>NW_027187343.1:2008850-2051289 GCF_028583685.1 Petaurus breviceps papuanus | reverse complement strand
GGGGGAGTCCATACTCTCCTTAAAAGCAATCTCCAAGGTTATTTCCTTCACTTCATTCACTTCCTGGATCACCTCAACCACCTTCCCACCCTGGAAATTCTCTCAGTGCCTGGGGCCTTCTTACATAGGAACCTCACTCCACTGCAGCCTCCCTTCTGCCATTGACAAGTTCCTCCTCGGGCCATTTTGAGGAGGGTCCCAGGCCAACCATCCTTCCGTTCCTGGCTGTGCTTCTGATTCTTTGAATTTTACCACCATTCTCACTCTGGAAATTTCCCTCAACATCTAGGACTTTTTTTCACCCTGGAATATCCCTCAACTCTGAATGCTAGAGAAATGATGGGAGGAGTATCTGGGACTGTTAGTGCTAGACCTTTTTACCAACTATTCTAGAACCAATAAGGTCACTTGGAAGTGGTGGTAAGATTGTCTGCTGCCATAGCTGTCCCTACAGCTGGTCTTTGTAACTAGGATATCTTTTATTTTTTTTTATTTTAAGCAATCGGGGTTAAGTAACTTGCTCAAGGTTACACGGCGTTACACGGCCAGTTATTTCTGGGTGTGGTGCTGAGCGCCTGAGCCCGGGATTCGGTCTCCAGGTCGTCCCAACACTGGAGCCGGTGCTCTTACTCGCTGAGCCACCTGGCCGCCCCTAAGCAATTGGGGTTAAGTAACTTGCTCAAGGTTACACGGCCAGGTGTTTCTGGGTGGGTGCTAAGTGTCTGAGCCCGGGATTCGATTTCCAGGTCTTCTCAACACTGGAGCTGGTGCTCTTACTTGCTGTGCTACCTGGCCGCCCCTGGGATATCTTTTTCTTCAGTTAATGGTATTTGGGTAGCTTTCCCCTAATCATTCCATGCTTTACTGATTCCACTGAAATTCTATTTCAATATAGGGAAGAAGATAATACTAAGAAAATAAAAGGGCACATTGCTCCAGGCTTCTAGTTACTTAAAATTTAAATAATGATCATCCTGAAGAGCATATTATGGCACAAGTATTAGATCAAAGCAGAGGATGGAGAGAGAAAGAGAGAGAGAGAGTGAGAGAGAGAGAGACAGACAGACAGACAGACCGACAGACAGAGACAGAGAGAGAAATGGGAAAGGAGGTGGGTTTAGAAAGGGAGAACAATGTTCAGGGCATTTCTGGGAGGACTCTGAGACCTTATCTCCAAACTACATTATCAGTACAAGTTTAAAGTTGAGTAGTAGAATAATCTTGACTCTATATTTCTTTCCTCTATATCCACAATAGATAATTCAGCCTAGATAAATGTAGGATTTTTTTCATAGCCATCTTTGTTTGATGATGTTCTCTCTTTCTGTTTGAAATATTAAGAGAACTGGGAGTTTTCCTTTGCTGCCCTCATACATTATTAGCCAGGAGAATGCAAAATGAGTCTGTGGAAGGTCAGATTTTATCCAGAGTGGCTATTTGCCCTTTTGATCTGTTGTTCTCAGACCCCAGTGACCTCAAGTATGGAATCATTTCTGCCACTTTTACTAATAAATGTCTGACCCTTTGTGGTGTTTCCTGGAGTCCAATAACTCAGCCTGCACTTTGCTCCACATATTCAGTGCTGCCCAAAACCCCTGTGCCATTTGGTGCAAAGGGGGCCATGCCTGTGACGCACAGAAAATGGATTCTTTTTTCTCATATTTTCAAAGCCAAGGCATGACTTCATAAAGGGCAAAATGTGCCAGGCCTATTTGTTTTCCCTTTATGCTAGAAGGTCAAGCTATGTAGGCAAAAGAGAAAATATAGATAGTTTATCTAGATAGGAGTAAGGATTTCAATTCTATCTTACAGGCATTCTCATCATCTACATATAGAGCTTAGGATCATATAGAAACTATTAGATTTGGTAGGACTATTGCCCTGCCTGGCAGGAGGGTTCTTAGAGAAAGCTGTCAATATTTTAAGCTCAATCTGGGAAGTGTCCCTTCTTAGTGGTTGATCAGAGGGAAACTGTTATATGATGTCATTGTCATTGACTTGGGAGGAACTATAGAAAGAACAATTACTAACTTTGTAGAAAACAGGTTGGGAAGCATAGCTAACAAGTTAGATGTAAGGAAAAGAATTCCCATCTGTCTCTCAGAAATTACTTTGTATATATTGCTACTTGTCTATGTACATTTTTTCCCCTAATAGACTATAAGCTCTTTGAGGGTAGGGCATATTTTTTGACTTTGTATTCTATTGCCTAACACATCCCATGGTACATAATAAGTGCTTAATAAAATGCTCATTATTTTATTGGATTGAAAATGGCCTTGAAAAATTAGAAAGATGATCCATAAAGAGCAAGATGGTGTTCAGTTATGCAGCACAGTACCATCCAAAAGGACAAAAAGCCAAGCACAGATACAAGATGGTAACTGAATGACTACTAATAACAGCTGACATTTAGATAGTACCTCAAGATTTACAAAAGGCTTTACCTATGTCATTTCATTACACTAAACTGCCTTATAACTAAACTCAAGTACAACAGAAAATTATTTGTACTCATAATGGTTGGTCCACAAACAGAAGTCAGTAAGAATTAGTGAGGTGTTTTAGGGGACTCCAGACCTATGATTTCATTGATGTAGCAAACTCCCGGTGTGGAAATCTCTTCCACTGATGCAGGTTAGTAATATATCCATAAAGTTTTGTCTTAGAGTTTCCTGGGACACTGAAAGATTAAAAGACTTGGCTGTGATCATGGTGCTAGTATGTATCAGGAGTAGGACTTTCTGACTTTTAGGCCAGTCAGATACATTTAAAAAAATATTTAAAAGAATATGACAAAGAAATAAGGAGAAAAAAATCTCTTTGCTATGTTTGGTGTTACTTGGGTCCTCATTAGTAGTTTCTGTCCAGTTTTGATAGCTACTCTTTAAGAGAATAAATAATACAAAGAAAATAAAAGGCAATGATTAAAGGAATGGAAAATACTGCTTATTTGGAAAAGTAATCACATTTCATATTTGGAAAAATGTCACTACAAAGGGGATACTTACTAGCTTTCCAGAGAAAATGAACTAAAATTGAACTCAAAATTTGGCTAGATAGAAAGAATTCTTTTTGGTAAGGATGATCAAACAAGGACGGGCAAAAGAAAGCAGGTATGGAATCCCATCTCTAGAAATCTTTTAAAAAATCAAGTATGAAAACATTTGCTTTGGATGGTGAAGATTTAGACATTGAAGAGAACAGGACCAGTCTACCTTCTGAGTTCCATTCAAGTTCAATGACTATGAGTATTTAATTGCTTCATTCTACTTACAGGGAAAATATTGGCCAAGACCGGCATGGTTCCCTCCTCATTTACAAGACTTGCCTAAGAGAGTAGATCTTGGTTTTAGCATTTCATTCAAAGGGCAGAGCTTGGCTATGAATGATACAGAAGCTTTCATTCTAGGCCAGAGGTCCTGCTGCGCTTTTGCAGTTGTTTAGAAAAGCTAAATGGTCTTTACAACTTGGGACAAGGAAACAAAAGTAGGGCAGGCACTAGGAGAACTAGACAGAGAAGCATTTCACAAATAATTAGTAGCTAATTTTAGCTGATCAGCTTACCTTTTTTCTTTCCCCATTACCATTCAGATCAAGTCCTAGAGTGGTAAAATTTCACTTTAGAAAAGAAGTCCATTTTAAAAGGTTATTTAAGATCCAGGAACAACTTGTTTATTGGAGTACCCAACACCCAGCCTTGAGAATGCCGCCTTTTTCATCTACCTTCACCTCTCCATTCAAATAAATTTAACAAACATTTATTAAATATCTACTATTGTAGGGCACTGTCCTCAGTGCTGTTTGCTATGTGGATATTGTATTTATTTAGAACTGATCTACTCTCCTTCCCCCACCCCCATGTCCAAAAGGGTAAAGGTAGCTTGCAAAATTATACATGATGTAAGATCTGACAATTCAGAATAAAAACAGTTAGAGGCCATTTAAAGGGAGTTGATATTACTAGGTCCCTGACATGAGCTGATTATTACATTTAGACACTTAATTTACCTTTGAGGCTCTTTGTAGCTAAGTAAACCAAACCAAACAAAAAACAAAACAAAACAAAACTTTGGGTTACATAGTATTCATTGTCAAAAAAAAAAAAAAGAAACAACCATTTCTGCTACTCCACTCAAGGGTGGGAATGTATCATGTGGGTCCTTGTATAAGGGGTATTGCGTAGCGGACTGGACAATGCCTTCCACAATGGCTTGGTGAAAGATACAGAAACACTGTTCAAATGAATGCTCCTTTATCAACTCTCTCTCAAGGCTGAGGACTTCACATTAAATCATATCATCACATCTCCGAATCTCAGTTGAATAGAGCCTCTAATACCATCTAGTCCAATGTTGAAGCTGTTTCTTTGTGTCCGTGTGTTTCTCTAAGCTGTGCCTTGAAGTCTCTTAACTGCTGCATGTGTCTTCTGAGTGAGTAGATTCTCTGCTAGATTCCATGGCTGTGGGGGAAGAGGACAGGAAAATCCCCTCCTTCCCTCTGCTAAAAGGTAGATTTAGATCCTTCGCCCATTGCTGGCTCCTACCTCAACTCCTCCGACTGTGGCTTTGAAGGTTTACTGGGCTATGCCTAATTATTCTTTGTCCAGTGAAGATGCTCCTTTTATCTCAATTTCCTGGTTCAGCTAAAACCCCATCTTCTACATCAGTGGGGTCAGACAAATAAAAATAAGGACTACATAGACATATGTAAGGATGATATTATCATATTTTATCATATTTTTACTTATTTTGCTATTTCTGAATTAGATTTCAATCGGGTTCCCAAAGTGCACAGGATTATTATTCAGGTTCTGGCTGGTCATATTGTTTGAATGTCAAACATATGCTTGCCTAAAAGACTATTTTATGCAGAACTCACACAGGGCAAGCATTCACAGGGTGGTCAGAAGAAGCGATGTAAGGATACTCTTAAAGTCTCTCTTCAGAACTTTGGAATTGATTGTGTGATGTGGGAGACACTGGCACAGGACCTCCCAACATGGCATGCTCTCATCAGAGAAGATATTGTGCTCTATGAGCAAAGCAGAACTGAAGTAGCTCAAAGGAGACACAAGATGATCAAATTTAGAGAATCCACCCCAAATGTTCACATGAACTATTTGTGTCTGACCTATGGTAGAGAATTCTGAGCTCTTATTGGTCTGATCAGCCACAGTTGGAGGCATTGTAACTTGACTCTAACATAGTGATGTCGTTTTGGTCCATCTTCGCCAAAAGACAACAACCAACCAATCTTACCTATGATGATTATCTCTAATTTATTCCATATATGTCATATTTGTGTATGGATGCTTGCATATTGCCTCCCCATTAGACTATGAACTCCTTGAGAGCAGGGATTAGTTTTTAATTTTTTTTTTGCCTTTCTTTGTATTTCCATAATTTAACATGATAATTGTTTAAACATCATTTGAATCTCAAAAAGGGCCAGAGCCTGAACTAGTGGACCAGAAGAAGCCCCTTGGTCTAACAGATATTCCCTTCTTTGCTCTCTGAGTAAATCCAGAATGCCTTTTCCTGTATCAACACTACAAGGCTGACCAGAGCATTCTTCTGTTAATGACTACCAAGGAAAAGGTGCCTTGGCCAGACACTACCTTGAATAATGGGATTTTTTCTTATCTTAATATTTTATGAACATATACTATGTTGTATCTTATTAATAGTAAATTAAACACAAATATCCTGGGTTGTAATTTTTTTTTTTTGCTTTTTGGAGGGCAATTGGGATTAAGTAACTTGCCCAAGTTTACATGGCTAGTTTTTTTGTGTGGGTGTTAAGTGACTAAGGCCAGAACTGAATTTGGGACCTCCTGACTCTAAGGCTGGTGTTTTACTCACTGCACCACCTAGCCACCCCCTGGGTTGAAAATTTTAATTGACACTTTGTCAGCTCTCTTATCTTATTGTGTTTACAACCTATTCAATTAGGAAAATTCATTTTTCATACTATGGTTAAATATATATGGAGATCATAAATTTCAGTGACATAGAGATCTTGAGTTGGGATTGTTTTAAAATGTATTTAAGCCTTCTCATTCCTTTTATCAGACAGTCAGAATTCACATTCTGGCTCCATGTACATACACATTCACTAGCTTTGGTTAGCTTTAAGGGAATAAACAATATGAATTTATATACCACTTGGCCTGTTTGCCTCTTTTAAACAAACTTTTGCTTCAACAAACACAATGTCTGGAATATAGTTAAGAGCTTAATAGAAAAGCAGATCGAAGAACTTGTGCTAGCAGTCATCCTGGGTATGCTAGGGTGCTTGTTGTTACAGAAGGCTATTATGGGATAAGGAGGTTCCAATGTGACAAGTACCCAGATCTTCTTTTAAAGTGGCACCCAGGACTTAATATAATACTCCAATGTAATGTGAGTAGGACGTAACTAAGTGAAGGCATGTTTGTGAGGAATGGAGATCTAAGATACAGGTGCTTCCTTTGTGATAACTGAACTTGAAGATTATGAAAAAAAATCAATATTTAACACATCTTACTCAGCAGTTAGACCATCTTATTCAAATATAAAATTTATATGTGACCATTTGGCAGAATAACAGCCTTTTAGACTGGACCCAAGAGTCAATGCACCTTTTCCAAATAGTGTTCATCTGAGCGATCCCTCCCACACTGGAATCTACCTGGGTAGCATTCGCCTCACTATAGGGTATAGGGAAAAAGCCCTCAATCCTAAAGACTTCAGAGGATAGAGACATCCTACTCAGTCCTGCTGGTAAGTATGAATATTCAAGAGTCCTATATTGCAGATGTAAGAAGTAGCTTAAGGATGGAAAAACTTTTAAGGCTTATCCTCAGATATACTTTGGGAAGCCAAAGGAAGATTTTTTAGAAGGTTGATTGAGGATTAGACAAAGAACTCCTACTGATGGGAGAGTGAACATAGAAGAGATGTGGAAATAGCTAGTAGAATGGTCCTTAAATCTACCCAGCACACTAGAAGAAAAGCAAGAGAAAAAATTAAGAAAAGGAAAGGCAGATTCTCTATCCTAACATTCTCAGTAGTACAGAAACATAGTATCCACAAGTATAAGAAATAAAGGCTTCATAACAGACCAAAGAAATGTACCACATAGGCCACAAGTGGCATAGATTAGCAAAAGTAGGAAGTGTTGACTTACCCACAATGGCCTGCCTTGGCCAGTTGGGAAAGAGCCTCACAGGTTGAGACCTGGATAATAGTACCAGCTATGCAATGTGGGTACAGAATATCTTTGAATGGGTTAACCATTTATCCTGGGTCATGTGACTAGACTCTGCTTACCTTCTAAGCCTAAGAGAGGAAGGATGGCCTTAGAAATAAGAATACTGTCAGTGCCATGAAGAAGGAAGTAGAGTAGGGCCTTGACTGGGAGTGGTGGTGGGGTAGGGAAGCAGTTAACTATTCCTGATAACCCTGAGGCATGCACAACCTCTCTCCTTTGGTAAAGACACCTGCAGTTAGAACTTAAAAGCAAGAAGAAATACAATATCTAATGTTGGAAGCTGTAAATTTTATATTCACCATTCTCCAAGATCAAAGATACTGTGCAATGTAGGCAAGCAGGACTATGTAGAATGTTAGTCCTTGAAGGCAAGGTCTGTCTTCTTCGTAATATCTTCAGGGCCCCCAGCACAGTGCTTGGCACATAGTAGGTGATTAGTGGGTGAATTGACTGATCAGGTTATAGTAGGGAAGCTCAGTGGCAATTTAGGGTCCTAAGATGATGTCTGCCCTTGTGGGGGAGTGTGGGTGTGAATGGGTGCTTCTGCATATGCTCTTATGCTGTATTTAGTGACCAAAAGAGTTGGCAATATGTGTGTTTCCCCAAAGAATGTCTTGTTTGCTTGCAGTTGGATTGGAACACTGGTGTATAGGCTCAGTTAATACCATCAGAACTAGTTTGAGATGATACTTTCAGGCTTAATACTGAATGGTTTGTCTAAAACTAACTGGCCAATAGGAACCAAGAACATGAAAATGGCAATGAAAAGGTGGTGATAAAAACATCCAATCATACTGGTGTGAAATTTTCCTAAATGTAGCTTTGAGACTATTTAATGCCAATCAATTGACCAACTAACAAGCAATTCTCTAGGTCTTAGGGATAACAAATCCAAAAATGAGATAGTCTACCCTCAGAGCTTACATTTAAATAAGAAGACAAAACACATTGGGGAATGGTGACCAAGGAAGAGAGTTTATACACTTTTAACAATAAATGACTGGATGCTTTCCCCTTTGGTCTAAGTAATTATCCCTGAAGGGAACTACTAGGGTCAGGCAATTCTTTAGATTCATATTTCCTATATCTCAAGCATTGGCTGAACCGTTGCAAATCTGGCATGAAAGTCTCTTCAAATTATTATGTCAGCTAATGGCTTCATACATAAAATGATCTTTGAATGAATTTCAAATTGGTTCAAGACTCCTGAGAGACTGGTCTTCATATTAGGGCACATCAAATCAGTCTTATAGGAAGCTGGATCAAGACTGGGAAAAAGATATTCTTGACATAGGCACCAGGTAGTCCAGTAGTTAACTGAAATAAAAATGCCTGGCTCACCCTTGCATCTAGTAAAGTAATCATGCCAAGTGGCTGTTTAAGAAAAGGATCTGAAACCTGAGTCACAAGAAAATTGGTCTTCTAAAAGTCAGGTTTCTAATAGATCAATGATGTTAAAATGACACAGAAAAGGTAGATGATCAGGGTTTAACTTTTCCATTCTTCTGTTATACTGCTATGACCCTGGACAAGTCATTTAACCTCCTAGTACTCCCAACCAGTTACAAAGAAATTGCTGGTCTGCATAGGTGGAGCAAGTTTTCACATAAGTCCAAAATACACATACACACATATGTATATGTATATACATATATGCGCGTATATATGTACACATATTTAATTAATAGGGAGAATGAGATTAAGAAAGGCATAACATAAAGAGCAGAGACAGTAAAGTAGAACAACCTTGGGGGGAAAAAACACAAGGAGGGAAGGATGATTACTGTTATCAGATGACAAGAGTGTCATTGGATGAGATTCCTCAAATAGATCTGAGAAAAATTGTGAGGCAAATTTAAGTATGATGTCAGGAAAAAAAATCCTATCAGAGCTGTTCAAAAGTGGAATAGTTTCTCTTGGATGATGGTGAAGTCTGTCAGTTGAAGGTCATCAACTAGGAGCTAGATGATCACTTGTTAGGCATGTCATAGTAGAGATTTCTTTAGGGTATTGGTTAGATAGATTAGATAATAATATTATAGATTAGACAATGATAATAATCATAATAGTATTAAGTGTTGCTTTAAGGTTTGAAAAACACATTGCATTTATAGATACTTTCTCATATGAGTCCCTTTCCAACTCTAAAATTCTGTGATTCTAATTCTGAGGACATAAGGACAGCTCAAATGGACCTTTGATCAGAGAGAAAAATATCATGGGATTCTACATTGGGAGAGTATGGATTAAAACCTGCGACCTGAATGTGGATCATTTTGCTTTTAATTATCTTAAACCTATATGAAAAGACTCCTATTCACTTGAAAAGAGACTAGTAAAGGATTTAAAGAGCTCTTCTTTTAAAGTCTTCTACACAGGATTTTAGCACATAGACTCATAGGATAATGGGATTTAGAGTTGGAAGGGAGCTTATTGTCCACCTAGGCCAACTTCTTCATTTTACAGATGCAGACATTGATGCTCATAGTCACCTAGTAGGAAGTGTCAGGGCCAGGATTTTAAAATTCCTTCATGGAATAGCTGGAATTTTGAATGGCCAGGATATGCTACAGGTTTCATTGCCTTATGGGGTCCCAAAAGAGAATCTAGAATTCTAACTAGGCTTTAGTCTTTGCATTTGGCTTTGGATTAAGTCAGAGAGAGAAATAACCAAATAGGGACAGAGTAGCCAGATCAGCAAACATTTATTAAGCACTTATTATGTGCCAATTGAGGTAGCTAGGTGATTCAGTGGAGGGAGTGCTGGGCCTGGAATCATTAAGACCTGAGTTCAAATCTAACCTCAAACACTCTCTGTGTGACCCTGGACAAGTCACTTAACCTCTATTTGCCTTACTTCAGTAGAGAAGGAAATGGCAAACCTCTCCAGTACTTTCGCCAAGAAAACTGAAATGCACAGTATGGAGACAGTGAGTAGAGAGAAGCAAACATATACAAGAAGTGTTGTAGAGGGAAAAAAATGTCAAGATTTGGCACCTAATTGGATGCATGGAAAGGTCCAGAGAGTACTTGAGGATGACACTGAACTTGTGAACCTGGGTAAGTGGGCGAAGAGTGATGTATCAGGGAAGCTCAGGAAAAAAAGGCAATTGTGGGGGAAAGTACTGAGTTCTGTTTTGGATATGTTAATAACTTGTTAAGAATGATTCTGACACCAACTTTTCCTTTATTTTCAAAAGGGAAGGGAATTGGGGAGTACTGAACAGCAACATAAAAAAACAACAACCTTGTTTTAAAAGGACATCAGTTTATTTAGGTCCACCTGGTTCTGTCCCTCTGCCCTAAAATTAGTTTTGTGTGAATACATCCATTGGTCCTCCTGACTCCAAGGCTGGTGCTCCATTCACTGGGCCACCTAGCTGTCCCACATCCTTTGGAGGTGAGGGAAGAGGCTTCTCACTAACTTCTTATTCAGTTGCTGAAAAAGATTGGTTGGAGGGCTTGATTGATGGCAAAAGGCTGACAATTTGAAACAGAGATTTTAAAATTCTTGAATATCTTCATCTTGAGACATGTGAGTTCTAGATATGAGGAAACAGCATTATCCTGGGAGTTATCCTGTGCTATCTTTGGGTCTAGCCTTATTGTTCTCTTTAGAGGGAATTTTTTACCTGAAATTCAGAAGGATTCCCAAGAGCCCTATTTCTGGATGGAGACCTTTAACCTTTCTATAGAAGATAGACCTTTAAGAAGGCTATCTGGATCCAGAGCAGAAGATACATTTAGAGTGTGTTAAGAGGCTCTCCTTCTGGATATGGATTCTCTTCCCTTTCCCCCTTGCAGGAATGTAACCTGTTCTCCCATCCAAAAATAAAACCAACAAAAATTAAATAGATACAAAGATAAGAGCAAAATAGAATTCTCAGAGCCTTCTAAATTCATACAGCTGAAGAACATCTAATATATTAGCTTCTAAAAGTTCAAAGCTACAGGAGTTAATGAAGGGATCTGGTTCCTTGGTGCAACTTGAGGAGTGAATATTTTATTTCTTAGAAGGGCACAGAGGGTGAATTGAAACTTCATGCCAAACTGAGCACCCCAGGCTGGGGATCTCAGGTAAAGACATAAACAGAGAACCCTTCACACCTAGGTGATAAATAGACCTTCAGATATATCTGAGAGAGAAGGGGACAACTATACTAAGCATGAGCAAATGGTTCAACAGCTAGGTAGTTTCTGGCAAACACTAAAATGTCCCTCTCACTTCCACTTCACGCTAGAGGTTCCTGCATTTTAAACTTGAAACTGAGAACTTTAGAACTGAAAGAAATATACATCTAGTTAGCAGCAATTCTTGGACTAGACCTCTAATGATTTTCTTCTTCCTAGTTTTTGTTTTTCAATTCCAATGATGCCTCTCTGAGAGGGAAAGTAATAAGCCACATTTGGTCAGGCTAGAAGATCTAAAGAGGCAGCTAGATGGCTCAGTGGATACATAGAGACCTGGACCTTGAGTCAAGAAGTCCCAAATTCAAATCCAGTTCTTGGTCCTTATTAACTGTGTAACCCTGGGCAGGTCACTCTAGCTCTGTTTGCCTTAATCTACTGGAGAAGAAAATAGCAAATCATTCCAGTAGCTTTGCCAAGAAATCCCCGTGGATAATATTGGCACACTATGGTCCGCAACTGAACAACAGTAACCAAAAGATTTAGCCTCATGCAAAATATCCCATGTGAGTTTATAATAGAACATATGCATTTTTGCAAAGGCCTGAAGGTGATCAATCTTCTTGCAAATGAATTAGTTACAGGAATGTATTGTGGTGGCACTGGGTCAGTGGGAGGAAGTTGTCATACTTTTAGTGGAAAGAATAACTGACTTAGAGTAAGAAAGCCCAAGAGAGTCAAGTCTTGGCTCTGTCACTTACTCTGTGATCTTGGGCAAGTCATGGATAATCTCTGAGCCCTACTTTCTTCCTGTTTTGTAAAATCACAATCATTCACAACTTTTCTCATAAGATTGTTATGATTAATGTTCTTTATAAATCATAAAATGAAATATGAATTTGCACTATTAGTAACATAAGTCAATGATTATTATTATTATCATTATTATAACTATGTACAGATGACTAAACCAGATACTGGGGAGAAGAAAGGCAGGAAGAAGCAGAAAGAGAAGACGTGACTCCTGTTCTTAAGGAACTTACAAATAGCAGGTCATTGGTTGCCAGCACAGAATACAAGTAAAAATAATGTCAGGGAGAAGATGGAAGGCTAGAGTCTAACCACACTGGGTATGAGGCTCAAGATTCCTTATATAGTAGTGGTTAAGTGACTCAGAACAGCCTTCTTTTTCCTATGGAGATTTGCTATTAACATACCAGGTGAATCATCTACCATAGGCCCAAATTTCTCTGAAGGCTTATATGTGTAATTAATTAAAAAGTCTTTGATAGGTATTAGGCATACAAAGACAAGACTGAAATAGTCCCTGCCATCAAGGATCAGACATTCTAACAGGGAGACAACATGGCTATGCCTAAGAAAACACAAAATAGGCTTGTGCTGATTTTGGGGGGAGGATATCAGCAGAGAAAGTGCTCAGGTAAGGTTTCAGGTAGAGAATGGAACTTGGGCCATCTTAAAGGAGAATAAGGATTTTAAGAGGTAGAGGTGAGGAGGGAATATATTCTAAACATGTGGGACAGCTAATGAAAGGGCATATAATACAATATAGTGTGTGAGGAATAGTAAGATAGAGTCATTTGACCAGAGCATAAGGAGCTTGAAGAGGAGTAAAATGTGCTATCTACAAAGGTAGGTTGGGTGGGGTTAGGTTTTGAAGGGATCTGAATGTCAGAGGAGTTTATATTCGGTTAATGACGGGGTGCTACCATAGTTTGGACTCTAACATCTAATATACTGTGTGGCATAGGAAGAGAGGAAAATGACATTCAAGAAAATTAAGTCCAGAAGAACAGCTGGACTAGACCAAATACAGAGAAAAAAACCAAACTGGAGATGAAAATGTTGGGAAAAGAAAGTGAAAACTATTTTCATGAGATCCGACATAACTACTCCTTCTGGACTCACTCCCCCAACTCAAACTGACACTGGTAGATTGGGTCCCCAAACTACTGCTAGCCTCAGTATTCTAGGAGTTACTCTGTAGGTAAGTATCCTGATCGTAGCTTATGAGCCTCTGCTGTGGTTACTTTCCTTAGCCCTTCGCTAATATTAGCAGAAGCATTTACTCAAATGAATAGCAAGAGTAGCAGTTATGAAGCATTTTCCCCCTACCCAGGTTGCACTCTCCCACAAATATACAGAGAATCCAAAAAAGGAAGGGTGTATATAGCATAAAGTACAACAGTAGTGAGGCACATATATTGGGAACTATACATATCTTACATAGGAAGGAGCTAGGTGACTCAGTGGATAGAATGCTGGACCTGGAATCAGAAAGACCTGAGTTCAAAGTCAGCCTTGAACACTTACTAGCTGTGTGACCTCAGGAAAGTGACTTAACTTGTATTTTGTTTGACCTTGGGCAAGTTATTTAGCCTCTTTTTGCCTCAATACACTGGAGAAGGAAATGACAAACCACCCCAGTATCTTTGCCAAGAAAACCCTATGGACAGCATGGTCCATGGGGTCAAAAGAGTTGGACATGACTGAATGACTGAACAACACATTTCTTATATGTATAGTTGTTTGCATACCCTCTTACCCATTGAAATGTGAGCTCCTTGAAGGCAGGGACCATGTTTTTGTATCCCCAATACCTGGCACTTCTTAAATATTTTCAAAAAGTGCTTTTTGACTGACATAACCACAACAGCTCACAACTCCACAGATACAGGGTTTTGATGTCCTTTCTTTCTCCTGAGGGTCCTCTTGAAGTTTGCTGTGGGGCAGTGAGAGATGATTTGCTCAGCTGAGCTGGTTCCTTGAAGGGCATGTCATGTCATCAGGATGAGTTCATCCAGGGCTAGACTGCATCAGGAAAGTCTCTTGACTGGAAACGGTTCTTCTAAGTGCTAGGTTGGTGCTGGACTGAACCAGACACTAAAGACACAACCACTTTGGCTGTTTACCACATCTGCTGCCATAGTGGGCCAGGTGGACCATTCACCCACCGAGCTCTTTACATGGTGCAGCATTTTATGGACACATTGATCTTCTTGACTCCCTATTATGAAAATTTCAGTATATTACTTTCAAAGTTGCCTTGCTCATTTGTGTTTCCTTTTGAACGTCCTTTGGTTCACTTCTGTGAATTTTAAGAATTGCTTCAACAATCATATTTCCTTTAAAATATTTTTTTGACAATACTATCGCTAGCCCTTCTTTCCCCATCTTGAAATAAAAAAAGGAAAAAAACAAAATCTTTCAAAAATATGCATAATCACGCAAAAATGGATACATTGGCCATGTCTAAAAATGTATGTCTTGTTCTGGAGCTTGCAGCCATCGCTTCTTCATCAGGTTGTAGGTCACATGCTTCATTAGCAACTGTCTAAAGTCATGGTTGGTCATTTCTTTTCCTTTTTTTTGGTTGATCATTTCCTTGATCAAATTTCTTGAGTCTAAGTCTTTCAAAGTGAGTTTTCTTTGTAATGTTATTTTATAAGTTTATATCCTACTTCTGCTCACTTCATTCTTTATCAATTTATATGTCTTTCTAGATTTCTATAATTCTTTCCCTGTTGTCATTTCTTATGGTACAATTCTATTATATTATATTCATATAACATAATTTGCTCAGCCATTCCCCGAATTGGTGGTCACCCACTTTGTTTCTAGTTTTTTTTCTACAAAAAATAGAGCTGCTGTAAATATTTTTTATAATATTGGTCTTCTTCCTTTTTCTTTGATCCCTTTGGGGAAGGCCTAGTAGAGGTATGACTAAGTAAAAAACTATATATAGTACCCTTTACATTTCAGTGTCTGTTTTTGCCTATTCTAATCTACAGATTTGCTAATTCTTAATGGAATAGAATTTAATAACAGAAAGGGAAACAAAACTGTAAACAAATGATGAGTGGTATTATTACCAAAGATAAAAGGCCATCTACATAATATCACCATCAAGCCAAAACCCCTATAAAATCTTATTGAAAGTATTCTATACATATTTTAAGGGTACCCTTGATGAAACTATAGGAAGGGAATCAGTAGATTTGGCAAACAATTTTCAAGAGTAAACTATCTTTCCACAGTGAATATAGTGCTGGGCATAAAGTCAGGAACACTTGAGTTAAAATCTGCTCTCATATATTTACTAAATGTATGACCTTAAGCAAGTCACTTAACCTTTGCTTGCCTCAGTTTGCTCAATTGTAAAATGAAAATAATAACAGCTCCTTCCTCTCAGAGTTGTTGTGAGGAATAAATGAGATAATAATTATAAAGTGCTTAGTACAGGACCGAGCACATAGTAGGTGCTATAATTTGTTATTATTATCATTATATTCTTCCATTGGCAATTTTCTTCCAGGGACCTCCTTTTTGGGAATGGTCCCAGACCATGCTTCATTCCCTTCCCAGCTGTGCCTCTGACTCTCCTGACTTCACCATCATCCCCTATCCTGAGAACCTTCCCCTCCCACATTTTTCAGCTCCCTTTTATGTGTTGTCTTCTCTCATCAGAATGTAAGCTCCTTGAGGGTAGGGACTTTCATTTTGCTTGTGTATGTATTTCTAGTGCTTAGCACAGTGCCTAAAACATAGTAAATGCTTAATAAATGTTTCTTGCCTTGCCATAGTCACACAATTTACTAAGAGGTCTGAAGAACACAAAATCCTGCTATGTTTATTGATGATTATAAAAAGATACTCAGTAAAGCAATATTCAACTTTAAAGGCACTTCCCATGCATACATTAAGATAATAAAACATTCCTTTATAGATGCAATGACAGAGATGACTTTGTTTTAATATCCTCAGATTATTAATATCAAATGAATCATAAAGCAGAGATGTGTAAGTTAGCCAAAGGTTTTTGCTACTATCACGGAGAATGACCACCAGAGTCTGAATGCAGAAGGATTCATGATGCTCTTATTTGTGAATGTCTCTGTATCAAGCCCCGGATACAGGCAGAGCCTCCTCAGAAAGTTCACAACCCAGTCAAAAGAATCCAGTCTAACAGTTCACTCAGGAAAAATCAAGTGGATAAAGACCCATTGTTCAGACTATGACTTGTAGCTAGACCAACTGTTAAAGCTTTGGTTAGTGCCTTTGATAGGCACTGTAGATCTACAATAAGTTAAGCCCATATTGGAATAGAAGGAAGAGAAGGGGATGGAGTACATTTTACAAATTGTTTAATGTTTTCCATTATTCCAAGATGTTCCTTGACAATACCCCTGTCTTTTTAGTCTGAACATTACACTGTCCTCCCAACATGTTTGTTATACTCCAATGGATCTCTGACCCTACCAATGTGGGTACTCCTTCCAGTGTTGTGGCTTGCTAACCATTTTTTATCATCCTGAGCAATTCTTGTCCATGCCTTCCTGTAAACCCTCTCTAGGTTGACTTATTCTTGATTTCCTGACATTATACTGGTACCAGTACAGTCCTTAGCTATATATTTGTCATCTCTTATTCTTGCTTCAATACTAATCCATTTCCTCTTCTAGTTATGTATCTTTTTTAATCATATATTTCATGCTGTTTCATGAGTAGAATTCATCATTCATAATGTGCTGCAGTCTTACATTGCATCTCTATTGCACTTTGGGCAACCTATAATTTTGATTCATCATAGATTTTGGTGCCCCATGATTTGCAGTTGTTCTGTATCAGTGTAAGAAAAATGGTGCTAAAAACATGGAATATTATTTCAGATCTAGGAAAAAACACAGCTACTAGTTTCACACTTCTTTACTTCTCATGGAGTCATAGAGCTAGAATTATAAGGGACTCAAGGGTCATCTAATCCAACTACTTAATTTTACAGTGAAAAACCAATTTCTATGGAGACAAAGTAATTGGCTCAAAGTCACACAGGAAGCCATATCATATATAGGATTTGAACCCAGGTCCTCAAATTCTCTTTCCACTGTACCACACTTCCCTAGGTCCAGGGCAAACTCAGTAGTCAGTTATATTCATCTTATATTATTCTCTTTTATGTTGAGATGTCTTTTTCAAAAGACAGTAATGTATTCATAAAGTAAAGTAGCCCTGGAAAGCTCAGCTCTTTTTACCCAACATGCCATAAGGTTTAAATACTATCAACAAACCTAAGAATTCCAAACATCCCTAAATAGCCCACAGTGTGGTTGTGTAGTGTTGGACTATATTTCTAATCTTAGGGTGTATGATAGGCATTCTAAACTAACATCAGATTAATTCTTTAAAGAGTTCCACACCCCCAAAACCAGCCATTACTCTCCCACCCACACACTCCTCCCTAGTAGACCACAAATTCAACTTTTTGAGCAAAGATTTCACAAAATCCTACTGAAAAATTATTTCTAAATATCCAACATTTTTATTTATGATTAGAGCTGTCGCCATGCCCCGCTCTCCAAGATCACATTGCATTGCTAAAAAATAGCAGAGATAACTCTAAAGAACGTTTTCTCTCATGATTTTTTTCAAATGCCCATGCTCGGCCCCTCTACTCCATGTCTGAGTGAGCAGGCTGCCATAGTGAGACCAGACCTAGGTTAGCCTGGAAGATTCCCTACCCAATATCCATGATAGAATTGTCTTCCTTGTTTAACTTTGTGCTTGCACCAGCCAATCTATATATCTATTTATTTTTTTGAAAGGAGTATGAAGACAAGTAACCACAGTTTTCTGGAATAGAAAATGTTGGGTGATTTGTTCCACAGGAGAGGTAAAGAAAAGGCCATGAGACTCAAGAGAGTGGCAAGGAAGTGTCTAGCTTTCACTTCATAGTAGGCCAACCAAAAGGATGGAATTCCTTTTTTTTCCCATCCTATTTCTCTCTCCCTCCCCCTTGCCCCCGCTTCACTATTTGTTTTTGTTCTACTGGGACCCTAAGAAACAGCAGAACAGGATTGACTAAGTAGATGTAGCTGCCAATCATTCGAGGTTAAGTTAGGTCAGGAATGTAGACCGCAAGAAAAGTAACACACAGGTATCAATGGTCAGAGGAGGGAACAGGTCATCAATTCATGACATACTTTCAGAAGAGTTAATACAAAGTTCCAGCCAATACCACAAGGAGCAACCTGACACGAAGACAAGGTTTTGGCCTAGCCAGAGGTTTCTTAACAGATTTTGTGTTAAGGCAGGGCCTAATTACAGGGTATGACTAATGTTGAGTGTACAGAAAAGAACAGGTAAAAATAAGTGTATGGGGCTGCAAAGGGGAATGAAAGCAATCAATCACCATGAGATTTAAAGCCATGTGGAACTTTAGAGATTCCTTAGGCCAGTTCCTTCATGTTGCAGATGAGGAAACTAAGGCCTGGAGAGATGAAGTGACTTATTCTTGGCTTCATAGCTGGGAGATAGCAATGCCAGGATTCAAAATTGGATCTTTTGTGTTCTGTTCTTTAGTGTGCTGTCCACTACACCAAAGTAGATCCTAACTGTTTGGGAGACAACCTACACCACAGTTTGGTTTTAACTTTTTGCAAACAATTCACCTGAGATCAAAGGGTGTGGGTTGCTTTGTCTAATTACCAAATGGGGAAGAGACATGAGATGTCTTCCATTTCTATTCCATTTATTCAGGAGTTCTTATCCTGCAGTCCATGAACTTATTTAAAAAACAAACAAACCATATTTTTATAACTATTTCAATATAATTAGTTTCCTTTGTAAATCTTTGTATTTTATTTTATGCATCTTAAACCGTTATTCTGAAAAGGGTTCCATAGGTTTTACCAGAGGCATTAAGGGGAATATGACCCTCAAAAACATTCAGAACCCATGAAATAAATGAAATGGAAAGTAGGGAACCAAATTGCCTAACCTTTCCCCTTTCCTCAGTTGCAGATTTGCCAGGAAGAAATAGAGAATTTATTCTTTTTTTTTTTAAAGCAATCGGGGTTAAGTAACTTGCTGAAGGTTACATGGCCAGTTATTTCTGGGTGTGGTGCTAAGTATCTGAGCCCAGATTTGATCCCCAGGTCATCCCAACACTGGAGCCGGTGCTCCTACTCACTGTGCTACCTGGCCTCCCCTCCACCCCTTTTTCTTGATGCTGCTTTAGTCAACACATGTTTTTTGAGACTATGCTAAAAAGACTGAGGTGTCCATTGTGTGGAAGGAAATGCTAAAGGAAAATGTAGAAAGGCAAAAACCTGGCATACAGTGCTTTTTTTTTTAACATAAAATTCTATATGTAATTGTGTTAAACAAACAATGCTGTGAATTTAGGGATTCAAGAGGCAGGAAATTCCATAGTTTAGGTTTTTATATTCTATGTTGACTCAGCTATCTTGCACAGTTAGTAAGTTTATATTGTAACCTAAAAATATAAACCATGATATATTATGGCATTGTATACCTTTCATGGAAAATTGGGAGACCTACTTATGGGCAAAGAGGTTAAATGAGAACCTTTGGAATTCCATATCCTTTGATTCTGCACATTCCTAATTTTAATGTGTCATTAATAAATTTTTTGTACCTAATTTCTGGGGTTATAGTAGAGACACTCAAGGAAAAAGAAGTCGGTTTAACTGAAACAGAATCCTTAACTGACAACTTTTTGAACCAGGAAATCTTAAGTCAAATGTCCTTTCAAAAACCCATAAAATGTTCTATTTGTGCATGTTCTTAAAACACATTATTTAAATCTTCATGACTTTAGATTGGCTTGATTTTTTTCCCTTCCTCCACTGGGAGTATATTCCTGCCAAGTTTGAAGTTTATAACAATCATTTTTGAATGACATAAATGCAAAAAAATTTCAACAGTCTGCAAGAGGAAATTTTTTAAAAAAATTTCTTTCACCTTTGTTTAACACCAAATTCTTAGTTACTTTGCTGAAATATATATAGTATATATATATTGTATATGATGCATACATATGTATGAACACATATATGTACACATGTATATCTCATATATGTGAAATTTATATCTATCCATCCCATATATATGTATATATTAATATACACACATATATATAGGAGATGGTATAAGGGAAAATCTTTTAAAAAAATGAATTATTCTAAGGGGTCTTAAGTAAATGAATAAATATGGTTACAATTTGAGGTACCTCTGATACCTCAAATTTGAACATTATTATTATCACTTATTTTTGTTTTTGGATCAAGACAATTTTGGGTTTTTGGTGAATAGTTGTAAAATACATATTAGAAGCCCTTGCTGCTTCTTTTAAAAGGAGTCTCACAGACAAGTCTGGAATTCTGATTTTTCTTCCCAGTTCTTACTAACTTGGATGACTTTTGGAAAGACAATAGAGCTTTCAGGCCTTTTTTTCCCACATGGAAATTAAAATTGGTGAAGATTAATAAATTAATGCAGAAATTTCTAAGTACTGGAACTATTCAGCAATGGAATGGGTTTTCCCAATAGCTAATGAATTTCTAATCACTAGGAGCATTTAGTCAGAAACTGCATGAATAAGGCAAGATTCCTTAAAAGGAGTTTCTACATATAATGGAAGGATAGACTAAGACCCTGTATAACTATAAGATTTTTAAAAATTCTATCAGACTAATTTTGTTTAGCAAACTTGCTGATACTCACAACCAGACTCACAGTGTGCCTGTGATAGTGATGTTTCAGGAGTGGATTATTTTAAAAAAGGAAGAACATGGAGACTGGAGGGAAGAAAAATGGTAGAAAAATCTGAAAATAGGACAGAATAGTGATGGTTGAATGTGAATCAGACAGCTCACCGCCCTCATGCCCTTTTTCCTTTGGAGAGGTTTTGATAGTCAGGCAGGATACTCCCTTTGGAGAAACCCAACATATTCTAGTTCTAAAGAGACAGAGGTATAGACTGATGAATGTACTTGATCTTGTTTGGTTGATAACCAATACAGAGGCAATGGAAGGTGAAACTGCTGATAGTGTTAGGGAAAGTGAAATTGATTCTAGTTGTTTCTCCAATTGCCCTAGAATACATGGCATTGGAGAGAGATACAAGATATTTTACAGTTCTTATCAGTACAGTTTGAGTAATAATACAGATTAAAAATAAAAACCTCTTTTGCTCAGCTGTGGGTTAGGAGTAACCAATAAATCAATTAATAAGTTCTTATTAAGCATCTACTATTCCAAGCACTAGGGGTAGGTGGGGAGGCTTCTGTCATGGGAGAAAATATGCACATATGCAAATATATACAAAGTAAGCACCAGACAATTTTTTATGGAGGGAGCCAGTTGGCATGCATGGCATTAGCACTTGAGGGAACCAGGAATATGCTTCCTATAGGAATTAGTACTTGAGTAGAGTTTTGAAGCAAATAAAAGAGTCTAAGAAGCAGGGGGAGTGAATTCTAGGAAAGGGGGATTGCCAATGCAAAGGCATGAAGATGGGAGATAGAGTATATTATGTTAGAAACAATTAGAAGGCAAATTTTGCGGGATCACAGAGGTCAGTAGACCTGAATTGAATTTTCACCTTCCTTGCTGCTGAGAAGGCTCGGAATAGTTGCAGTCTAGGATGCATAGTAGATGCTTTGGTATTCATAGATTATGTGTTTTCTTGCCACTTTGATGAAATACTTTGTAAAATTATGATTTTGGTAAAGTTTGTTTAACAAGACAATAAATGTGAAAGTACGGAAGAGGAGAGGCAAGTGGGGGGATGGCTAGGGCTGAGAGATTTGATTTGTGGAAAGGCACATCCCTAGACATAGATAGACATCAGAATTCTGACAAAGACTTGTGTGGGATGGAGCTAACTTGTTAGAGACATATAGTTGTTTAAAGGGAAACAGGCAACTTAGACTGATATACATAAGTTCCTCTAGTCATTAGATTGACATACACATCTAAAAGGTAGCACATCCATTCCTTGGAGGATTTTTAGAAGCATGCCCATCCTTGATTGGTGTTCTAATAAACCTTTTCTTTGATTGAAAGAAGGCTTGGGTCAAATTCATTCAGGGAGGACCTGCATGTCACTATTTTGGGGTCCCAGCACCCCTAAACCTCAACAGTGGCATCATAGCAGATAATCCTGTCTTAGGATCTATTTTTCCAAGGTCCACAAAATGATTTTTCCAAAATTAAAAAAAAATTATTTTAAAGTTGAAAGGGCTCAAACATGGTGACTTTTGTCCCAAACCACTTATTTTTCAAAAATAGATTTTAGTGATGAATTTTATTTTTATACAATCATTTCTGGAAATACCTACAACTCTTCTCTCACTCCTCCCTTCTTCCCCTCCCCCCCCCCCCTAACCCTCCTTTTTTTTTTTTTTTTTTAAAGCAATCGGGGTTAAGCAACTTGCTCAAGGTTACGCGGCCAGTTATTTCTGGGTGTGGTGCTGAGTTGTCTGAGCCCGGGATTCGATCTCCAGGTCGTCCCAACACTGGAGCCGGTGCTCTTACTCGCTGAGCCAACTGGCCACCCGGAATGAATACCACTTCTTTTTTTTTTTCTTTTCTGGAGGGGGGAAGGCAGGGCAGTTGAGGTTAAGTGACTTGGCCAAAGTCACATGGCTAGTAAGTATTAAGTGTCTGAGATCAGATTTGAACTCAGGACCTTCTGACTCCAGGGCCAGTGCTCTATTCACTGTGCCACCTAGCCATCCCTGAACCTTCTCTTTTAACAAAGAAAAAAAACAGCTTAGATGATGACAGGTGTGTCTGGCAACATATAAAACATTCTGCCTGAGCAGTACCCTACATCTCTGCTCTTGGGAGGAATTTATTTTATTGCTTGTTTTCTGGGACCATTTTTACTGATTTTTTTACTTATTCAATGTTTGGCTTCCTTTAAGTGATCTTTTCATTTATGTTGTAAATTGTCTATATATTGTTCTTTGGGTCCTGCTTATGTGGTAGTGGTTACTGAGATTGCCAAAGTTCAACCCTTATGAACATGTGTAGAATGCTCTGCTTGATATAATTCCCATGTGTACTTGAGCATTGTGAAGGTATGATTCCAAGTTAGCTTACCATGTTGAGAAGAGGAACCTTTTGATTGGCTGCTGTGGTGGAACTGGGTGTGTATCCAAAATACTCAATTATAAAGGCATTCCCTCTTTCCTTCCTGGTTTCTCTTGAGCAAGGAGTAAGCCTCCAGGCCTTTGCCCTGTGTCCTGTGGGCACATGGTTCTGCTGTTACTTCTATCTTGTTATATCTGTTCTTCCCTGCTTTTAGGGTTTAGAGTATTAGAGATAGCTATGACACTGTAAGCTCTGGAAAGTCAGAATATTGAGTACCAGAAATCTAGGAGCTTGCTTGGGCAAGAAAAAGCAAAGAAAATGAAGAATCCAGAGAAATATGGGAATGTATGTATGAATTGATGTAGTTGGATTTGCCAGAAGATGAGTACCAGTGAAGCAGAATCCATGAAGAGTGACCTGCTTGACTCAACACACACACACACACACACACACACACGCACACACACACACACACACACACACACACACACACACACACACACCCCCGCTGACACACAGATGCATGTGGTGGCTCTACTGCATGGGAAATTGAATTTGGTAGTAAAAATGTTTTGTAGCAACAGCTTTAAATTTTAGATCACTCTCCTAGGGAACAAGATGGTACAAAGAGAATGTATCTAGGTGGATAGAATGCTATGGCTGGAGTCAGGAGGACCTGACTTCAGATCCAGCCACTTATTCTGTGTCCTTGGACAAGTCACTTAACCTCAGTTTTTCTCCATTTCCTCAGCTATAAAATGAGAATAATAATATCACCATCTCCCAGGATTGTTGTGAGGATCAAATGAAATAATATTTGTAAAAGGTTTACTAGTATCTGGCACATAGTAGATGGTACAAAAATATTAGCTATTGTTATTACCCCTAAGTGTTGGAAGGGAAATCTTCTTAGTAAATATCTCTTTGTAAAAGCTAATTTTTATTAATAGATCACATAATACTGAGGCACTAATTACTGATAGCTAATATTGGGGAGAATGCACCAGAATGGGGGCTCAAAATAACAACATTAGAGAAAGACACCAAGGATAACCACAGAACCCTTGGGAGAAATGTAGCTAGCTCTTTTCTGGGAAACCAAAATGTTAATGCATGTGTGGGTTAGGAGAGTAAGTTCAGAATCTCACAGCATTTAAATCATTCTGCCTTGGTTCATGTAAATATTTTCATGTTTCTCTGAATTCTTCACATCTTTCAATTCTTAGTGCCTCCAATTATTCCATTATATTCCTATACAACAGGTTTTTGACTCTTTCCCCAGTTGATGCGTGTCTACTTTGTTTCTAGTTCTTTGCTACCAATATGAATCTTTAGTTTTCATCTATGACTTTTTTGGGTTATATGCCCACTAGTAGGATTCCTCAGTCAAAGAATCATGAACAGGTTAGTCACTTACCTTGCATAATTTTCCCAACTGATAGCTAGAATTTTAATTTAAAAATTTAAAGCAGTTACTACAAAGCTTCATCACTCTTAAATTCACAGCTCCAACAGCTATATTTCAGTGTGCCTGTCTTCCATAGCCTCCCCAATATTGGTGGTTTGAAATTTTCATCTTTGACAATTTACAGAGTGAAAGGTAAAATGTCAGAATTATTATGTTTTTCTTACCATTAGTGATTTAGAGCATGTTATCATGTGGTCATTTATAATTTACAATTTTTCTTTTGAAAACTGCTCATACAATGCCCAAAGGGCAATCGAATTGTGTATACCCCTCTGACCAAGCAATACTACTACTAAGTCTATATCCAAAAGAAATTTTTTTAAAGGGAAAAGGATCTACTTACATAAATATTTATAGCACATCTTTTTGTGGTGGCAAAAAATTGGAAAATGAAGTGATTCCCATCAATTTGGGAATGGTTAAACAAGTTGTGGTATATGATAGTAACAGAATATTATTCTGCAAAAAGAAATGATGAGCAGGGGGCAGCCAGGTGGCACAGTGAGTCAGAGCGCTGGCCCCAGAGTTGGGAGACCTGGGATCGGTTCCGGGCTCAGATACTTAAAACCCACACAAAATAACTGTCCATGTAACCTTAAGCAAGTTACTTAACTCCAATTGCTTAAAAAAAAAAAAAAAAAAGAAATGATGAGCAGGATACTCTCAGAAAAACCTTAGAAAGACTTCCACAAACTGATGCAAAGTAAAATGAGCTGAACCAAGAGAACATTGTACACAGTAACAGCAATATTGTATGATGTTCAGCTGTGAATGACTTAACTATTTTCAGCAATACAATGATCCAAGACAATCCCAAAGGACTCATGGTGAAAAATGCTATTCACAGGCAGAGAAAGAACTGATGGAGTCTGAATGCAGATTGAATCATACTATTTTACTCATGGTTTTTTTCCCCCCTTCTTGATCTGTTTCTTCTTTTACAGCATGACTAATATAGAAATATGTTTCACATAATTGTACTTTTATAATCTATATCAAATTACTTTTGTAGGGAGATGGGAGGGGAGAGAGGGAAAAATTTGGAACTCAAAATATTTTAAAAATAGAACGTTAAAAATTGTCTATGTGTAATTGCAAAAAAATAAAATATTTTAAAGATAAAGAAAACTGTTCATATCCTTGGACCCCTTAATTGTGATGGTTCCCCAAGGTTCTGTCCTATACTTTCTTCTCTCCATATATTCTTTCATTTGATAACATTATCAGCTCCAGTGGATTTAACTATTTCCATTCATATGACTCCCAGATCTATCTAGCTCTAGACTCTCTCCCTAACTGTAATCCCAGATTAACAATTCTTAATTGGACATTTCAAGCTAGATTTCCCAGATACATTTTAAACAAAACATATTTAAAACTGAAATAATTATATTTGCCCCTAAACCCTCCCCTCTTCAAATCTTCCTTTTTTTTTTTTTTCCAACAAAAGCACCTCTATCTTTCTAGTAGTTCAGGTTTATAGCCTCAGCATTCTTCTCATTTTCCTTGACCTTGCATATCTAATCTCGACATTTCTACTGTCATAACATTTCTTAGTCAAGGCCCTATCACCCTTTACCTAGATTGTTGAAACCGCCTCCTTATTGGTCTCTCTTCCTCAAGTCTCTTACCACTCCAATCTATCCTACGCTCTGCTGCCAAAGTAATTTTCCTTAAGTGCAGAGCTGATCACATGGCTCCCCTACTCAACTAACTCCAGAGGCTTCCTATAACCTCTAAAATAAAATATAAATTCCTCTCTTTAGCTTTGAACCTGGCCCCATCCTATCTTTTTAGCTTCAGTGGCTGTTACTCTGATTCCCACATTCTGCAATCCAGACAAACTCCCTGTTCCTCACTCATGAGACTCCCTCTTCTATCTCTGTGCCCTTACACTAGCTAGTTCTCATGCCTGGAATGTAACCCTCCTTACCTTTACTTTTAAGTCACAGCACAGGCACCATATTCTGCACAAAGCTTTTCCTTATTCTCCCCAGTACTTCCAAAAGTCCTCCTTCCTAAACTACCTTGTATTTAGCTAATTTATATGTATGCATTATATATATATATATATAATTTAAATTTATGCTGTATGTAATTTTATATTTTCTTATTTCCTCCCCTCATTAGAATGTAGGCTTATTACCAATAGAGATTGTTACATTCTCTGCACTTATAGCTCCAGAATATAGCATAATACCATGTATATAGTAGGTGCTTAATAAATGTTGACTTAACATATCTATTAGGGAATAGCTCTAAGTCTTATATATTTGTATCAATTCCAAATATATCAGACTTTTATCAGTGATGTTTTGTGAAATATTTTTCCCACATTATAGCTTATTTTATTTTATTTTATTTTATTTTCATTGGTTATAGTTACACTAAAGCTTTTTTAAAACTTTCTAATCAAAATTATCTTTTTTGTCTTCTATGATCTCTATTCTTGTTTTGTTAAGGATTCTTCTATCCAAAGTTATCAAAAATATACTTTGCAGTTCTTCTGTAATTGTGTGAGTGTGTGTGTGTGTGTGTGTGTGTGTGTGTGTGTGATATGACCTCCATTTGGTCAAGTTTCCATTTGGAACTCATTGTGATATGGAGTATTTTTTTGGTCTAGAGCTAATTTCTACCAAACTACATTCCAGTTCTTTTTTTTTCTTTTTTTTACTTTTTTGGAAGGCAATTGGGGTTAAGTAACTTGCCCAAGGTCACACGGCTAGTGTGTGTGCGTGTGTGTGTGTTAAGTGTCTGATCCAAACTCAGGTCCTCTTGACTCCAGGGCAAATGCTCTACCCCGTTCCAGTTCTTTTCAAAAGTTCTTATCAAATAGGGAACCCTTTCCCTAGTAATTTATATTCTAAAGTTTATCAAATAAAAAACTCATATCATTATTTTCTATTCTTGCTTATCTATTCTGTCCAACTGATATGCTATCCTATTTTTTTAGAGCTAGTATTAAATAGGTTTTTGATGATTAGTATAGGATAGTATAGTTTGAGGTTTGGCAGTTTTATGGCCCTTCATTTCTACTTTTTCTTTTCATTATTTTCCTTGAGATTTTTAAGTCTTTAGTTTCTCTGGATGAATTTTGTTATGAGTTTGCTAGTTCTATAAAATATCCCCTTGATAGCTTGATTACTATAACACAAAATAAAAAAAAATTCACTTATATAGTGTTATTTTTTTGGTCATGGTAACAACCATGAGTGCTGAAGATCTCTATGATTATTTTAGTGTTCCTTTTACAAACTGATTAACTGTTGAAGAAGGGCTTAAGAAAACAAGATTTTTTTTTTTCCCACACAGGTAGGAACCACAAACCCTATAACAGCAGTAAGGAACTGGAATGAGTTCATGACCCAAAAGGGCTAGGTAGCAGGGGACTGGTCACAGAGAACTTCCCTTGGTAGAATTCCCTTTTCCCCAAGCAAAAGTTGAATCCACAAATCTGCTTCACAGGAAAGTTTTCCTGTAATCCATAGTCTGAGTGTACTCTTTGCCTTAGGGCATGAATTATTCTTTAGTTTCAATGATTTTTTTTCCATGGTATTTTTTTTCATTGACTTTTATCAGAGGAAATTATCAAAGAATTTTTATGAGGTATGCTTTGGGAGGGAGTTGGATTAGATGACCTCTGGGGTCCCTTACAAATCTGCAATTCTATTAATTCTCCTTATTTTATTTACTTAGTGTGGAAGAGAGATGGAGAAATTATGGAAAGATACTGCTCCAACAAATGAACCCTAGCAGATACTGTAATTGGGAGAATAATTTCCTGGCAGACTGGCCAGACCATAAGCACAAGTAGTCTTTCCTCCAGCTAATCAGAATTTCAAAAGACACTTATAGCCACTTAAACTTAATAATATTATCCTTGAAATAGCTATGGATAAGATATTTGAATTGTAACTAGTAAATAAGCCAAATTTGTATGTAAGACTGTTGAATATTTAGATTTATTTTTAATTTCTAGGGAAAACAGGAAAAAAAGAAACCCAAAGATCTAATGCCTCATCATGGTGTGGAGATGGTATGGAGAAGGCAAGATTTCAAAAGCATGTACTAGGATTCAAACTCTAAAACTAGAAAGTCTTCTAGTATAGCCTAGATGGTGGGGATGGGATCTGAACCCCCAAAAGGAAAAGACCATGTCTTTGGAATCTGGACCCCCAAAAGGAAAAGCCTCTGGGCTTTTCCACAAGTCCTTAGTTTGCTGGGGGCAATCAGCTCCTCCCAGTTAATTAACTGACCTTTCATTGTCTGTACCTGGACCTTCTCTAGACTGTCACTCCTTATTTCCATCTAGACCCCTTCTTTGTTACCACAGTCTTCCATATCTTGCTTCTGTTAAGGTGCTCAGATTCCTCTTGAGTCTAGCCAATGCTCAGATTCCTTAAGAGTCTGACTAATATGGCGGATTTTTAGAATCACACCCACCTTCTATCAGTGTTCTAATAAACCTCGTCTTTGGCTGAAAGAAGACTTGCATCAAATTTATTTGGGCAAGACCCGCATGTCGGTATTTTGGGGTCCCAGAACCCCTAAACCTCAACATAAAAACATAGAAAGTGTAATATGTCTGCTTTCTGAAGATTTGCCTAAGGCAGATGTGGAAAGGCTTACACCAGGAGCATTGAACAGGTGGTATTTAGCTTTTGGCCTTAGTATTGTGCAGCTTATTCCCTTTCACTTCCATAATGATAGTGGTGGGTGACAGAAAAGGGACAAAGGATCTTCAGAATCATTCTGATCATGTAATTGTAGGTCTACTTGTAGATAAATGAAAGGATGGCTCACAGGTTCTTTTTTTTTTTTTTTTTGCTTTTTGGAGGGCATTTGGAGTTAAGTAACTTGCCCAAGGTCACACAGCTAGTTGTGTGTGTGTGTGTGTGTGTTAAGTGTCTGAGGCCAGATCCCAACTCAAGTCCTCCTGACTCCAGGGCCAGAGGGCTATGCCACCTAGCTGCCCCACACAGGTTCTTCTTAAGAAGGCAAGATAAGGGATTGGTGGAGTTCATTTTGTCATCTGCTCCAAAGCATTAAGAAACTTCATTTCCTAGGACACTCATTTCTCTTGCCTTACTTGCCTTATTTCTCTTGCCTCATTTACAGTGAACATAGGCCAAGGAGAACCATGAAGATTTTTTGTAGCTTACATATCAAGATCTGTCACAGAGTCTAAAGAAGCAGAGAAATTTTATGAAGAACTTGACCAGATCTTCCAAACTAAGTCAACATAAACCTTGATATCTGGTGGCTTCGTTGCTAAGGTGGACACAAGGGAAGATGGTAAAACTTAATATATGTATATGGGCATATACATATGTATATATACACAGAACAGAACCATTGTGCTGACCTCATTGCTGTATGCCTGGACAGTCTATCAGCACCATGCTAGAAAATTGAACCACTTCCATTTGAATTGTCTTAGGAAGATTCTGAAGATCACCTGGAAAGAGAAGGTACCAGACAATGAGGTCTTTTCTCAAGGCATTCAAACTCTACTGCAGAGAGCACAACTCTGATGGTTGGCCATGTGGTTCAAATGCCAAATGCGTTTGCATAAAAAGCTGTTTTACAGAGAACTCACACAAGGCAGGTGTTTACATGGATGTCAGAAGAAGCAATACAAGGACACTCTCAAGGTCTCTCTGAAAAATTCTGGTATTGAATTTGAGACTTAAGAGACACTGGCACAGGACCATCCAGAATGGTGTGCCTCCATCAAAGAAGGTACTGTGCTCTCTGAGAAAAACAGAATAAAAATAGCTCAAAAGAAGCACAAGATGCACAAATTTAGAGATATCTTCTTCCCAAATATTCATATAGACTATTTGTACCTGACTTGTAGAGCCTGCCAAGCTTGTATTGGTCTGTTTACCCATAGTCAAACACACTATACATTGACCTCAACATTATGATGCCATTTTGGTCCTCTTTGAGCATGAAGGGCAAACAGCAATAACATATGTATGTATGTACATGTATATACACATTTATATATGTGTATACATATATAAATTTGTACACTCATTTCTTAATTGAGTTATATGCATATGTACATACATATTTATATATACACAAGCTTATGTACTCTTTCATTTCTTAATTCTATTATATATGTGTATATATAAGCTTGTATCCTCTTTCATTTATTAATTCAATTATTTGAGTTAAGAAATGAAAGAGTACACAATTCAATTATACCTATAATTGAATTAAGAAATGAAAGCATACACAAGCTTATGTGTCATTAATATGTCTTCAAGAAGATAGTCAGACACAGAACATCACAAAAAATGAAATTGACTACATTAGTAGAAAACAAATTAGTTAATTACATGGAAATTATTGCAGAATCAGTTTTTGGTATCTAGGCACAGAGTGAGAACACAGGTCAAAATCAACACCAAATTAAAAGACAGGCTAAAGATAAGAAAGTACTATATGTAGCAATTCCAACTTGATCTAATTAGTCTGTCCAATTTTTTGAAATGAGAAAAATAATGACCTTGACCCCATCATCATTTCCTACCAAAGTTTATTGAGAGATGCCACAAGGATGCTAAAAGAATGCCAACACCCTACAAGAAAGTAAGGGGAAAAGGGATGGGTGGTGGTGGTGATAGAAGGGAGAGCAGACTGGAGGAAAGGATAACCAGAATGCATGCCATCTCAGGATGGAAGGGAGGGGAGGGAAGAGATGGAGAGAAAATTTGGAACTCAAAACCTTGAGGAAATGAATGTTGGAAACTAAAAATAAATAAATAAATTAAAAAATAAATAAAGGACAACAGTCACCAAAACAAATGAAATAAAATAAAAGAATGCCAACATACTTCTGATAGTAAACACTTAATGATCTTGACATTCTGATGCTTCTGGGTGCTGGTGTCCTCTCTCCCTCAATTATTTTGTATTATCCAGTATGTATGCATGTGTGTATATATATTCATACATAAGTATGTATATACACAAACATGTATATGTACACACATGTTGTCTTTGCCAATACAATGGAAGCTTCTTGAGAGCATGGACCCTTTCATTTTTGTCTTCGTATTCCCAGTGTCTCACATAGTGTTAAACACATTATACAATCCTTAATAAATGCTTGATGATGGACCACTGAGCAGAGTCAAAGCAACCAGCACTGTTTTAGAGTAAAACTTAATTTTATCAGCATCAAGGAGGAGGATATTGGATGAAGGATCCACAAGCAGCATTGCCACACAGGCTAGGGAAAGGAAGTTGAGGGGAAAAGAAGCCTGAAGAAAGTTTGATGTAACACCCAACTTAGCCAGTTTATTCCAATTGCATTTCTAAACGAAACCAAAAGAACCACAAGAAATAGAGGTAAAATGGAAAAGATTTACCAGTATATTTCCATGGCAATCTCCTCAGTGACAATAATGGAACTGCTCCATTTGGATTCTGCTACATTGGTACCTAATGTACTATGTGAGGCAATGGCAATAGTACTTAAGGAAATGAAATGGAGAAGAGCTGATAGATTTCATGGGGTAGAGGAGAATTCCATGCAACAATTTGGGAGACTAAGGGACTGATTTTTAAGATGTCTCAAAGAAAAGATGACAAGGAGAAATCATCAACTACCAATCCATGTGTCTACTTTCTCATCTGTATAATGTAATCTTTTTGAAAATGCCCTATTCATGTAGAAAGAATATCTTGATAAAAACATGAGAAGGGAACAGAAGGACTTTTGCAAATGATTTTCAATAGCAGACTCCATCTTTAACAGCCTCAAAACTGACTGTGCAGTGGAGAGCAAATACAATTCTACCGCTTTTGTTGCTTGTTGAAATAAAAAATGACTCAGTAGGACAAAATGTAGTCTTAAAGCCTCTCCCAAAATAAGATATCTGCTATATATGTGTTAAAATAACACAAGATTTATGTATGACAGGTGCAGAATGGCACAATGGAAAAAATCATTGGATTTCAAATCAGAGAAACTGGGTTTAAGTTCTGATTCAGCTTCTCCTTAGCTGTATCACCTTAGGCACATCTCTTTACCTCTCTGGGTCTCGGGGCATTGGACTAGATGGTGTCTAAGGTCCATGCCAGCTCTAATTCTATAATCTGAGAATAATATGCAACCATAGAGATAACTGATGAGTACTAACATCACACAAGACATAAAAAGAGGAAGATATATACTTACCATAGATATTTGTCAGGGTCATGGAGAATTTCCCACCACTAAGTCCAAATAGAAAAAGGATTCCTTTTGATGATAAAGGTGTTCCTGTACATAGATGCTATTCTGCTGATTTCAACAAGTCCTGTTCTACTACAGGGTCTTCGCAATCAACCAAAGGGATAAACAAAGCTCTTCACACTGGAAGAACAAAGTGAACAAATAATGCAGAGTCTTGATTTTGACATGGTTGGACAGATGTGGTGGGAACTATATCTAAATCTCATCCCTCATGCAAGTTAGGATAGTTTTTCCTTGAAAGGTATTGAAACTCTCCTTTAGACCTTTTTGACTCAAGGTGCTAAAGGCTTATTATTATATGACATTTATTCATGGTCACCTAAGTACAAAGACATCATGAATAGCTCCAGATACTCTCTGGTGCTTAGCCTGCAAAAAATAATCATCATAAGAATAATTTTTTCAATTGATGGGCAACTCAGGTCAGGACTTTTTTCTTAGCTCAATTGACTTGAGGTATACTCAATGCATATCCTTATTGAATTTCCTTCTTTTGTTACAGCTGAGTAAATCTCCTTTAGTTACTATTGAATGACTTATGTCTCTCTTTCTTTTTTTTTTCCAATAAAGAATATAAACTACCAGAGGACCCACCTAAGTAAGGCCTAGTCCAAAAAAACAAATAATCCATTTAGTCCATCAGTACATTAGCTTGGACCTACATTTTCCCCTGCCCAACTTTGATTCATCCAAAGAACAGAGATATATGAACAATAAAAATTATGATAACTGACATTTTCATGATGCTTTGGAATTTATAAAATTTTACAAACATCTTTATTTAGCTTCATGATAATTCTATGATGTCATTTTGTAACTGCCATTATACTAATTTTAGGCACAAGGAAACTAGAGATCAAAGACATTTAATGTCTTTTCCAGGTCACACAGCTAGTAAGTAGCAGAGCCAGAGCTTGAACTTAGATGTTTTAACTATAAATCTTTAACACAAATAGAAAAAATATGCTATATTTTACTTTAAGAAATACTGAAAAAAAATCTAACCTCAAGATGGAAAATATATTTATAAATTTCTAAGGTTCAGGACTGCTACTGTTGAGTAGCAGTACTACATATTAAATGTAGGAAAAAAAGTTCTGTGTCTCTTGCTCAAAATTTTGTAGACAGGAATAAATTTGTGAGTAACTATGATAAAAACAATATCATATTTGCATTAGTAATTGTTAAATCTTCATCATACTGCAGTCAGTTTTTAAGGTTCTTTTATTTTCTGATATTGGCCCCAAATCATTACCTTTTAAGTGGCATGCCATGTCTTAGAAATTATTCTTAAAGGTACAAAACTGGGTTTATATTTCTGATCCTTCTAAGTTTAATGAGTAGAAAAAGTCACTTTTGTTATGCCTCTGAGATCAAGATTCTTGGATAGAGTCAAGCTCTACCCAGCTTCAACCCAGGCTTCAGAAGAGCAGATTTCAAAATGTTCAAAGTTAAGTATGATTCAGTGACCATAAATTCTTAAGAGGAAGATAACTCAAGGATGGGAGACTTGAATTCTAGAAGAAAGCAAACGTTGCCAATGTAATCCCCAAATTATCTAAATAAAAAAGAAAAGGGAGAAGGGTGGCATCTAAATAAATTAACATAGACACAAACTACCTAATGAGATGAGATTTTCTTTAATTTTTTATAATCTTTAATTTTTTCCAATTACCTGTAAAAACAATTTTTAACATTTGTTTTTTGTTTTTGTTTTTTTGCCTTTTGGAGGGCAATTGGGGTTAAGTAACTTGCCCAAAGTTACATAGCTAGTGTTTTTTTTTATGTGTTAAGTGTCTGAGGCTGGAACCGAACTTCGGTCCTCCTGACTCCAGGGCTGGCACTTTATTCACTGCGCCACCTAGCCGCCCCTTTAACATTTGTTTTTTAAAAATTTGAGTTTCAAATGCTTTACTCCCTTCTTCTTCCCCCTCCCTGAGATCATAAGCAGTTTGATATAGGTTATACATGTGTAGTCATGCAAAACACAGACACTGCCCTCCCCCAATAAAAACACCAATAAAAATAAAGTTGAAAAAAGTATTCCTTCATCTACATTCAGTTCTTTCTCTGGAGCTAGACAGTATTTTTCATCACAAGTTCTTTGAAATTGTCTTATTTCATTTATCACTGAGAACAGTTAAGTCATTCACAGTTAATCATTGTACAATGTTGCTGCTACTGTATACAATGTTCTTCTGGTTCTGCTCACTCCACTTTGCATCAGCTCATGTAAATCTTCCCAGGTTTTTCTGAAATCATCTTGCTTGTCACTTCCTTTAATAAAGGCTTTAATAAAAGCTCAATAGTATTCCAATGAGATAAAATTTTAAAAGGACAAGTACAAAAGATAGTACAGCAGAGGATGGTGAATGACCTTGAACACACACTGCCATGTAAGACTTATTTGGAAGAACCTCACATTTAACCTTGAGAACAGACCCAATAGAAAAATGAGAACTGTCTTCATATATTTGAAGGTCTATCTTGTGGGAAAGGGATATCAGATTTAAGATCTTAGAATCAGAGATCTAAGACAGAAGGGACATCAGGGGCCATCTAGTTCAACCCTGTCATTTTCTAGATGAGGAAACTGAGGCTAGAAAAGTTTAGAAACTTGCCTAAGTCAAACAGGTAGGAAGTATACTTGTATTTGGCTTCAAAGAGCAGTACCAGAAGCAATGATTGATAGTTGTAAAGAGATTAATTTAGGTTTGATATTTAGGAATATTTTCATAGCAATTAGAGCTGCCCCAAATTGAAATGGGTTACTTAAGGAGATGGTAGTTTCCCCCTTACTGGAGGACTTCAAGGAGAGGCTGGAGGACCATTTGTCTGGTATGTCATAGACAATGAAGCTTCCTTCCAGCTATGGTTTAATCTAGATAGCTGTTGGGGTCTCTCTGACTCTAAATTGCATGATCCTATAAAGGAAGGGAACAATGATCAAGGGTTAAATAACAAAGAATGGCAGAAACTTATAAGAACAGTGTCAGGAAGGCTAATGCACAGAATTAACTGAGACAGGAATAAGAACCTAAGAATAAGGACTAAAGTCTATTAGATATAAAGGGCTATTTTTGCTGTTCAGAGTCAAAATAGGAATAAAGAAGGTCTAGGTCTCTACTGCTTGAGGCAGATTGAACAGATGACACAAAGAGAAAGAAGAACTATTCCACTTGTATTTTTTTTGTCTCTCACAAAGAGAATGATTTTCACACTGTGCAAGATACATAGAACAAGCATGGTTTTAAAAAAAAGTAATTCAAGCCTAAAATGGAAAGAAAATTATGAGAACTTCTAACCCCACTGAGTAAGTTCAAATCTCCGATTGAAATTGTTTACATTCCAGGTTCTGAAAGGATTTGCCTGGAATCACTGTTGTAATCATTCAAAATTCAAAGAATAAGAGAGGAATGAGTAATGGAGATAGGCCAATATTGTCATAATTTTAAAGGACAAGGAGAAAGATAAGATTTTTTAAAATTACAGACTATTAATTTGATGTAAATACCTTGATATTTGATAATAAATTGATTTGATAATAAATTTTATGATAGGTGATTTGTAAACATTTTAGGGGAAAAAACTGGTCACTAGGAGATAATAAAGTTCACTAAGAGCAAATCATGCCAGAATAACCTCACTTTCTTTAAAAAAAATTGTTTCATTACCAGAGAAAATCTCTAGACATCATACATCTTGATTCAGCACAGTACTTGCTAAATCCCATCATAGCATCTTTAATTTGGAGAGAAGATTAAGAAATAGGACCTCTAAAATTAAGTGATTTAGTTACTGAGTTGAACAACCATATCTAAAGATCACTGATACATGGATAAGTATTCACCCAGAACAAAATACCTCACATGGCTTTGTTCTTGATCCTGCCCTATTGAACTTTAAAAAAAAATCACTAATTTGAATAAAGGCCTAGAAGGTATGTCTATAATATTTGCAGATGTTACAAAAGCTCAGCAGAATTAATATTCAACTTATCTTAGTAGGCTAGAATAATGGGCCAAAACCAACAAGATAAAACTGATTAGAGATAAATACAGATTTCTACACGAGTTCAAAAAATTAATTAAGCAAGTACAGGATGAAAGAAGTATAGCTAGAGAACTGGATTGGCATATTGTTGACTTAATATGAGTTAACTGTTTGATGTGGTTGCTGAAAAAGCTAATTTAAATTTAGGCTTAACAAACATATGTATAGTATCCAAAATAAGAGAGCTAATAGCTCCATTGTACTTTAGGCTGGTCAGTCAGTCAAAACATTTTTATTAAGCATTTACTATGTGTTAGGCAGACTATGTCTGGAGCATTGTTTCCAGTTCTTAGCATCATACTTCAAAAGTGACTTTTACAAAAGATAATGTACCATGAAAAGACTTAACAGAATGATTATACATGCCAATTCATAGTTTATGACAAACTGTGAAAGAAACATTTGCCTTGAAGAGAAAACTTGAGGATATGATAGTTGACTTCAAACATCTGAAAGGTTGTCAAGTGTAAGAGGGCATAAACTTATTTTTTGTTCTTATGGAGGGCAGTTTTAGAGATTAGTGATTGAAAGTTAAATGAGTCAGATTTGAGTTTGCCATAAGGAAGAGCTTTCTAATAAACTCCAGTCCCAAAGCCCATCGGTATAAAGCCCTCTCTATACTGGTGCAGATCAATGGTCTTTACTTGCTCGAAGGGTGGGATTGAGTGAGCTCCAATTCTCTTCAAGCTTCTATTTTCTTTAGGTCTGTTAGGACTACTTCTGACTTCCAATTTTGATAGAGAAGATCAATAAGGACAACTCCACTCCAGGAATGCTGAAGGAGAAGACTCTGGGAAGAAGTCAACATAAGAGGAACTCGCAGTCTCTATCATATCCCTATCCCCAGCTTGCTATACTAGAAGCTTCAGAGAACTTCCCCTTGGGTGAGACCAAGGACTTTCTCTTGGTTGAGCTAGCTTGCCTTGCTCACAATGAGAGAGTTCCTTCACTCTGTATTTCCTGGCATATATTCTCCTATATACTTGCTCTGTGTTTTGTTCTGCTATCAAATTGGATAAATGGGTTTCTTTGTTATTCTTTGCTATGTATTTTCTTTATGGAACTGGTATTTGTTGGGAAAGGGCTCAAGTCCTGGATATAAAGCTTGAGGTCCCTCTTCCCTCTTATAATAAATAAATTTGGACTTGTAAATCACACCCCCAAGATAACTAATATTTAAGGGAGTATATAAATATAGTTCTAGCCTTGTACCCCCTCTCTCTGAGGAGAGCAGAGAATCAAATCTTCTGTCCCTGATTTTCTGCTTCCTCTCCTAGAAAAAGGGTAGGGGAAGAAGAGGCTGGAAATACTCATTCTGCCTCCCCTTGAGCCACAGAACAATACTTCCATGCTACATTTTGGGTGACAGCCCTTGCCACACATTGGAGCTTATGCAGGAGGCAGAATAGACATCTCTAGCTTCTTCTATCCCCATCCCTCTCCAAGGGAGATTTTAATTCCTGCTAGGAGCAGGCTGCCTAGAAAGGTAGTCAAAATTCTGTTATTGAAGATGCTGCATGATCATTTGCTAAGTATGTTGAAGAAGGAATTGCTTCACTGTGGGCAAGGTTTGACTGGACCAGATGACCACTAAAAACTTTCACCACTGTGGCACCATGAGTTTATGGCACATTCTAAGTACAGTATGGCCCATTTGAAACAAGTCCTTTTTTTCCCCTCAAGGTGCTTCACAAAGAAAAGTGAAAAACAGTCCCTGCTTCAGCATCCAAATATTCCCCAAATGGCAAATAGTCAGCTTGGCTTCTGGGTCTTAGGAAGCCGGAACACAGCAGAAAAATGTAATTGTGAAGCATAGAACACTGGCCTCTGAAATGATTAAGTCTTAATCTGAATTTGGCTCCTCAATTTCCTTGCTTCAGAGTCTGATACCAATTGCTTTAGCTTTCTGTGCTTCATTTTCCTTGTCTGAAAACGGGAATAATCATACTTTAGCATTTCTCTTAAGTATCCCATTGTACTCTGGGCTCATCAAACCACATCTGGAGCACTGTTTCCAATTCTGGGCATCATACTTCAAAAGGGATCAGAAAAAGATCAATCAGATATTCTTGGGAGAGAAGTACAGTTTCTTAGAACACAGGTTCCATATAAATACACAGCACCATTTATTATAAGAGGTTAATAAGTCTCTTAAGGCCAATACCATAGTACAATGGTTCTCAAAGTGTGGCCAAGGGACCACTATGGGTCCCCCAGACCCTTTCATGGTTCAATAAGATAAAAACATTTTTTTCATAATAATACCAAGACACTTTAATTTCTTTTTTAAAAGTAGTATTGTACTTTTTCCAATTACATGTAAAAACACTTTTAACAGTCATTTTAAAAAAGTTTAATTTCTAATGTTGTAAATATAAATAGATATAACCCCCATAATATAAACGTTCTTTCAGGAGAGGTCCTCAATAGTTTTTAAGAACGTAAAGTGATCCTGGGACCAAAAATTTGAAAACTGCTGCTGTAATAAATGTATCATTTAGATCACCAAATTACTCAGATAAAGGTATATTGAAAAGATGATAATATACTGATTTTTATACTGAATTTTTCATTAGTATGCTTACCACAACAGATATTTCTGTGACTTTCATTTCTCACAAAGAAGCCTTCAGAGAAAATTTAATTTACTAAACTTCCCTAAGGAATTGATATATAAGCATCATTTTGACCCAGTAATTCCTCTACTTTATCTATCCCAAGGAAGCAAGATGAGGAAAGGTCTGACATATGCCAAAAGATTCATAGAAGTACTTTTAAAATTAATTAATTAATTTTTAGTTTTTCAATATTCATTTATATAAGATTTTGAGTTCTGAAATTTTCCTCCTCCTTTCTCTCCTCCCTTCCTCCCTCCCTCAGCATGCAATCTGATATAGGCTATACATGTGTAGTCATATTAACGTATTTCCATATTTGTCATGTTGTGAAAGAAGAATCAGAACAAAAGGGAAAAACCACAAAAAGGCGAAAAAAAGAGAAAATCGTATACTTCAATCTGCATTCAGACTCCATAGTTCTTTCTCTAGATGTGGATAGGATTTTCCATCATGAGTTGTTGGGAATTGTCTTAGATCATTATATTGCTGAGAAGAGCTAAGTCTATCAAATTTGGTCATCGCACAATGTTGCTCTTACTGTGTACAATATTCTCTCTGCTCCCTTCACTCAGCATCAGTTTTTCTAAGTCTTTCCAGGTTTTTCTGAAATCCGCGTGCTCATCATTTCTTATGGAACGGTGTTCCATTACATTCATATACCACAACTTGTTCAGTCATTCCCCAATTGTTAGACATCCCCTTAATTTCCAATTCTTTGCCACCACAAAAAGAGCTGCTATAAATATTTTTGTATACTTTTTTTGTGGTAGAAAAGAATTGGAAACAAATTGGGTTTTATCAATTGGGCAAAGTCTGAACAAACTGGTGTGTGAAAGTAGTGTCATATTATTATACAGGGAGAATACCGGAAGATTAGTATGAACTGATGCTGAGAGAGATAAGTATCAGTAACAGAAGCATATATCCAATAATGACAGCAATATCAATAAAAAGATCACTTAAAGGAAGCAGGACTGAATGATTATAATAGCCATCTTGGTTCCAGAACACAGACAATAAATCATATGTCCTTCCTTTGGAAAGAGAGTCAGAGGACAATAGGGACAGAACATTGCATTCATGATCAGATGAGGCAACTACATAGTTTGTTTTTTGTTCAACTTTTTCTCTCTTATAAGAGAGCTCAATTCTGAGAGATGAGGAGAAAAAGCCCTATATCCAGGAATGACTGTGATGGGGGAAAAAGATATGAATAAAGCTTCTTTGAAAACTGATGTATTGGGGTGGCTAGGTGGCTCAGTGATTAGAGCACCTGCCCTGGAGTCAGGAGGACCTTAGTTCAAATACGGCCTCAGACACTTAGCACTTAACTAGCCATGTGACCTTTGGCAAGTCATTTAATCCCGATTGCCTTGCCTTCCCCCCTACAAAAAGCAAAAAAACAAATCCCAAAACAAAACACCTGATGTATGTGAATGGCACTAAAAAGGTATCAGTAACATAAACATAATAAACATTTAATATGGGATTTTAATATTCACATTTTCAGTTTTGACAAAAAATACAATTATTTAGTTATCTGTAACATTTCAATTATTTTCTTAAATAAGACATTGCTTGTGTTTTTGTCTATGCCTCACAATTTTACAAGTAGACATAATTATGTCTATTAGACAATATTAGGTTTTCCTCAGAATTATCTACACTCCTGAATTTTTTAAACAAAATAACAGTAACAATAGGGTTCCTTAGAGTCTGTGTGTATCGTATCAATGATTTAGCTTTTAGATTAGCATATTAAAATGATATCAAACTGAGTCTTTTTTATTTTTTTGCATTTGAGGAGTCATAACTTTGACATTTTGGGAATTTCCTGTTACATATTTTTCTAGATCAAGGAGGCTGTGATGTTCTGTTGTTCATAAGACTTTCATGTGACTTACATGTCTCGTGATGACTTGACTATTGTTCACTTCTTCTAATAATGTAATAGGAAGGCCAGCTAATGAGGGAATGAGGGTCCAGTCTTGAGAGCATGCATAATAAACTCTTCGTGGCATCAGTACAAATTGTGGTTTGGTAAGACTTGGTGAATTTATTTCTTAGCATGTGTAATAGAAGGGCCCTTTCAAGGGTATGTTGAAGCCAACTTGAACTGGTCATGAGAGCTGATTGTAAAATTTTCAGTGTGAGCATTTATACCCTGGAAATCAACACTACATATAAGGGCTTAACTTATTGTTTTGTTAATTTTCTAGACATAAGAAAGTGATTGGAGAAAATATTTATAATGCAGAGATTAAACTTAAAAATGTGTCCTGTGTACATTTTTTTTCCCCTACAAAGAACCAGGTGTTAAATATTTACAAGTACATGACTGGGCTCATTCCTCATTTCAAAGTATACAGCATATATATTCTCAAACTCTTGACGGTTTAATGTGTGATCATGAAATTCCTTTTAACTGACTGCTGAGCAACAACTCAGTGCGCACAAAAAAGGCTGAAATAGGTGAATGGATCCATTTGATGGATCTCTCTCTTTTCCCTGATGGCCAGTAAGGTAAGAACAGTTGTGGGCCTCTAACTGGGCAGGGACTCCAAAGCTTTTCTCACTTGACCACTGTGGAGTTGTGAATGTATGGTATTGCTGTTCATTTGTCTTTGTTGTTCCTCTTTCCTAATTTTACGTGAACGAATACGGGGACTGAACAGACCAGAACCTTATGAGTTTTGAAAGGCTGGAAGGGCCATGAGAGGTACAGCAATTTAAGTACACAGT
>NW_027187343.1:1924369-2008840 GCF_028583685.1 Petaurus breviceps papuanus | reverse complement strand
AATTCATCTATGTTTATTGCAACCAGGAGTGAAGATGAAGTAGAGAATGGCTTTAAGTTTGGGTCCACTCTCCAGGGACCAATGGATGTATAGAGAATAGAGCATGCCTTGGTCCTGGGGATATGATTTTACTTCTATTCTTGCTGTATTTTCTCAATAGATATCCTTTTGTAAAAGCTAATTGATGTTAATTGGTTAACTAACTAACATTAAGAAGAGATCAGCTGATCAAATTGATATTGGGGCTCTATCAACTTGTCAAAATAATATTAGAGTGGCCGTCATGGATGATTGATACCGAGCAATAGTACTAAAAATCACCCTAGTCCCTCAGAGTCACCTCTAGAACTCATATGTAGGAAGAAGCCTCACACTAGGGACTTGATGCATCAGTGTAAGTGATGGTTAGAAGACTGAGTCCAAAGCCTATGTGCTTTAATAACTCCGAAGGTTTACAAAGCACTTTGTTTAGAATATATATGTGAAGTAGATCACACAATTATTAATTATCTGCTTTTTACAGACGTGGAAAGTAATGTTCAGAGAGGTTAAATGATTTGCTCATGGTTATGTAACTAGTAAGCATCAGAGTTGGGACTTCAGGTCTTTTGACTTCATGTTCAGCACTCTTTCTATTAAATCCCCTGTGGTGTCAAGTACAGAAGCTTGCACTGCAACAAAATGTCTTTTGGCTTCTTTTTCCTGTGGGTGTCTTTGTCCTGTCTCTCCTTCTCTTCCCCTTCTCTCCCCTCTCCCTTCTTTAGTTATCCTTCTCTCTCATTCAGCAACAAAACAAACAACAGACAATTGCAATGATCTTTTTTTTTGAAGCAAAAATAGGGAAACGTGGTCTCACAAATCATGTTCCATTTGGAAAGCCTCATTAAAAGTATACTTTCCTTCCTTAATATTGGTTCTGTCCTAGAGAATCCATAATACATGGTCTCTATACCTGTGTGCAAACCTCACCTTCTCTAATTGCCATTAAAACTCCTCTGTCCTGGGTCTTATTCTCTTGCTGCCTTGTTATCTGCTGGATCAATAACTGTCTGATTTGATAAATTAATCTATATTGATGTGTGACTCCTTCCAGATAATGTGTATTTTAACAGTTGCCATCTGGAAATAACCCTCTGACCTAGGAGTAAAGAACATTGTTTTCTATTGAAGGCCAGCAAGGAAAAAAAAATCATATGGAAGTGAAAGTAAAAGGTTTTTTTTTTATTTTGAAAGACATCAAGTTATGGTGGTATGGTGCACTATGAAGAATATCGACTTAAGAGTCAAAGGACATAGTTTTAAATTCCAGCTCTGTCACTTACCTATGCAACCTTGGGCAAATCAACGAATCTCTCTAGGCTTCAATTTGTTCATCTGTAAAATGACTACTGGACTAGATAACCTCTGAGGTCTCTTCCAGATCTAAATGAAAAAACTCTTAATGTAGTACTATCTTGGCATTGTCAGGGAGATCTGGATACTGGAGGCAGTAGATAGACACTGGTCAGATGGAAATTTCTCTGCAGTGTTCTCCTTTTTGTTCCTTTTTAGAGGGTTTGTCTTGATCCCATGACTGATAGAGCCTGGCTTTTACTGACAAGCCTTCAAAACTTAAGGTTTTGGAAGAGAAGTTGTGAGACTGCATAGACTAGAATAAAAGAAATAAAAAAACATGGAACCCAGGGGTATGCTGGTGAATGTTTAACAACCATATTACCAGCAAAACACACAAACACCCACTACAGCATTTTAAGTTTAATCTGCATTATGAACATTTTCTACATTACTTTTTTAAGTCTAGACAATCCACAAAACAATACATTAAGTCCCAATTTGTAGTGTTTGCCAATTTTTGAGATATAAATGTTCACTCTGAAAATTTCACAATTGAGTGAATTAATTTGGACTGGGTCCAGCACACCATTACAGTATGTAAAAGCTTCTAGTAAATAGCCATCATGAAAAATGGTGGCCAGGACTTTGGCAGCAAGGCTGAGTGGGTAGATCATACAGTAGGAACTTCAAGGAGGTGTTGCTGCCTCCCTCACTGTACACTGGTACTGGTCAGGGATTCTTCCTTTTCCTTCTTTCTCAGCTTTCTTTGCTCCCCTCTCTGCGGGTGAACTGGAGCTAATGCAGCAAAAATTATTTTCATGTCAGTTTTAAAAAATCCTTCATTGTTTAAATGTTCAGTTTTACTCTTAAGCTGACAATAATAAACTGTTTACCACAGGTATCTCTAATATAAGTGTATCTGGGTGTATTTATTAGGAGGAGGTAATTGGGGTCCTGAGGGACAGAGAGAGAGAGAGGTTTTTCTGTTTTGTTTTGTTAGCAACCTAGGGACTGGGTACCAGGAGCTTAAAAAGAAAATTATTGATAATTTTTTTTACAACTTTTCCAAGGCAGAGAGAAAATACACTAAGATTCCTTTAGATAATTAATGAGTCAACAGTTACTAGGGAGCTGTGACTAGCTGGGCTGTGACTGAGGTAGGGTCTCCATCACCCCCCTCCCACACAACATTTGATTCAGGAGGAAAACCCCTCCCTCCAAGAAGGGAGAGACGGGCATGCAGAAGGGGAGGAATAGCCTGGCTTATAAAAAGTTTGGGCTGAGTCAAAGTGATTGATAACCCTGCTCACCAGCATAGAACCACTTTTCTCCTAGAGTAAGAATAAAATGTTATTCAATAAATACAAAAACATTTAAGAACATAGTTCAATTTCATGTTGTAATCTGTAAAAGGAGAACTGAACATAAGTGGAAGGATGAAATGGAAAGAGAGGAAAATGCAGGTAGAGAAGGGAAGAGAAAAAAAGAGTGAATCTGTAAGTGGAAAAGGAGGAGGATGAAAGGGGATGAAAGAAAGAGAGAGAGGAGGGTGAGAAAGAGGGGCTTAGCATGCTCTGAAGTGTTTCACAGATATATTATTCTTGTTATCTTATAATTTCTAATTGAAATTGTGAGCTTCAGAGTGCTATCACTTCCCTTCTAGATTTTAACTTGTTGACTAACTAGTATTTATAATTCTGCAACTGCTTTTTATCCTTACATGCTTCTACTCTAAACAGTGTCCTCACAGCATCCCATAAGTCTGCTCCCATGTTGAGGATTAATCATTGCTTACTTAAAACCTTTCATAAAGCAGCCACCTGCCAAGAAAGGATACTATTTTCTAAGTAATAATAATAGCTAGCACCAAAATAGTACTTCACTTTTCATATATTATCTCATTTGATCCTTGTTAACTCATTTGGTTAAAGGATGGTTCTAATGAAGCCAAGGTTGTATGTTTTATCTTTATAAAGGCAAGTTAATCTTCACATGAAATAAAACTGCTTCTCAGACACCTCTTAATTCTTTGAACTTCAACCACTTTTCAAAGAAACATGCCTTCCCCAGAAAAGGGAATGGACATGAGAGTGTGAGAAACCTATCTTCACTGCTAGGAAAGACAGCTTCATAATCCATGTCCCTATTAATAGTGCATCAGCCCTTTATAGAGAACAACACATTATCATAGTATACAAATTTTAAATGATGATGAAGCTATTGTTCCAGGTGATAGGAGTCATTGAAGAAAAATAGAAAGTTGATCCTTTTTGAGACCAAGTTGGTAACTGCAGCCATCTGAGCAAATCTATGTTAGCCTGGAGTCTTCCTAGCTTTTGCAAAATGCTGTCTTCTAACTTAGCTTTCTTAAAATTTCACTTCCCCATTTTCATGAGTATCTGGTGAATTCTTGAAACCACCCTATTCATGGATTTGTGCCTTGATGCTTTTTAAATGATAGTTCTTATTATAAGGAATATTGCTGACTGTGCCTTATTTCACTTAGACTGTAAGTGCTGATGCTGCGGTCCTCCGGGTCAGAGAGAGGTCACAGTCTGTTACCAAAACATAATCACTTGTTCTACCATATGAATTCAGAGTTTAATTAGTCCCCATTCCAAAGTAGCAGCATCGAATCCTAGAGCTGAGAGGGGCCTGGTGAGAGCATCTGTTCCAGACCCTTGCCTTCTGGCAGGTGAATTTTTAAAGCCATCTGGTCCTATGCTTTTTCTCTTATATCTTTGGGAATGGAGGACTATGCAAGCCATAATTTAGAAGGAATGTTGATAAACTAGAGATTAACAAGAGGAGGGTTATGAGAGGTAGTGAAGGGCCTTGAGTTCATTCTATAGGAAAATTGGCTGAAGGAATCAGGGATATTTAACCTGGAGAAAAAAAGACTGAGGGTAGAGTGGAGGTGGAAATAAAACAGTTGTTTTCAAGATTCTGAAGGATATTATGCAGAAGATGGATAATACCTATTCTTCTTGGCCTCAGAACACAGCACCAGGAGTAATGAGTGAAGGGGCAGATGTCAGGAAAACTTCCTAACTGGAATAGGTTGTCCTGGGAGGTAATTGGTTCCCCCATCACTAGAGACCTTTGAGCAAAGGCTAGTTGGGGTTTTTGAAGAGGAAGCTCCTTAGTCAGACATGGTTTGGATTAGTTAGCCCCTGAGATGCTTTCCAATTAGGTAGATGGTTCAGTGGATAAAACATGGGGATTGAAGTTAGGAAGACCTGAGTTCAAATGCAGCTTCTAACTTGCTGTGCAAATAATTTTACTTGTCTGCCTCAGTTTCCTCATCTGTAAAATAGGGATAATAATAGCATTTACCTCCCAGGGTTGTTGTGAGGATCAAATGAGATAATAATTATAAAGCATTTACTACAGTACTTGGCACATAATAAAGATTATATAAATGTTAGCAATGATGATGTTTTATAACTCTTCAATCTCCCTTAGAAGCTCATTCTGACTTTTTTTTAATCATCCTGAAAATGAATTTTAGCCTCATGTCCAAAAGGAGTCTCCCCTACATTAGTATGACTCTGTTCACTTTAAATTGCTTCTCATTTGATATGACAAAATGCTTTTTCAAGGACCTATTTATACAAAAATATTTATTGCAGCTCTTTTTGTGATTGCTAAGGGTTGGAAATTTAGAAGATGCCCATCAGTTGGGGAATGGCTGAACAAGTTGTGGTATATGCTTGTGATGGAATATTATTGTGCTATAAGAAATGCCAAGCAGGATGATTTCAGAAAAACCTGGACTTACATGAACTGATACAAAGTGAAGTGAAGAGAACCAGGAGAACATTGCACACAGTAACAACATTGTATGATGATCAACTGTGAATGACTGAACTATTTTCAGCAATACAATGATCCAAGACAATCCTAAGGGAGTCCTGATGAAAAATGCTAACCTTTTCCAGAAAAAAAACTATTTTCTGAATACAGACTGAAACATACTATTTTTCTCTTCCTTTCTTTTGTTTTCTTTCTTTCTTCTTTCCTTCCTTTTTTTTTCTTTCTTGTTTGAGTCTTCTTGTACATAATGACTAATATGGAAAAGTTTTAATGATTGCACAAATATAACCTATATCAGATTGTTTACTGTCTCAGGGAGGAGGGAGGGAAACAAGGGAGGGAAGGATAGGATTTGGAACTAAAAACTTTAAAAGAAATGTTTAAAATTGTTTTAAACATATAATTAGGGGGAAAATAAAATATTGTTTAGGGAGAAAAAGTGCTTTTTCAGCAGCCACAACACAAGAACATTTTATATACATGAAGTATACAGAACAGTAACCTTCACCTTCTCTTATATTGTTTGGGCTATTGTCTATTTCGGTTTAGACCAAGGTAATCCTGCTTAATTTCCCAAACTAGCCACTTTGAGGATATTATTATTTCTTCTCCAGCCCCCCAATATCTCATACTAAATCATTCTTTATCTTAATTATTAAGTATATTCAATAATATCTATGACCTCCTTCTTCCCTTGTTGGAAACAATGTGGAATTATTTTTGACACATTTAAGATATTTTAAAATCATAAAATAATGATAATAAGTTTCTAGAATACCAATACTGGAGGAACTCAGCATGAAAGGTGAGACTATGGCCCTGAAGTCAGGAGGACCTGAGTTCAGATCCGGTCTCAGACACTTAACACTTACTAGCCATTGTGACCTTGGTCCAGGTCACAATTCCAATTGCCCTGCCCTCCCCCCTCCAAAAAGCCAGCAATAAATAAATAAATAGATGAAACAAAATAAATGGTGAGACTAGAAAATGACTGGAAAAGGAGGGCTAGTTATTTGGCAAAAAAGAGGGATAATAAGTTCTCAGCTTGACTATTTAATTGGTACCCACAAAATACTAAAAGAAGGAAAACAAAATATTAAAAAATAAGCTAGAAGAGTGCCTTCAGTGTGTTGTGTAGGTCCTTGATGGAGGATCTGAAAGGACATGGACAAGACTTACACAAAATAAGTTATAATTGATTTATGTTAACAATAGAGGAAGTACCTAGATATATTGATCCATCAAAGGGCAAAATTAATCAATCTTCTTGAAGACTTCTGCTCTGGGGGCACCTGGATCATGAGTTATCACAAAGAATTTGTAGACTACAGAGATAGAAAATTGGTCAATCAATAGAACACCTATTTTATCTGGCAATGGGAATACAAAAATATAAGCATAAGATCCTTGCCCTCAAGGAGCCTGCATTCTATTGGAGGAAATGATATATACATAATAGGAAGGGAGGGAGGGAACAAGCATTTATTAAGTACCTACTATGTGCCAGATACTAGATAAGCATTTTACAAATGTCTTATTTGGTCCTCTACTATTCCTGTTTGAGGAAGAAACCTAGGCAGTCAATGGTTAAGTTATTTGCCCAGGGTCATACAGCTAGTAAGTATATAAGGCTGGATTTGAACTTGGCTTTTCCTGATTCGAGGTTGAGCCCTATGTCCATTGTGACTCCTAGCTTTCTCTAAAATAATATACAAGATAAAACATGATAATTTTAGGATGGAGGCATTAGCAGCTGGAGACAGGGGTCAGGAAAGACCACCTATAAGGGGATGCTTGAGTTGAGCTTTGAAGGAAACAAGATTTTAAGAGGTGGAGGTAAGGAGGGAGTGGATGCCTCCAGGCATGAGGGATGCATGTGTACAAAAAGACATGGAGACAGAAGATGGAATATTCTGTGCTAGAAACAAAACTAAGGCCTGTTTGGCTGGACCATATGTGCATGAAAGGGAGTTTTATACATGAATGCACATAGGTATGTATATGCATATCTTACATATACATGTGAACATTATACACACACAAAATATACATACACCTAGAAATATGCACATATGTATATATACATTGTGAATAGACATATATTTACATATGCATGCATACATACATAGCAAGTAAGTATATATATACATGTAGGCACATACATATATGAAAACACACACATACACATGGAAATTTAGGGAAGGAATCCTTAGGGCCAAATAGAAAGGTGACTTGCTTATTCTAAGGGCCAGGGAATACATAATAAGTGCCTAAGAGAGTCATAGTGGCTAGGAAGCGGAAGTGGAAGACAATTCAGGGTCATATAGGAAGATGAAAGAGGGCCCATGACCAGAAATAAGAATAGCTAGCTAATATTTGTATGGCTTTTAAGGGTTTTAGAGTGTTTTACATGCATTTACTCATTTGAGCCTCCAAATTGCCCTCTGAGGTAGTTACAATATTCTTTACATTTTGCAAGTGAGGAAATTGAGGCAGAGAGAGATTGAATGTTCTTTCCAACTTTGTCTTGGATGAATTAAGGGGAAATGGATTTTCCTTCATTTCCTACTAGGTCAGTGATAGTTATGCCAAGTGTCAGAAGTAATATTGTTCTATAAGAATAGGTGGAATCAGGATGAATAGAGAATGGTGAACTGTGGAAAGAATCAGGTTATCTTATGGATTCTGATTCATTTCCCTACTGGGCCATCTCCTCACAACCACCTTCGTTTTGGCAGTTTATCATTGTTTCCATTGATTTGTTCTCCTTGTGTCCCAAATAAACCCCTACTCTTTTAATAGAACTCTGTTTCTTCCTGCTTGCTACCCTCCAGATGTGGGGAGTTGGTCACAGAAAACATTTCTGCCTAGGTGCTTTATATACTTGAAAGATGTAACCAAATCACCTTAGCCTTCTCTTTTCTTGGCTAGACAACATTGTTTAGTATAGTTGACCAGTTGTGATCAATTGTGGAATTAAAGTTATGTCTAGGAAAGAGTGTTGCCATCATCTGTCCCCCAACAACAATTCACAACAAGTTTTTATCTTTAACTTTTTAAATTATGAGGTATTAAGGAGAGATGTCTAGTAGGTTCCAGTAGGTACAGAGGATTACTATTGATGACTTGTGCTCAAGAACTTGAGTAACAGACATGTTAAAATTGGAATGTGTATGATTGGAAAAGAAAGTGATCATCTTGCATGGTCAAGGGATGACAAATAGATAGCTCTGTGAAATATAACAAGGACCAGAGGATGGATCCCAGGGTAATGGGTAGATTCTCTATGAATTTGTTTTTTCTTTTTTTTTTTTTAGAGAGGGGAAGGTAGGGCAATTAGGGTTAAGTGACTTGCCCAAGGTCACACAGCTAGTATGTGTTAAGTATTTGAGGTCATATTTAAACTCAGGTCCTCCTGACTCTAGGGCTGGTGCTCTATTCACTGCCCCACCTAGCTGCCCCTCTCTATGAATTATTTATGAGATAACCTGGGTAAGAATTAAAAATTCAAGAAAGAAGGGGTTGTGAACTGTACTAGAGAAGGGAGCACCTACCCTTCAGAATATCAAAGCAGGTGTGTGTAACAAATAAGTCAATAGCTATTACTGATCCCTATTTAAGTTATTACTCATCCCATATTTGAAATAAGGATGTTGTGATTATATTGTCTTCCTGTATAAAATGTAACTTCTTCAAGAATAGGGATGGTTTCATTCTTTTATTTGTATCCCTAGTTCCTTAAACAGTGCCTGACATAACAATAATAATACTAATAACCAGCATTTATATAATACTTTAGGGCTTGCAAAGCACTTCACAAATATTACCTCATTTTATTCTCACAACAATCCTTGGAGATAGGTGCTATTATTGACGTCATCTTATAGATGGGGAAACTGAGACAGGTAGCAGTTAAGTGATTTGCTTAAGGTCATGCTGCTACTATATTTGACACTGGATTTAAACTTGAGTCTTCCTGACTTGAGATCCAGCATTCTATCCTCTGCATTACCTACATGCCTCTATACATGGACTCTCCTCATTCTAAGGGTCTTACTTAATCAGAAGGTGGAAAAAGCTGATCCAAGGAAATAGGTTTCCCAGAAGGTCCCTTAGAGCAGAGCTTAAACTTTTCCCTCTCCTTACCTAACATTTTACTGTTTTGGCAGCTTCTGATGGTGTTGCATGGTGTGAGGGCAGGTGCAGTGCAAAATGGGAATGCTTTGTCTTCAGAACCAAGGCTGCAGTAAAGTTATACCTATGAGGGATTAATAATAGTAACTCACATTTCTATAGCACTTTAAGATTTTGCAAAACATTTTCCTCACAATAACCTTGTGAGGTAGATAAAATAATTATCCCTTTTTACAGATGAATAAACTGACTTGCCAAGATGCCCCAGCTAGGAAATTCTTAGGCTAGGATTTGAACCCACATCTTTTGAATTCAAGTCAAGTGTACCTTCTTCTATAGCATATTGTCTCTCTTGCTATATATACATTACTAGTGAGAGACAGATACACCCTATCACCCTGATGATCAACTTGTAGGGACACAATGGCTAGGCTTTTCCAAAGGGCACAGGCAGATGACCCATTTTCCCAAACTTCCTTATTTCTGTGTCTAGGGCAATGCTATCCTTCCAGTCTCCCAGGTTCACAACCTTGATGTCATTCTCAGTCTCTTATTTTCTCTCACCCCACATCACTAATCAACTTCTACTTCTATAACATCACTCACACCTGACCCCTTTTCTCTATTCACAGGGCCCTCATTATCTCTTGCTTGAACTAAAACAGTAGCCTCTGAAAGAATTTCTCTGTCTTCAGTTTCTTCCTTCTCTACTCATCTTTTAGACAATCAACATAGTGATTGTCTTTAAGCGAAAGTTTGACTATATCACTAAATACAAAAACAACAATAATGAACCCCAAACAAAAAAATCTTTCAGTGACTTCTTATTGCCTCTAGGATGAAATATAAATTCATCTTTTTCACAATCTGGCTCTAATCTACCTTTCTAGCTATGTACATTATTCCTCTTCCAACACTCTATGGTCCAGCTACTCTGGCCTTCTTGCTCTTCCTACCTCCCATATCCATGCTTTTGCACTGATAGTCTCCCATCCTTGGAATGCATTTTTTCTTTACCTGCACCTCATAGCCTTAGCTTCCTTCAAGACTTCATTCAAGCACCACTTTCTGCATGAAACCTTTCCTGATTTATCTCGGTTCCTCTCTCCCCAAATGATCTTCTATTTATTTTGTATCTCTAGAACCTGGGCTAGTCAGGTATTGCTCAGTGAAGTCCATAGGAACTGGTTATCTTTACAAATTCCTGTCCTTTACCTGTCCTTTTTGCCCTGGTTCATTGTATTAAGTCATCTGTCTCCTAAATAGGGAAATTATACTCCCAGGGTTTCAATTCTACCCCCACCTCACATTCCTGAGGAACAATTCTATTTCTGGCTACAATATAAGGAGCCCTCTCCAACGGGGGGAAGGATATCCAAAAGGGACTCAGAGTACAAACATGAATAAAATATTGAATAGGTATTTTTAATCCCACATAGAAATGGAGCACTAAACAATACAGAATACTGGAATGATTTCATAAGGGGAGGGGACTAGCCAGTAAGCCCAGTTCTTATGAGCATGCACAGTATGTCCTGCTGATGCAATTACCCACTTGGACTTCAGAGCTTGCACATCTATGATTACTCACAGTCCTAAGGGATGGGGATTGCTCCTTTGCTGTACCCCTAGAGTTCCCACTCAGCAGACAATTAAGTGAGTCTTGATGGCCAACACCTAGGCTTCTTCATCATTCATCAGCCAGGGGTCTCTACATATATATTTTATTATTTATGCATGTATTGTTTCCCTCCTGTAAGAGTAGGCACTGAGGAATTGGGGAATCTTCTCAGTGCCAGTCCCCAATATACAGTTCACACCAGGTGCTGGGTGTCTCCTCCGGGCTGCATGCTAATTCTCTAATTCACACTCCTGCCTAAGGAAACTCATTGTTCTCTAAACCCAGGGTCCACAACCCCCTTCCCAATAGTCATTTGTCAAGGACTATCTGTCCAGTCATTGCTCCTGAAGGTCTGCTGGATCTATCTGCCATGCTTCTTTACTCACTAGATCCTTAGGTCCATTCTTACTGATGTACCCTAAGGACAGCCTGACCTTTCTATCTACCTGGTTTAGCAGAATCCTCCTACATGTGTTATCTCCCCTGATAAGAATACAAATTCCTTGAGATAAGGGACTGTCTCAACATTTTTACCTCCAGAGCTTAGCCCGATGTTAAAGCTCCTAGTAAGTAATTAATATTATTCCATTCCATTCCACATCTTGCAGGCAGAGACTGTTTCATTATTATCTTTTTAACCCTAACATATGACCTGGTGGTCTAGTGCATAGGTTGCTACATGTGGAGTCAGGAAGACCTGAGTTTGAATTCTAACTCAAATTCCTATTAGCTGAGTGACCTTGGGTAAGTCAACTAACATCTTTTACCTGACCTCAGTTTCTTCTTTCCCAAAATGGGGATAAAATAATACCTACCTCATAAATTTATTGTGATGATCAAATAAAAGAATATGTGAAAAGATTTATATAGCACTATAAAAATATTTGCTATTGTTAAATGCTTCTTGACTGATTGACCATAGATTAGTTTGTTAAATGCTCCATAGATACTATATTTTGTTATGTTTGTGCATTATTTTTCATTTATAATTTCAACTTCAAGATTAGCAGAGAGATGGATATAGGCTGGGACTTAGGAAAAGGACTACCTAGGGAAAAGATATTTAATATTTACTTTGCATGGCTATAATGGTATGTGAGGAGGGAAATAAAAGCTGTACTGGGGGTGTTTAGCCCCAAGTTTTTTTTTTTTGTTTCCATTTACAGTGTAATTTTTTGTTTACTTATAAAATATAAAACTAGGATGAAACTTAAAAATTGTGACAATATTAATAGGAGAATAAGTAGGGTGGAGCAATTGGGGCTAGTTTATAGGGGGCTGAGTTTAGAGGATACTCCAGGATTTCTACTTTTACAATGCTTTAGCAGAATATAAACAAGTGAGCTTAGTATCCAGTTAGCAAGACTAATTAATCAAATGAGTAAACTACAGATGGTATGTTGTGGTGAGCTCCTCTTCAACTAGTGAAAAAAATTCCTAGTTTGGTATATTTTAACAATCAACCAACCAATCAAGGGACTTCCTTCTGTGAACCAAATTTTAAGTGACTTATTTATACTCAATCATTCTTCTGAAAAACTCCCCTCCCTAAGAAGAAGCAAATATAGAAACCAAAACGAAAAAAAGAGACTGATTTGTTTTAAGACTTTGCTATCCTAAATACAATTTATTGGTTTACTTGGTGTTGAACACGTGTTCACCACTGATTTTTGTGGTTCTGGTCAAGCACAAATTATAATATTATTATGTATACTGCCATTCACATGTTTTGCTCTGATGGAGTTCTAATTTCTCAGAAGTGATTTGAACTCAATATGACATACAGTAGGCATTCACTAAATGTTTGTTGATTGATTAATACCATTAGTACTTTCCAGGTCTTCCTGTGTACCTCTGGTTAGATGGATTTCTTCACACTGCTCTGTGCAAGCCTTTACAATGGGTACTGTATTTCGTTGCAAAATATTTTTTGCATAAAAGGAGGGTGCAACCATTATGTGAAGCTTTTAAAAAATTGTGCCTGTATTACTTAAATATCATTTATTATTAAACTGTCTGTTGAAAAATTAGTATGTACAGATTACTTCAGAATATATATTAAAATTGAATATTGACAATGCCTATGTTCCAAGAATTCTAGGCTCAGGGCTCAAAATGTGTGAGAGATAAATGAGTATCCATATGCCACTGGTGAATACATTGCTGCTCTGTTTACCTTTTAAGTGGTATGAGGAACAGAATTATACCATGTAATGATTATGTGATGAAAGGTTACAAACCAATTTTTGGATTGGGGAAAAAAAACCCACCAAACACCCAGGGTGTGACAATTATGTAGTGAAATAGGCATCTCTGAGAGGCAGTATGGTCTAGTGGAGGTTCCCTACCTTTGCTCTAGTGAATAGAGATCCAGCTGCAAAATAAGAAAGATCTGCATTCAGATCCTGTTCCTGACATATAATGGCTGTATGACCTTGGGCAAGCTACTTAAATCTCTCAGTGGTCTAGGCAGAGGTGTCAAACCTGTAGCCCTAGGGCTGTCTGTAGAACTCCCAGTATGGGTGAAGCAGATTAAAATGTAATTGGGAAATATTTAACAAAATAAAGAAAAATAAGTAAAATATAGATAACATTACATTTTAAAACTGTCAATATGTGTCCCAAAGGGACTCTTATATTTGAATTAGTGGCCCCCATTTCTATTTGAGAGTGACACCACTGGTCTAGACAATTGAGACTATACCTTGCAAATGCAGTGCTGATCTGTGTTAATAGGAGGGAGTTCCCTATACCAAATAAAATAACAGGTTCAATCTCTGGCCTTATCTCATATATTGGCTAGTAGTCAGAAGTATGGTATGTGTGCATGGATGGTTGTTGAAACATCTTTCTCATGGCAATATATGTGGTGGTATTATATGTCATGGTGGTAGTATATGTCATGGTCAGTCAGCCAAGAAATATTTATGAAATGCTACTAAATGCAGAGAACTATGTTAAGGATTGGCGATACAAAAAAAAAAAACCAAAACAAAACCATAAAAACAAAAAGTAGTCCCTGTCCTCACAATCTAATGGGGGGAGACAACGAGCAAACAAATATGTAAAAACAAGCTATACACAGGATAAATAGGAAATAAGAGAGGGAAAACACTAGAATTAAGGGGGTTGAGAAAGACTTCATGTAGAAGAAGGGATTTTAAGGGATTCCTTAAAGCAAAGGAAATAGGCAGAGATGAGGAGGGAGAACATAGGTTGTCCAAAGGTTAGTCAGGTGACCTTTCAGTTGAGCTGACAGTGAGTATCGCAGTGTTCTGTGGTTCCCGTGTGAATCCACACTGTTATTAGGTTTGATTTGGCCCTCAACTTGATCTTGGTCTTATGATTCCTAAGCTATATCCAGCAATTTTGGAGTCAGAAATATAACAAGGTATATGTAGGTGAGAGTGGCTATAATAAATATTGATTGATTGATTGATTGATTGCTATTTACTGCTTTCATTATGCCTGAACTAGAGGATAAGTTGAGCTGAAGAATGCATAATGGGAACCAGGCTATATTCAGTACTATCCCCTGGCCCATATTTCCTTTCTTCTAATCTTCATTTCCCATCTTAAGTTCCTCTCATCTGGAAAGATCAACTGAATTCCCATTTCTTCATACATTTTAATATGAGTATATACACCACAGCTCCGTGGTGGCATAGGTTTTAACTCTAGGCCCCCAAGTGATGCTGCACAAAGGGCACCTTTTCCAGTTCATTGCCCTGTGAAATACTCTTCTGTAGTTTTCCAGGTGGTCTCCTTTAATGGGCCCTCAAGTACTGCAGGGGTTGCTTGGTTATTAGTTATGCCTATACACCTTCCCCTTTCTTTGGCTTAGGACCATTCTCATTAACAAGTGTGTTCACAGATCCTGGCTCTTGAACTAGAGCTTTTAAAATAACACCTACACAATATGCATTTAGTGGGTAGTTAATTATTAAGTTCCTTTGAACATGAATTAACCAAAATTTCTTGGGGCCTAATGTTTCCTTCTCCTTGTGCTTTCTTCTAAATCCTTTACTTCTCCATGTGGTTTCTTCTAAACCCTTTCCATTTTCCTTAAAGAATATAGGCAAGGTATTTAGCAACCAATATCACGCTGGTCTGTGGGTGGTACCCAAGTGTTAATAAGTTTGGGTGGGTGAGAACAGGCAATATGCCAATTTTATTACCAACTTTTCTTATTCATTCTTTATACTTTTGTCAACAATTAATATTCTTGGTACTATTATTATTTTTAAATGTAAGGGGACTGACCACTGAGGGCCCATTAGGCCTTTACTATAAACTGGATTGGTTAGGGATCTTGCAGCCCTATTCTTAAGTATACTATACTGGAAGACACAATAAATCTATCCTTTGCTATTGTTTTATTTCATGATAGATTATTGTACTATAAGAAATGATAAGCAGGATGATTACAGAAAAACCTGGAAAGACTTACATGAACTGATGCGTGGTGAAATGAACAGAACCAAGAGAATGTTGAATTATTTACTTTACTATTCTCAGCAATACAATGATCCAAGACAATCCCAAAATCTCAAGGCACACTATCCACCTCTAGAGAAAGAACTAATATTGATTGAATACAGACTGAAGCATACTATTTTTCACTTTCTTTAGCTTTTTTTCTTTTATTTGAGTCTTCTTGTACAATTTATGGCTAATATGGAAATGTTTTATGTAATTGCACATGTATGGCCTATATCTGATTGTTTACCCTGGGCTGGGGGGGGGGGGCGGTACTGGGGGTGGGCCCAGGGAGCAAGGGGAGAAGGGAGGGATAAAATTTGAAACTCAGAACTTTTAACAAAAATATTTAAAAATTGTAAAAAAGTCATGGTTCTAAGTAATTGAGTGCTGAAGATCCTCAAGGATGACAGTCAAGGGATTATTCATGTATAAGGAGCATATTGACAACATATTTGAGTGTACTTAGGCCAAGGGAGATTATTTAAAGGAAGGGACTGAACTTCTTTTCTCTTATTCATTCATTATGCACTGTGTTTTGTGCTAGGTACAAAGTAGAAATAAAAAAATAAAGAGATGCTATTCCTCCACCCAAGAAATTTAGAATAGGGAAGGGCTAATAACACATATTCATGGTCATAGTATATACCAATGGTGTCAAACTCAAATAGAAATGGTTCCCTGCTGGACTATGTTGATTTCAAAAATCACAAATTAACATTATACACACTGTATTGTAATTTTATTTATTTTATTAAGCATTTCCCAATTACATGTTAATCTGACTTAATTGGGACATACACAACTAACTATAATACAAATTAGAATGTAAGTGCACAGAAAAGAACAGATTGCCATGAGTTCAGGTGAGGGTGAATCTACTATCTGATGATAGTGAATATCATAGAATCATAGATTTAAAGTTGGAAGGGCTCTTAGAGGTAATTGAGCCCAACCCCCTCATTTTATAGATGAGGAAACTCAGATTTAGAGGGGTTGTTCAGGGTCATATAAGCTAGTGATGTTTTTGAGGCAGGACTAAATACAGTCCCTCCTATCCAAATCTAGCATTCTATCTGCTATGCCAAGCTTCCTCTCATATCAGGTTATGAGGGAAGGCTTTAGGGTAGAGAGGGCATTTGAGATGGGATTTGAAGGTTGAGTAGGATTTTATAAGGCAGATGACCATTCCAGGTCTAGCAAACAGTTTGAACAAAGGTATAGTGATGTCAAACTCAAATACAAACAGATATTGGCTTAAAAACCCACAAGTTAACATTATCTGTGTCATATTTTTTAATAAAACATTTCTGATTAGATTTCAATCTGATTCAGGCTGCAGAGCAAGAAAGTATGGGATATTATCACATAGTTTATGTGACCTTGGATATCCTCTCATAAAATGAAAGCTTGAAGGCAGGTACTGATTGTTTCATTTTTATTTTTGTATCATCTAGTACCTAGCACCTTGTACATAAAGGTGCTTAATAAATGCTTCTTGATTGTTTGATGGAAAGTGTTTGAGAACCAGCTTACTACAGCTTGACTGTGGGGCAGGGCTAGGAACAGGGAAAACAGTGTGAAATATGTCTTGTGGGGTAGATTGGGGCCAAATTGTCAAGGTCCTTGAGTACTGGGCTAACGAGTCTGTACTTTATTTGCTAGGCAATGGAAAGCCATAAAATTTTAGATTAGTGAAGTGTTGTGATTAGAGTTGTGAATTAGGAAGATTAATCAGAGATCAATGTGAAGGATGAATCAGAGCAGGAAGAAAATGTATATGTACAACATGTCTGATTAGGAGCCTTTTGCAATAGTGTAGTTTAGATTAGGTAATGAGAGCTTAAACTAGGGTGTTGGCTCTGGAAATTATAAAGAAACGAGCTGATGCAAAAGATATTGAGAGATAAAACTGATAGGACTTATCAACTGACTGGATGTGGGGGATGAAGGAAGGAGGATTAAAATATAATTTCAAGAATGTAAACATGTATGACTAGAATGGGAGTGCCATATACAGAAAAAGGAAAATCTTTTTTTGCGAAAGATAAAAAGATCAAAGATACATTTTACTATAGAAGAAACTGAGTCATGGAGAGAAAATGCCTTGTCTTAGACCACACAGGAACTAACAGCTGGAATTCAAATACAGGACTTTTGGCTTTAGTTCCAGTGCTCTTCCCATTATTTCATGCATATTCAATTATGTAGGGAGCTAGAATAACTTTTGTCAGCATTTGCTTCTTGATAGCATTCTTCTCCTGAGGACTTGTACATAAAAGATGTAAACATTAGATCACTTACTATTTGAAGAAAAAGTTTATTCAACAAACATTAATTAAGCAGCTGCTGGATATAAAAAATGAGTTTAACCATCCATACTTGAAAAATGAAGTATGAAAAATGCATATTGCTCAGGGTCCCAGACTATACAAGCAGCTGGATGGGCAATCTATTATATTGGTTTATCAGAATGTGTGTCTTGGGCAGATAATGCACATAGTTTAATGAACTGGGCCTCAGCATTCTATAAGAGGAAGAGATTCCACCAGATTTTGTTTGGGGAATTTGTATAGAGCCTTCTGTAATCCTAAACTGTCAATTTCACAAAAGCCCAATTAATTCCAATATTCTTCAGGTGATGTGGTTTTAAACCACCAAATGCCACAAAATCTTCAGAATTAGAACAAATAGTCAGAAGGACAATACAAAGATACATGGTAGGTGTATGCAGGCTGCAGTCTATTACAATGATGAATTTCTCCTGAGAAGTGGTATAAAAGACATTACAGATGAGGAACAATGAAAAAACGGTGGACCAGCAAGAATGAGAAATAACAGGTGTTACTGACCTCAGAACAACAGGAAGGTAAATAGAGAATATAAAGATAAATAACACAAGGTCCATGTCCTCAAGGATCTTACAATCTGTTAGGAGCAGATAAGGCATGTATGCAGGTCAATATAATAAAAATTAAGATAAGTACACAATATAAGTACAGTGTTTGCTATAAGATCAGATTTAGAGGGGAATATCTTTCTTTTTGAAAATGAGAAATGCTTAACCTACTGGAGTTGTGTAAATTTTAATAGGCAATACCAATCCAAATTTTGCAAAGGGGCAGACCTATAATTCCTCAGCCTTTCCCAAAAAACCTTCTCGAGAGCAGCCAAGTGAGTGACCAGACCTGGCCCAAGGCTCTATTCAAACCACTAACATCTATCGAATACTTGGCTCACAGTGAGTGCTCAGTATTTACTGGATGAATGAACCCTACGTTTTTTTGAAGTCCTCACGTTGTCATTGGGTTTTAAGAGAATAGGAAGGAGGAAAGGGTAGGTAAGGAAAAGGTCCTCACACCTTTTATTTGGTAAGAACCCGGGCTAGGGATAACAAGATATAGATAAAATGTGCATATCATCTATTTGTCCAAGGACAAATAGGGAAATTTTCAGCAATCAGGAAGCGGGGAATTCTCTTCTTTATTCTCAGTAGGAGTTTGATGCTTATACTTGTATTTCCATCACTCCTTTTTGCTCTGAAAATGACACAATAGAGTACTCAGGAGGCATCTAGCTTCAGACAATCACCAACCATGTGACCCTGGGCAAGTCTCTAAACCTGTGCTTGCCTCAGTTTCCTCAGCTGTAAAATGGGGCTAATAGCGGCACTTATCTCCCCGGAGGGTAGTGAAGATCAACAGATATTTGTAAAGATATTTGTAAAGCGCTTGGCATAGTACCTCGCACATATAAGGCACGATATAAATGCAATGTTCCTTCCCCCCCTTTTACTTTACCCCCTGTTACTATTTGGGGGTCAGAAGAATTGAGGGGTATGTGTGTAGGTGAGGGGTGGGGAGACAAGAGCACAGTCAGGACCCGGTGCTGTTGCTGCGGTGGCCGTCCTTGCAAACCTGCGAGGCAGGTGCTATCACTGAAGGAGGAGGGTCCCCAGTTTGAAGACCCCCCTCCCCCCCAAGCAGCTGCTGGGAATCTGGGGGCTCCCGAGAGAGGAGGCGACTGAAAAAAGTCTTGGTCAGTGTCGGCTAAGAACGCCCGGCCGGCGACTACTGCGGCGCGCTAGTCTTGCAGCAACTTCTGCAGCCCGTGCTTGGGGGCCCTCCGCAAGCCGGAGGGGCCGGCCTTGGCTCACCCATCCTCCCGCCGCCTAACCTCCTCCGAGGCCTCCCCCCACCAAGTCCTCCCGTATCCCTGCATTCCGCGCTGTGGCTGCCGCAGCATCACCGAGCCTCCTTCTTTCCCCCCTCCCTCTGTCCCCAGCCTAATCTGACTCCTCATCCTCCTCCCTCCCGGCCAGCTCGCGCACCCGTCCCTCTCCGTGCCCTCCGCTCCGCAGCGGCGCGTGCCCAGGGCTCTGTCCGCCCGCGCGCCCGCGGGCTTCGGACGGACTCGAGGCCGGCGGGGAGGGAGGGGGCGGAGTGGGAAAGGGTGGGGGCCGGGGTGTGTGTGGCGGCTGCCGCCATGTTGGCTCTGGACTCCTTGGCGTCCGCCGCCGCCGGTGTGTGTTGCTGACTGGGAGTGGGGAGGAGGAGGAGAAGCCCGAGTCGAGCGAGCCTCGGAGAAGGGGCGCGAGCGCGAGAGAAGGAAGAAGGGCGGGGGAGGAGGGGGAAAGGAAGGGAGTGGTCGGGAGCGAGCTCGCGCGGCGGCGGCGACCTCAGCCTCAGCTCCCCGCCCCCCTCCTCACACCAGCAGCGGCGGCAGCAGGGGCAGCGGGAGCGGCGGCGGTGGCGGCGGCCCCAACCACAGCCCCTCCTCCTCCTCCTCCTTTTCCTTCTCTGCTTGAGCCACCTCCCTTACCCCCAGAGAAAGATGCCCTTAACTCTGGGGCGTGAAGAAGGGGGAGAAGCAGCCTCAGCAGCCGCCGCCTCGGTCCTCTGAATTCAGAGAAGCCCCCAACCTTCCCTCCCTCCTTCCCTTCCGTCCGTCCGTACGTCTGTCTGTCCCTCCGTCTGTCCGCGCGTCAGTCGGGGGCCTTGGGAGCCTCGGAAACGGCCCCGAGGGGACGAGGAGGAGGAGGAGGAAGAAGAGGAGGCGGTGGGCGGCGGTGCCGGGGGGAAGCCGAGAGACCCGAGACCCCGACCTCGGCGCCCCTTCGGACGGACAGACAGAAAGTCGGCCTGACTGACAGCCATGGAGGGGGTTTGTCAGTGGGGTTAGTCAGCCCTCTGCCGTGGGAGCCGGGGGTGGATCGATCGCCACCCCTCTCCCTCTTCGCTCTCCCTCCAGCTCCACCAGCCCCCGAGGAGAAGTGGGGGCAGAAAAATGAAGAGTTTTATTGGGAACCTCACGGAAATAGGAATGACTGCAAAGCCTTAGGGGGGGCGGAAAGACGACTTTGGGAGGAAAAAGACTTGGCTGTGCTCTGTGGAGGGCTGCTCCAGAGACCTCCACCCCAGCCCCCCACCTTCGCCTCTGAAGAAATTGGCCACTGATGCATTATCCGAGTGTTGGTGGGGGGAATTTACAGCAGGATTTGGGGTCTCCCCTCCCTCTTGTTACACATTTTGTTTTCTTCCTACTTTTTTCTATCCAATCCCCAAGAACTGAATTGCTGATGCAAATCGGGCTTTATTCTTTAATGATGCAACGGGATTAATTTCAGGATTATGTTGCATGAGTTGAATTTTGAATGAAGGAGAAGAATTTTTAAAAAAGAAGTGTTGGCTATTTGGTTGTTTACTTTGAATTGTAATAATTATTATTTTGTTATTTAAATATAAAATTATATGTATTCCCTTCCCCCAAATGCAGTAAAATACATATATATATATTTTTTGGGGGCAACTTTTCCCCATTAAAAAATGTGTATGAGAAATTGAACAGGCTAAGAAGGTTGTCACCGTGTTGGCTTTTTAATTCAGCACCAGGACTGCACTGATAGTCATTTAAATCACTACTGGTTTCTTTAAAACAACAACAACAACCAAGCAACAACCTTATGTTTAAAAGTTAGGTTTAAGTCATAAAAATAGTACTAATAATTGAAAGGACGACCAACAGAAATTGAAGCAACCATGTCTGGAGAGGTGCGTTTGAGGCAGCTGGAGCAGTTTATTTTGGATGGGCCAGCTCAGACCAACGGGCAGTGCTTCAGTGTGGAGACATTGCTGGATATACTCATCTGCCTGTATGATGAATGTAATAATTCCCCACTGAGAAGAGAGAAAAATATTGTTGAGTACCTGGAATGGGGTAAGTCTGCTTGACTTTCTTTTACTAACTGATGCTTTTTTTTTAGTGGGAGAGTGGTCTGATATCTTCATAGGGTTTTCATGAATATGTTGTCTTCTCTGTAATTTGCAGGCATACATATATTTTATACTTGGGTTAAGAGTAACTTAGTTCTTAAGGTTGGAAATTTTCTAGTTGGCTAATTGGCTTTTCCGGTGCTACTCGGTGCCACTAAATTGTCTTAATTTTAAGGCCTAGCCCTTGTAGAGTTTACATTTCCAGGTCAGCAGGAAGAGATGATGGATGAATTATCTGAAGGCAAAAAATAACTCTTGTCCCAAAGGCCTTTGGCACTTATTTCAGTGAAGTTCATGGTAGATATGAAATTGTAAAGTACTAATAGTAGTTGAAAAATTGTCCTAAATGCCTGATGCATTTCAAATTATTGTAAAATTGCATTTAAAATAACTGGTTTAACATCAGGTCAGCACTGCTCTACAGACTTGGCGGAGGATTTTGAATTAATCGGTGTATAATAGAGTACATAAAATGAACAAAGAGGAGTATTTGTGCATATTTTTTAAAAACTCATTTTGATTGACATATCAACATGTTTTTAGAATTCTGTGATTGGAGTTGGGAAGGGATGCTTGGCAGCATCATCTTGATTGAACTGGTTAGATTGTTCTTTATTCTTCTAAATATAGCTGTAACTAAGAAGATACTTAGATGGAGGATGAGAACTAGTGTTTCCTGTGACCTTGTATGCTATAAAACTTAGCACCTCATTTTGATCAAATGTGCTTTTCAAATATTGGACTCCACGTTAAAAATATTTTTTCCCTCTTATAAAATGAGTAGTATGAGATCAATTAATTGTTCTTAAATTATAACAGATTACATTTAAAGGGTCTGTTATTAGAAAAACATTCAGATCTTCTAGTTTTTTTAGCTGCTTAAGCATCTGAAGAACAGTGAACTGAAAAAATTTTCATATTTTTAGAAAACTGATAGTGTAATTGGTATCAGATTAGTAAAATTCACATTTCTATATATAAAGATTTAATTTCTAATAGGTCATTTTATAGCTTTCTTTTTAATTTGAAATGTTCATAATAATTATTAGTTTTCTAGCTAAACAGTGATTGAGGTATGCTTGGTTTAGTTAGTTTCATATTTTTCTAGTTGTTTGGAAATGGCCAGCACCTTGATGTTATGAAATAGGTTAAATGTAGAAATGTGTGAAGGGTAATTCTATAGTTTTCTGACCTCTACATTAATTGATATCTCAAGACTGATATCACTTGATAATTTTTTATATAGTCACTTTCTTAGTTTTTTAATGGTTATTTCCCAAATCTAATAACTTTTAAAACATTTCTAATTTTCCTTTTTTATTTTGCTCAAGTATGATAAAAGAGATTGAAGTTTGGATTAGAAAATAACATGAGAAAGAAGTGAAAAAATATGTAGACATCATTGTAGAATGAGAAGTCACTTCAGGACTTAAAAAGATCCTTTTATAAAGGTGGTCTTTGAGCCTGATGAGGTGTTTCAAAAGTGATGCTAACTTTCCTTTGTAATCTTGAGCAAGTTAATACCAATATCTCTCCTTTCCCATCTGCAAAATGGAAATAATTAATATATCAAAGATAATTTTTAAAGCTGTGATTAAAAAATAAAAGGAAGTCACTTAAATGTTGAGTCAGTACCTATTGCCTTGTAATGATTAAAGTTCTTATTCTATTTTAAATGTTCAAATTGAATATTAATGATAGCAAATACCACTTTGCATCATACTGTCTTTTATGTTTTAGAATAATTTTAATAGATCATGTATTAAATATAGTTGATTTTATTTCATTTCTATGTAAAATGGAATCATGCTTAAGAGAAAATAGTCATGTGATTTAAAATATTTCTAGTAAATACTGATGTCCAAAAAGTTCATAATTTTTTTAAAAATGATTTTCAGTAGTGATTCTCACTTTTTCCCCTTTAAAAAAATTCCAGTCTCTGATATAATAGAAGCGGATATTTTCTTTAAATTCTTGTGTGTTTTCCTGTATTTTGGAAGAAATGACTACAATTATTGGGAAAAATCTTTGTTAAAGCTCCTTTTTGGGGCTAAATAGTATTTGCTAAATATAAACAAGGAGGAATTTGTGTTATATAACTTAAATTTGTGTTCTGTCACTTAAAGTTATAGAAGGGGTTAGGGGTAAATTACTCGTAGAAGATAGTGGTTGATAAGGTGAAAGAAGGCTTAGTACAACCTTATTACTGTACTGTATTTTAGTTATTTAAAAAGTGTGGAATTTTTAAATTACTGCTTTTCTTCTTGTTTTATAATATGCATCTATTGGTTGATGCATATACAGTATTTTGTAAAGTGTAGATTTTGGTGACTAGTAATAGCTATGTGACAGGTATTGTGCAAAGTGCTAGGGAACTGAATATTTTCTAAATTGGTAAATGTCCAGAGTTTAAAATTAAATATTTTTAGAAATATCTACCATAAGAAAGACTAGATGCTTAAATTAAAGTGACAGATGGTAAAGTATTTTAAAATGCCCATCTGCATTGATTACTTGCTTTAATTTTTTTAGAATTTTCACAGCTATAGGAAACCTGTAGTTTTAAAGTATGCTACACAGAGTACAAATATCTAGCATGTAATGCAAAATTATTGGTAATATGGGATGATAAAGCAGCCTAACTTCAGATAGATCTTGTATTTTTATGTGATAACAATACTACTATATTATAATATTGTGGAAGCTAGATTATGAGTGTAGGTAGAACCCTTAAAGAATATGACCAGTACCTTGGCTTTGGCTCTCTCAGGTGCTTTTTGGTTGGCACAGTGGAAAGAGTGCCAGCTTAGGAGTCAGGATTGAGGTTCAGATTCTTCCTCTAATGCTTATTGGTTTTTCTGACCTTGGGCAAGTCATTTAACCTCACCAGGTTAAATGTAGTTAGACCCTTGATGACTTGTCTAGCGTCTTTCAGATTTATATTTATAATTTTGTTTTACAACAGTTGTTATGTTGATATATTGATTATAGTAACTAGAACTACCTGTGGGAGAGAGTAGAGTGTTTCAAATACTGTATGTTGTTTTCCCTTAAACATTCATTATTGGTTTTGCTGGTGACCTTAGGGAAGAAGCAGTCTAGAAGAGTAGAGCATTAACAAAGGAGAAGTCTATCCAGAGGTAGAAGTATTACAAGGATATTAATTGCTCTTTGTTTAAACTCATTTGTTTTTATTTTAAGGAGTTGAAATTTAATGTAGTTAGACCCTTGATGCCTTGTTTATCTGAATTTTGGTTTCTACAGAACTCTTAAGAACATATTTACAGTAATTATAGTTGTAAAAAAAGAAGCAACTTTTATACCATAAACTTAATCTGTGAACATGATACTTAGAAATGGAAAGTGGGAATTTCGGAGAATTCTTTACTGATTTTCCTACTATAACTGAGCTTAAGATGTTAATATCTGATGAGACAAATAGTAAACTACTGATAAGTTTATTTCTATAGCCTTGATTTTTTTTTGTTAATATTATGTGATTTTCAAAGTAATAGGAATTCTAGTAGTTGATATTATTTTGTTTATATTACTAATGTTATAGTGTTATATATAAATGAAGAACTTTAATACAATAGTATATGATTGAGGATACTGTTTTTTGTTTTCAGATTTTTTATTGCAATATGTTTAAAATTTATATCCAGCTTTTAATGGTGGGTGAATTAAGTGAGGAGTAATGGCCTTGATTGAAAGCATCTGTATCTTTTCTAGTATACTTTACACTTCTGCTGTTCCCGATCATTCTCAAATTTTTTTGCATACTTTACTAATCATTCCAGAGTTTTCAATTGATTTAGATTAATGACAGCATTTATTTTCATTTAAGTTCTCAGTTAATATTGTTAAAAAGGAATCTAGAAGTGAGTTAAAACAACCCCCTTTTAAGTAAGGAGCAAAACTTTTGCAGTATTTCCAGTTAAATACATATTTAAGAAAAAAATCAACTTCCTTATTTCTATTGTGGGCATCAGTTTCTGTCATATAATCCAATCAGTTGTTAAATTTTGTTATTGTTCAGTGACAGCATCTCTTGGTATCTGACCTCTTATCTGTAGCTAGACAACTAGTTCAGGTCTTCAGTACCTCTTCTGTGGACTGCTGCTTCCAGTTTCTTTCGCTATACAGTTCATCAAGCCCAAAGCTGCCAAAGTCATATTCCTGTAGATATGGAGCTTAGGAAAAAACAAAAAACAAAACCTTAGTGGCTCCCCAATGTCTCTGATAAAATGAAGACTACTTGTCTTTGCATTTAAATCCCTCCACAATCTGACTTTCATTTTACCTTACCAGCCTTATTTACTACTTCCCTCATGAACTACATTCTAGCCAAATGAGAGTACTTGAACTCAAAATTCTTTCTCCTGACTCCATGAATCCATGATGCAAGTCATCTTTCAGGTCTAGAAAGTAATTCCTCATCATCTTCATCTTACAGAATCTTTATTTTTTCTGCAAGGCTCAGATCAGGTACTATTTCCTTGGTGAAGCATTCCTTGATTATAATAGGTTATTAGTATTCTTTCCCTGTTCAATTTTCTTTGTATTATACTCATGCAATGTGGGTAAACTGGCTTACTGGGACCATTCCTTGTAGAATGTTTCTTACACAGTTTTAGTTGACTGCATGGAGGCTTGGGGAAGCCTATTTCCTGCTTTTTGTAAGCCGTACTGGTTTGCATTATGCAATGATTAAGAGTGCCCTTAATCTAATTTCTCTTGAGCAGGCAGAGCTCAGGGCTTATACCAAAGCAAGTTGCTCAGCTTGGGAGATTCTCTTTCTTGCTGTTAAGTGAATGGACTATTTCATGCTGGTCCAAAAAGTCAGGTGGGGAACAGTGCGGATTCTTTTCACCCAGACTTCATGTGGCCCTGAATACATGACTGTCTGCCTCTTTTGAGTGTGTGTTTTTCTCTGATATTAAGTGCACAAGTATCCCATGTTAGATGTGTCCATGATTCATAGTAATTTTATAAGTTTTGAAAAGTCCAAAGGTCCTGGGAGATGGTGACATCAGTACTCTTAAAAGAGATTTTTGATCTTTTTTGTGTCATAGTCCCCTTTGATAGTTTGGTGAAGCCTGTGGACCCCTTCTTAGAATACTTTTAAATGTGTACAATAAAATATATAGGATTGTAAAGAAAAAAAAAAGATTAGTGACAATAGTGATATAATTTTTTCCAGGTTCACAGCCCTTCAGAAAACTGTCCAAAGACATCTCCTCTCCCCTAGATACCCCCTGTTAAGAACCTCTGCCCTATAATACCAGTGGCTGATGGCAGCAGAAAGCATCTCTATCAGAAGTAGAGGGATGCATCTGAGAACAGACATAGCTGTATCAAGATAGTTAACCAAAGAAAGAGATACCTTAAAGGAGTGTCCCCATCATGGCAGGGCAAAGTATCTTTTATGGACTCAAAAAGGGAGAAAATCCTAGGAGCTCAGCAGAGAGCCACAACAAAGGGAGTGAGACTTTCACGGAGGGAGAAAGGACTTAAATTGTCAGAATTTCTGTTACTCCTTGGCCACATGTGTTCCCTACGTATGTGCCCCATGTTATTATATTGTCTTCCTATGGACATATGTGTATTTGTGGGAGAGTATATACCCCACACTTTTCTAGGGACTTTTATGCCAATTGTTTTTGCTTATACTTATCATAGTAAGTGCTGTTACTAAAAGTAACTAAGTTTACTGACTATTTGTTAAGGAGAAACATACGGGTGAGGGCTCAGAAGCTATACTGTTAGAAGTATATCCCTATAGGGTCCCAGGTTTAGTCAGGTGCCCTTTGAGAGACCCAGAGCTCAAGTGTGAGTGCAAGTTTGGGGTGTAGTCCATGGGTGGGAATTATACTCATTTGTATATGTTTTGTGTCCCATTCCCCCCTCCCCTTTGAGGACAGAGACATTGTTTATGTGTCTTTGTATCCCTGCCATCTAATATAGTGCTTTGTACATAGTAGGTACTTAATAAATATTTGTTGGATTATTATTGAATTGAGTATTTATTGTACTTCTTAAATACCTGTTTTAAAAAGATCATATGTAATCAATCCTATGAGCATTTCCTGATTATTATGAATTTGTATTTGATAGTAGATTTTATTTGATTATTTTATTTTAAAAAATAATTGTTATTGATACCTTTTATTTAACATGAAAATTTCTCCAGTATCCCTTCTCCTTCTCCTCCCAGTAAGCCATTCAATATAACAAATAGTGTTTTTAAAAATTGGAAAAAAAGGGAAAAGAAAAAAGCTAGCAAAACTGATCAGTACAACCAAAAAAATCAGAAAATATTTGCATTGTGCCAACCACACTGGTGGACCAGATGGTAAAAGGGTGAAGGGGAGGGGAGAGTCTCATATCCCATCTTTGGAGCCATGCTTATTTTTTACAATTTTGCAACATCTATTGTTGTTTTATGGTTCTTTTTTTTCAAATGCTTTATTAACTTCTGATTTACATCATTCATTTCCACCAGATTTTGAGTTACAAATTTTCTCCCCGTTTTTCCCCTACCCACCGCCCCAAAATAGCAGTCCCACAGGATATCTCCTTCTCCAATCTGCTCTCTCCCATATCTTCTCCCATATCCCCTTCGACTTTTCCAGTAGGGTATGGTGGATCTCTGTGTCCCAGTGCTTGTATATCTCATTTCCCAATTACATGTAAAATAGTATTAATAATAGTATGTATATATATATATATATATTAAACATTTGATTTTAAAACTTTGAATTCCAGATTCATTCCTTTCCTCCCTTGTCACCCACCCTTACTGGAAAGATAAACAATTCAGTATAGGTTGTACATGTGTAGCTAATGCAAAACATTACCATAGTAGATGTATTGTAAAAGACTGACTGTATTTCCCTCCTTCCTATCCCACCTCCCACTTGTTCCATTTTCTACTTTGATCCCATCCCTTTTCAAAAGTGGGTACTTCCAACTTCCCTTCCCCCCAGCCTGCCCTTCCTTCCATCATCCCGCCTCTCATCTCCTTCCCCCCTACTTTCCTGTAGGGTGAGATACCCTATTTAGTGTGTATATCATTCCCTTCCCAGGCCAAATTCAGTGAGAGTAATGTTGACCTTTTGCCTTCCTGTTCTTCTCCTCCATTGTGACCATTTTCCCTTGCCTCTTCTATATGAGATAGTTTACCCCATTCTGTCTCTCCCCATCTCCTCTCATTATATTCCTCTCTCGCCTCTTAATTTTACCTTTTAAGTATCATCCCTTCCTATTAAATTGGACCTGTGCCCTCTATGTATACCTGTAAACATATATACACTCATTCACATATGTATTCATATGCCCATATACCCTCCAATTTTGACATACATATACATATATATAAACATATATATATATATATAAACATATATATATATATTTCTATTCCCTTCAACTATTTTCATACTGAGAAAAGTTTCATCAGTTACTATTATCATTTTTCCATGTAGGATTGTTAATAGTTCAACTTTGATAAGTTCCTTATGATTTCTTTTCCCACTTTACCTTCTCATGCTTCTCTTGCTTCTTGTATCTGAATGCCAAATTTTCTATTCTACTCTGGTTTTTGCATCAGGAATGCTTGAAAGTCCTCTATTCCACTGAATGACCATATTTTTCCCTGAAACAAGATACTCAGTTTTGCTGGGTAAGTGATTCTTGGTTTTAATCCCAGCTCCTTTGCCCTCCAGAATATAATTTTCCAAGCCCTTTGATCCCTCAGTGTAGAAGCTGCCAGATACTGATTGTGTTTCCCCAATATTCAAATTGTTTCTTCCTGGCTGCTTGTAATATTCTTTCCTTAATCTGGGAATTCTAGAACCTGGCTATAATATTCCTAGGAGTTTTCTTTTTGGGATCTTTTTCAGGAGGTGATTGATGGATTCTTTCAACCTCTATTTTGCCCTCTGGTTCTAAAATATCAGGGCAGTTTTCCTTGAGAATTTGTTTTATGGTTCTTTACACTATTGCAGTCATTGTGTACATTGTTTTCTTGTTTGCTTCACTGCATAAGTTCATGTAGCTTTTTCCATGTTTCTCTTTATTCTTCATATTTGTTATGTCTTATAGCACAGTAATGTTCCATTACATTCATGTACCACAATTTGTTTAGTCATTATCCTAATTGATGGGAATCTCCTTTGTTTCTAGTTTTTTGCTATTACAAAAAGTGCTGCTATTTTGATGTATATGGAGATTTTTTTCTTATGAATAGCCTCCTTGGGGTATTAACCTAGTGGTATCCCTTGGTTAAAGGAAATGGAGAGTTTTAGTCACCTTATTTGCATAATTTCAAATTATCTTGCTAAAATTTTAGGTTGTAGTGGTTCATAGCTCCATCAATGTATTAATTTGTTTATTCCACAAATTCTCCATCATTGACTAGTTCCATCTTTTGTCATATTTGTCATTTTACAGAGTGTGAGGTGAAATGTCAGGGTTGCTTTGGTTTCCATTTCTTTTATAATTAGTGATTTGAAGTGTTCTTTCATGTGGTATTAAAATATGCAATTCTTTTTTTTTTTTTTGAGAATTGTTCATATCCTTTGATCATTTGCCTATTGAAGAATGATTGTTGTGATAATAGATTTTATTTTTATTTTATTTGTTTAATGCTGCTTTTTGTTTTTACTGTACAGACATTTCCTCTTAATTCTCCCATCCCCCCTGAATTCTTCTTGCAGCAACAAAAAATTATTTAAGCAAAATGAACCAGCAAAGCAACTGTGTCTGACAGCTCCACATCTGTAGCAGTTTCTCTTGTTACCTTGACTTATTACCCTTTTAAAAAAAGTGGTGTTGATATCTTTCATTTTTACCTCATAGTCAGTTTTTAATATTCCCTTCCCATCTAGAAGAGGAGGCTACCCTTATAACAAAGAAAGCAGTTAAATAAGACTAACTGGCCCACTAATTGTGTTGGACAGTGTCAGCAACATTATGCGTTTACAGTTTCTTCTGCATCCCATCTATCAAGAGGGAGGTGCTTTCTTGTTTCTTCTCCAGGGTGGGGTTTGGTAGGCTGGACACGAGTATTTCTGTAAGTCTAGGACCCTGTAGCCATCTTGTGGAACTCTGGGGTTGGTGGGTTCCAGTACTTGGAGTTTTAAAATCAGACTCTGGGAATGACAGTGGTGATTCTAGTTAGTATATGACGTGTTATCTTTAAGAAGAAAACCTATTGATGCTTTTTTTTTTTGGTCTTCCCCCATCACTGTTACTTTGCAGTGCCTTCTTTTCCCTCTTCCTTATAACAAAGAAGTTAAGCAAAACAAATCAACATGTTGGTTATGTCTGGTAACATATGCTTCATTCTTCACCTGTGATTTGCCACCTGTGATGTTTTTCTGTCAGTTCTTTGGAGTCAAGATTGGTCCTTGTATTGGTAAGACTTCTGATGTTGCTCAGCATTGTTTTTCCTTATATTATTGTGGTTATTATGTAAAGTGTTCTCTTGGTTCTATAAATCTTTGTTCTGCATTGGTCTCATCTGTCTTAAGCAGGTAGTGAATCCAAGAGAAAGAAAGACTAAGAATGCCTGAGAGACTGTGAAACTAAGAAATTACAAAATAGAATGACAGGGCAATTTTGCTTTCAGGGTTCAGGAAATTTTGTTGCCTTTTGAGTGAAAGTGGTGTGCTATTCTGTTAGAACATATTTTAAAAGGTCCAGGGTCTCCCATTGCATCCTGAGTCATCTCTAGTCATCCTGATGAACATCTGGTCACTGGATCCATGTGGCTCTGGAGGAGAAAGGGAAGTTGGTGACCTTGTACATCCCTCCCTCAAATCAAAATCAACTACAAGTCATGTCATCATTTCCCTGATGCCATGGTCCTCTTAGAAAACGAGGGACAAACACAACAACAACATCCAGAGTACTCTGGCACCCCAACCATGCTTCACCCTGACATGCTGCCCTACTGCTACTACACTCTTGAAACTGGGCCTACAGAAACCATGTGCTAAGATGTGCTAAGCCATTCAGCTTTGGAATTAATCTCTTGGGTCATGCTATTTTGATTGGTGAAAACCCATCTATCTAGCTGGTACCATATTCTCCACCTATAAGCTTGTTAAAAGTAGGAATTATTTCATTCTTTGTATTTATATTGGCAATGCCTACAGATAGTAAACATTTATTAAGCTCTTTATTATGTACCAAACACAGTGCTAAGCTCCAAGCCGAAATGCTGTTCTTGCCTTCCTGGAGCAACGTTCTAATGAGGGAGAAAACATGCAAACAAGATATACCCAGCATAAATGGAACTAATCTCAGAGGGAAGGATTGGGGTGTGGGGAATCCAAAAAGACCTCTTGCATAAGGTAGGATTTGAGTTTGTAGGAATTCCTGAGGGGGAGGAAAGGAAGTGAGGAGAGAGAGCATTTTGGATAGGGGTGGTTGGGAGCCGGTGGGGACAGCCAGTGAAAGACAAGGAATTGGGGTACAGCAAATAGGTTTCTGTCCCTGAATCATAGAATAAGTGGTGGGGAGTAAAATATAAGAAGATTGTAAAGGTAGTAAGGAGCCAGGCTGTGAAGGGCTTATCCCCCCCTCCCACAGAGGACTTTATATTGCCTGGCACATCTTAAAATGCTTGTAGATTGATTGATCTCCCTGTCATGCTTCTTGCCAGGCCACCACTCCCTTATATGTGTTGTTTCATTAAAACCTTCATCATCATAATAGAAACAACTATGACCCTTCCTTAATCTTCAAAGTCCTTGAAAATATACCAAGAAGTCTCCCTTTGATATTATCCATCTAATTCCTCATACTTCTCTAATTGAACTTGGTTTTCTCAAAGATTAGCATTTTATATACAGGAGGAAAAACCTCCCTAAGATTAAATTTTTATCTTTTTTTTTTTGTCTTTTGTGTCGGTTTGGCAATCAGTCAATAAATATTAAGCACCTGAGGTGCCTGGCAGTTACTTAGCACTAGAGATAGAGATAAAAGAGAAATAGTTCCTACCCTCAAGGAGCACACATTTAATAACAAAGGAGATTAACACTTATTTAGTTATATATAAAACTTATATACAATAACTTGGGGGCAAGGACTAATAACTTGTGAAACTGGAAACACCTCATAAAAAAATTGGTGCTTGAGTTGAGACTTGAAGGAAACCAGTGACCCAGTGGGCAACTACTGTGTAAATAAATTGTTTTCTTGTGTCTTTTAGGAATGTAGTCTTTTGGAGCCAGAGGAGAATTTTCAGGATAAAATAGTGACTAGCCTTACCTTGTTTTAGAGATGAGAAAAACACAGCCTCATCATCCCTTGTGTCTTGCCTAACTTAGTAAAATAGTAGATGGCCTGGATTCAGGGTAGACCTTTTGACTCCAAATTCAGTCTGCATTCCACCTTAACACTGCCTCTCTCATCAAAATAACATGGTGGTATTTTTTAGCATTAAAATGCTCATTTTAATAGACTTATAGCACTACAGATTTGGAAAGGATAATTTTCATTCAACCTCCTCAATTTACAGATGAGAAAACTGACACCTAAAGTAAAATAGGAAGTTAATGACTGAATTGGGGCTTAAACTCCAGGTGTTCTGATTTGCAGTGCAGTGGGGCTATTAGAGTCAGTATTTAATATGAGACACAATACCTTTTGAAAGAAAATGTTGGGAATGGGATGGAACTCTTTTTTTTTTTTTTTTAATAGGGAATGCAAGGCAGTTGGGGTTAAGTGACTTGCCCAAGGTCACACAGCTAGTTAAGTGTCCGAGGCTGGATTTGAACAAAGGTCCTTCTGACTCCAGGGCTGGTGATGTATTCACTTCGGTCACTTAGCTGCCTGTGGAACTCTAAAAGATATTTAATTGGTCCTGCTAGTAGATCTAGATGAATCTAGATATTTGTTTCTTTATAAAGCATCTTTTATTCACTCTCATTCTGTTTTTTTTTTAATAAAAATAAGATGTGAACAAGTGAGTAATACCAGTTTAAAAAAAAAAGTTTATAATGTACCTGAATGAGATCAGTCATGTGCAGTAATTTAGCTGTAGGAATTTAATTTTTAATTGTTTCATCTGAAAGGGTTGAGTGTAAAAACAGTATTTTTGTAAGTAATTTTGCTCTGTTTGTAGCCTACTGTTTAATTAGATTTACTTTTAGTTACCATGGATAGAATCCACTTTTGGCATACTCTTAAATATTTCTGTTAAATCTTCCACATCCAAACTTCTGAATATTTTCCTGTGCAACTTAGTAAATTTCTGTTGTAATTAAGGAGAGAGACATATTGGTTTATAAAAAGTTTCAAATTCTATTGAGATAGATTCTTTTGAGTAAGGTAATGTGGCATATATATATATTTATATATGTATACACATATGTGTGTATACATATTTTTTTTAAAAAAATTTTTATTGGATCTTTTTTTTTACCACCATAGTTCCCTCCAGTATCCCTCCTCCCCCTCCTATTAGAGAGAGACATCCTATATCACAAATAATATTAAACAAGAGAAGAGGAAAAAATGAGCAAAACTGTTTAATACATCAAAAAGTCTGAAAATGTATGTAGTATTGTTGTTACCGACAATATCAGCAGGGTGTCTTGACTTGCAAATGAATTGCATTTAAGTGAGGGAGAGCTGTACAAAATCATCAGCCTCATTCTCTCCTCCAGGTTATTGGAGTCCAGTGGCAAGACATAGGTCAAGACTACTGGCCATGACCCCAGATTCAGTGGAGGACCTTGGCCTTTTTAAGGGAAGGTCTTTCCTAGGTCTCAGTTTGACTGAGACAATGCTCATTCTGTAATTAAATTCTAGGTAAGAATTGAGGCAAAAGATGGCTGAGTTTGCCTTCATAAAAGAATCATTCAGGGATGGGAAGACCCTTTGAGTTTCTGACCAGAATAGAAACAGTGGGCAGCATACCGTACTCTTGGATCTTCTACTTCTTTAAAGAGGTGGGATGGAAGGAAATCTCATATCTCTTCTTTGGAGTTATGCTTATTATTTGTAAATTTCCAACATTGACTGTTGATTGTTATTGTGCTGGTTCTTTCCATTTACGTTGTTTTTAAATGGTTTTTTGGTTTTCCTTGGGGTTTGTCAATCTAATAGTAGGATCTCTGGATCAAGGTGTATGGATATTTTAGTCACTTTATTGCAGAATTACAATTTGTTTTCCTAAAATGGTTGTACAGATTAATAGCTTCACCAGCAATGTGCTAGTGTGCCTGTCTTCTGCAACCATTCCAACTCACTTAATATTATTTAAAATTTAATTTATTACTAAATACAGAAGGAAAACACATTCATATATAGGGATATGAACTAGACACATCCATATATGTCATAGCAAATTGTAGAAGCTATGCTTATTTTTAATTGCTTGATGTGTCAAAATGCAAAAAAAAGTGTGAAAATGCATCGAGTGAAGTAGTATGAGCTTTATATTTCCAATCAACATATGTTCTTGCACTCATTTACATATTCATTCAGCAATATTTAATAGCAGGGTAGAAGGAACACTTGACTTGGATAAAATCCTGGACCTGACATTTATTAGCTGTATGACCCAGGAAAAGTCATTTAACATCTTTGAGCCTCAGTTTCCACATCTGCAAAATATTGGATAATACTTGTACCGTCTGAGTCACAGGTTTGTTTTAAGATAAACACCTTATAATTATACCTAAAGTGAGATACAAATATAAGGAGTTACTGTTCATGTAAAAAATTTCTAGATAGTATAATAGAGAGTTTGACTTGGAGTCAGGAAGACTTGAATTCAAATCTCTCAGGCACTTACTAGGTATGTGACCTTGGGCAAGCCATTTAAATCTCTGACTTTCTTAGTTTCAGTATTTGTAAAATGGGGATAATAATAGCACTTACCTCCCAAAGTTTTAGGATAAAATGAAATAAAATATGTAAAGCACTTTGCAGACCTTACAGTACTACATATGTTAAGCACTGGGTAAGATAGGATGCAAGGGTAAATAAGCTCTCAGAGGGCAGAACTAGTAACAACGGGTGGGAGCTAACAAGAGGTCAGTTTGGTAAAACTTGCTAAATAGAACCATTCAAAAGTTAAATGAGGCTGCTTGAAAGGAGAAATGAATGATCACTTGTTGGGTATATGCTAGCAGAGATTCTTGTTTAGGAATAGTTTGGACTAGGTTTCTTGTTCCGAGATTCTGTGATTGCTAGATTAAGACAGTTTTTCCCTTTAAAGAACTTGTTAATTTTTTTTTTCACAGAATCTAGCATAGAGCCTCATGCTAAGTTGTCAATAAATTTTAAAGAGAAAATGAATAACTTTAAATTATCATTAACTAATTTGGCATTATATCACATAATTGTGTTGTGTTATATTTCTTTTTTTAAAAATAGTAATAGTTGACATTTATAGTAGAAAACACTATAAAATTTGCAAAGCATTTTATTCCCCAGACAATTCCTACCTTTGGGTCTGTCTATTGGGATTGGTTAGAGCTTTATGTGGTCAAGTTATATGTCTCAGACATATCATCTTATTATATATGGGGGTGAGAGTGAAGTATTGAGAAGATGATTCCAGGGATGTGTACTCACGTAGGTGATTAGATGGTCAAAGGTGCTCTCAACAGAAAGAAGGATATTGGACAGGGGATAGAGGATGAACTTCTTTTTGGATAAATTCAGTTTCAGATGCCTATGGTAAATCTAAGCATAGGTATTTTGTGATACTGGACTGAAGCTTAGGAGAGAAAGGAAGACTTGTAGTTGAATCCTGTAAATTGAGGAACTCTTTTAGAGAAGTATATAGACAATCAGTACACAGTCATTCTACAAGCATTTATTAAACACTTATTTGTGGGAATACAAATACTAATAGAAAGAAGTTGTCTCTGCACCCAAGGAGCGCTTCTATACTGATGGACAAAGACTACATATAAAAAGGGAGCTGGGGATGGAAGTGGGGGGAAGGAAAGTGTTGATGTTAGAGAAAGTTCTGTGGAGATGAGTCAGCAGTAAGCCTGGAGAGCAATGAAGATGTGGTTGGCCTGGGCCTCCTCCTTAAATTGGATGTTGGGGGGGTGGGGGGAGAAAGCTAGTCAATCAGAAAGTAAGTCCTCAGGGCAGGGGTTACTTCCTGGGTAAGAAATAGGCCAGGAGTGGAGTGAGGTTCCAGGATAAAGAAGTTTCTATGGCATGGTAGAAAAAGGCCTGTTCAGATGAGTCAACAGTTCTTTCTGAAGAGGAATGAAGAGAAAAGAAGGCAGCCCAGTACAGAGCCCTGTACAACATGCAGAACATGTACAGATTAGGAGTGGGAAGTAAATAGTAGTAAATGGTGGAATGGCCATATTGGTAAGAGAGAAACAGAGAACAGTCATGATGATGTGAGGAGTGGCCAGTAGTGTTAAGAAAAAAATAATGTATAGAGTTGCTTAGAAGGATGACAATTGAGAAAAAAAATTCACAATGATATGGGGCATGAGGCAGTTATTTCCTTAGCATGCACACACAGAAGTACTCAGAAGACTTCAACATCTACAGGAAACTTGTTACATTTAGAACTTATCTGGAACCTCTTCCACAAATGTGGAAGAATTCATTGTTGAGTACTTTCTAACAAATGTACTAGCAAGCACATTTCCTTATTTTTATTCTTTACTTAATGTTAATTCTTAGAAGATTGCTGAACAGATTTAACTTTGTGGTTGCATTTATCAAGAAATAGTCTGTGATCTTAACATGTCAAAGGTCAATGATTAACTGTATAGTAGGTAGGAGTAGTTAGGTGGTAAAGTGAATAGACTATTGAGCTTAGAGTCCAGAAGATCTTAGTTCAGCTAGCCTCAAACTCTTACTAATATAGCAAGTTTTTTTGGCCTCAATTTCCCAAACTTTAAAATGGGGATAGCACAGCTAGATGACTCAGTGGATAGAGTGAGTGCTGGACCTTGAGTCAGGAAGACCTGAGATCAAATTTGACCTCAGACACCTATTAGATGTATAACCCTGGGCAAATCACTTAAACCTGTTTACCTTAAGTTTCCTCATCTGTCAAATGAGCTGGAGAAGGAAATGGCAAACCATTGTATGCCAGCAAATTTGGAAGATTCGGCATTGGCCCTTGAATTGGAAAAGATCAGTTTACATCCCATTCCTAAAGAACAATACTTAGGAATGTTCAAATTACTGGACAATTGAACTGATTTCACAGGCCAGCAAGATTATGTTTAAAATTCTGCAAGCTAGGCTTCAGCAATATATGAACCAAGAATTATCAGCAGAATAGGCTGAAGAGGCAGAAGAAGGACATACTGAATTGCCAACATTTGCTGGATTATGGAGAAAGAAAGGGAGTTCCAAAAAACATTTACTTCTGCTTCACTGACTACACGAAAACCTTTGACTGTGTGGATCACAATAAAATGTGGCAAGTTCTCAAAGAAATGAAAGTACCAGATCATCTTACTTTGTCTCCCATGGAACCTGTATTTGGGCCAAGTTAGAATCAAATATGGAATAATAGCTGATTAGTTTAAGATTGAAAAAGGAGTGTGACGAGGCTGTATATTTGTAGCAGCAAGCACCCCAGCGTTCCCAGGGTGGTTGCCAGCACAGGTTCTTGGATCTGCTTTGATAAAGGAAAGCAAGTCAAAATGGGTTAACAAGCTTACTTTAATCAGTCAAATATGTATCGTTTACCTAGTTCAGGGGAAAAAGGTCAGCACCCCGAACTTCAAAGTATACAGGCAGAATTATCAAGACAGAAACAGATCAAGTAGACAGCTTTCCAAACTGTCCAGCCATTACATCCATACCAAATCAACATCTGGGTTTCAACATCTGGGTTTTTCAAAGCCAGGGGGCTCTGGACAAGGGCTTCCCAGAATCCATATCAAATGACAGAACACTTCTCAAAGTGAGCCCCAAAACAAAGCCTCAAATCAGGGTTTATATACCCTTCTCCTGGCTCAGAGAATGTAACAACCTTATTGATCCACTGGCCAATCAAGAAGTATGGACTGAAAAACAAGCCTCCCACCCCAGGCTCCAGGTGCACTTTAGCCTAGGGGCAGGGAAAATCTTAAAAATTTACATTCCCATTACAATATTGTCACTTTATTTAACTTATGTGCAGTGTACATCATGAGAAATGCCAGGCTGGATAAATCAAAAACCAGAATTAAGGTTGCCAGGAGAAATATCAACAATCTCAAATGTGCAGATTGTAAAATAGAGGTGTCTTACCAAGAACTCCACATGGCCTATGGTGAACCAGGAAGGTCTTTTATTTAACTTTCTCGAAAGAGCTGGTGACCAACAAATAGGCACACCCATTAAGACAAATACACAGATTTTTATTTCCTTATTCCCTATTCACATTTCGCTCCCCTGTTTCCCCATTGGCTGTGTACCTCATGGTTTATAGCCTATCCAGAGTGCCTAACTCCCCACATGAGTCTCTATCCCTGTTTATAGCTCCCATTCCCCACATTTTGGCACCCTCTTCCTCTTATTTTCTTTATAGTGATACACAGAAACAACATCCCCAACTACATTTTCTACAAGATGATAACCACTCTGAAGGCAGAAGCTGAAGAGAAATTAAGAAGCCTCTTGATGGAGGTGAAAGAGGAGAGTATAAAGTCTGGTTTTGAAGAGGGTCACTATAAAATGATGAGGTATAGATAGGGCTAGGGGTGCTTGAGAACCCAAAATACCAACATGCCAGATCCTGCTGAATGAATTCGACTTAAGTCTTCTCTCAGCTAAAGAAAAGCAAAGTTTATTTAAAGTTCGCCATATTGGGTAGACTCTTAAGGAGCCTAGGTATCTGTAAGGCTTGTATTGGACGCACATATTATGCTCTCACACCACATGGAGACAAGATGGATCTTATATACAGAAAGGTTGTGGGAGGAATCTAGGGATGGTCTAGAGGAGGAGTTTGAGGAGGGTCTTCAGGAGGAGTTAATGAGGTCAGACTCCAGTAAATGAGTGATTAAGGGTGGGAAATTGCTGGACAAAGGAGGGCTGAAGATTTGGGCAGAGCCACAAGGAAAGGCCCATGGCCTCATGCAAATACCTTATCAAATGGGAAGATTCAGTCAGAGTAAAGGGGGTCCCCAGAGCCTGCACCTCAAAGATTCAAGGAGAGCTCAAGGGGGTTCCCAGAGCCTGTACCTCATCAGTTTGAAGTTTAACATAAAAAACAAAACCCTAAGATCTTGGCAACTGATCCCATCACTTCCTGGCAAATAGAGGGAGAAGAAATAGAAGCAGGGTCAGATTTTATATTCTTGGGCTCAAAGGTCACTGTAGATGGTGACTGTAGCCATGAGATTAAAAACTTGCTTGCTTCTTGGAAAGTTATGTTAAATCTGGACAGCATACTAATAGTCAAAGCTATTGTTTTTCCAGTAGCAGTGTATGGTTATGAGATGTAGACTATAAGCAAAGCTGAGTGCTGCAGAATTGACAATTTTGAATTGTGCTAGAGAAGACTTTGGAGAGTCCCTTGGACAGCAAGAAGATCAAATCAGTTAATACTTAAAGAAATTAACTAAGGCTGTTTACTGGAAGTTCCAATACTGAATCTGAAACTTAAATACTTTGGCCACATAATCAGAAGACAGGACTCATTGGAAAAGACCTTGATGTTGGGAAAGATTGAAGGCAAAAAGGAAAAGGGGCAGCAGAGGATGAGATGGATACATAGTATCATGGAAACAATGAACATGGGCTTGGATAGACTTTAGGGAAATAGTGAAGGATAGAAGGGCTTGGCATGTTATGGTTTATGGAGTCAGAAACAATTAGAAACTACTAAATGACTGAACAACAACCAAAGTGGGGATAATAATAATGCCTATCTCTCAGGGTTGGTGTGAGGGCCAAATGAAATATTCCTAAAGCACATAGCAGTGTGCCTGGTAAGTAGTAAATGCCATATAAATGTTAGCTATTAGCTATCTTCATTATTATAGGGAGTCTGCTGCATGTTTTAAGTGATGACAATCACCTGTTTGTAAGATGTGGTGTAATATATACTAGTCAGGAAATAATTGGGAATAGAGATGGGTTGGTCATATGGTATGAGCTAGGGGTAAGGATAATTGATAACTAGGTCAGGTGCTGTACTGGTGGTACCCTCAAATGCAAAGAAACTTAGAGGAAGGCCTTCAGTACATTGAGTAGATCTGTGAAGATAGGATCTCTTAGCCTCAGGCCCTGATTACTGGAAAAGCCTGCTGCTGGGTCTGTCCCCAAGGCTCAATGTGGGCTAGTTGAGGCAGGTACATGCATTCCTCTATGCATTACCCAAATCACATCACAAATCCCCACTCACTGACCAGTGGCCACTTGATTTATAGGGCAAAAGAAGACATATTGTCAGCAGTAGCCTTGAAAATTAACTTTAGCAGTATTGTCATTCAGCACAATATAATTTATGTCATCCCTGTATCTCACAGCACAGTGGCAATAGGAATTGTTTTGGCTACTATGATAGTGAGAACTCAGATGTACCTGGAAACTAGAGATTGTTATGGCTATGAATCCTGGGGACTACACCTTAAGAAAGATGACAAAAGCCTCCTTACTTACAAGTGAATGACTGATTGGTTAAGAATAACATAGGATTGGGGCAGCTAGGTGGCACAGTGACTAGAACAGTGGTCCTGAAGTCAGGAGCATCTGAGTTCAAATCCAACCTCAGACATGTAACACTAGCTGTGTGACCTTGGGCAAGTCACTTAACCCCAATTGCTCTGTCCTCCCCCCTCCAAAAATCCCTCCCCCTGCAAAAAAAAAAGAATCACATAAAATATGAAGCAGTGGATGGGTTGTGATTTGAATTTATGAAGTGGGACTACCTCTGTGATTTAGGTCACAAGTCCCATTAAGGATTGAAGTATAAGAATAAACAATATGTAATTGGATATATGTTTGGGAGAATCTTAATATAGATTTGTACAAGCAAATTGTTGTATGTAAGGTGACATGAATTTTTTTGATAAAAGCAGCCAGAATCCATGAATCGTAGACACTTAGACTGCACTTCATTATGTTGATAAGCTTAGCTGGTAAAGAACCCCACTGCATTTGCTCTGTGTTGACACATTATTATATAACCATAATTAATGCAAACTTATGACCTTATTGTTGGCATGTTGCCTTCTTTGTTTCTCCAGAAATTAAATGAGCACTGGTCAGTGAATTTGGAATGCTGGGTATGGTGTAGGGGCAGATGCCCTGCCCCTCACCCCCACCCCGACCCTGTCTTGCTGTCTACCATGAGAAATATAAGCAAAAAGGGAAATGCCTTCTCATCTCATCTTGACTGGCCCCCATCAAGAATAAAGTCATATTGACCGCCTTCTCTGTGGTCTCTATACTGTCCTTCACAGTCTGCTTCACATCCAGTGAATCTTCAGGGAGTTGAGCTCCTGTCTAACAATTGTACTTTAACTATAATGAGGAGAATCATTGATAATTATAGTAAATATGAAAAAGTAAAAATTTTTGAGTTTGTTTTATGGATAGGAAAAATTGAAGCCCAGACTTGTTGAAGATTAGTATAAGAGCTGGTATTAAAATCCAGGCTTTTTGACTCCCAACTTCATGTTTTTTATTTCCATTGTATCATGTTCCATTAAATATAATACTATAAGTAAATAAAGGATTTTATTTTTTTATGGTGTTTATTTTAAAATAAAATAATTATCAGTATAGGAGTGTATGTAAATAAGCATTTGTAAAAGGTTGTGTGGTGTAGTAAAAAGATTTCTTAGCTGGGGAATATGTTGCTGCCTATTTATGCTCACAATGTGCCCTTTCATTGCCCTTTGGGTGTCCCACAACTTTAATTTTTAAGACAGTTTGGTCTTCTATAAATTACAGCCATATAACATCATCAGAAGATTATTTTTGTTAAAAGAAAAAATGGGCCTTGTTTAAGAGAGTAGCTTGGGATTATTAAAAGCACTGTCTAATTTCTTAAAGGTGGTGCAGCTCAGTGTTTTCCTATTTATAGTTCCAGATCAAAATATAAGTCCTGATGAACCATATAGATTGTCCATCTGGCTGCATAATAGAGTTGATACAGGGTCAATACAGCAGAATTGGGCTGAAATCTTTTAGATAATTTGGAATATTATTTAAGGAGGTTCTTCAGTGTTGTGGATTTTGATGCAGTCAACACAGTATCATCCGTAAACATCTTGAGTACCTTCATCTATGGGGAATCTTTTTTTCTGTTTGGACTCTGCCTTGGGGATTCTCCACAATAGTGGTTGTCTCTTTTGTTAAACATATGTCTCCCTGTATTAATTTTTTAAGAATTTATTTATTTATTTTTAGTTTTCAGCATTCATTTCCACAAGATTTTGAGTCACAATTTTCTCTCCCCATCTTTCCCCTACCCCAAAATACCTACTGAATACCCCTTCCCCCAATCTGTTTTCTTTTATATCCCATCACCCCCCCAACTTTCTAGTAGGACAAGATGGATTTCTACCCCAGTACCTGTATATCTTATTTCCCAGTTGCATATAAAAAACAATTTTTTCTTTTTAAACATTTGTTTTTAAAACTTTGATTCCATATTTTTTTCCTTCTTCCCTCCTTACCTTCTCCCACTGGGAAGATAAGCAGTTCAATATAGATTGTACATGTGTAGTTACCCAAATCATTTCCATAGTTATCATATTGTGAAAGACTAACTATATTTCCCTTCATCCTATTCTTCCCCCCCCCCCTCATTTACTCTATTTTCTCCTTTGACCCTATCCCTTTTCAAAAATGTTTGCTTCTAGCCACCCTCTCCCCCAATCTGCCTTCCCTTCTGTCACCTCCCCTCTTATCCCCTACCTCCTGATTTTCCTCTAGGGTAAGACACCCAATTGAGTGTATATGTTATTTCCTCCTTAAGTCAAATTCAGCGAGAATAAGAATTTGTCCCATTCCCTTTCACCTTCTTGCTCTTCCCCTCCATTGTAACAGTTTTCTCTTTTTTCTTTTATATGAGATAATTTACCCCAATCTATCTCTCCCTTTCTACTCCCAATACATTCCTCTCTCACCTCTTAATTTTATTTTTTAGATATCATCCCTTCATATTCAACTCATCTTGTGCCCTCTGTATATGTATATATGAACATACATATGCTCACACTTACATATATATTTATATACACATATATCCTCCTATACATATATATGTATATATACACATATATATTCCCTTCAACTATCCTTATACTGAGAAAAATCTTATGAGTTACAATTATCGTTTTTCCATGTAGGAATGTAAATAGTTCAGCTTTAATAAGTTCCTTATGATTTCTTTTTTCTATTTACCTTCTCATGCTTCTCTTGCTTCTTGTATTTGAAAGTCGAATTTTCTGTTGAGCTCTGGTTTTTTCTTCAAGAATGCTTGAAAATCCTCTCTTTCATTGAATGACCGTGTTTTTCCCTGGAGCATTATTCTCAGTTTTGCTGGGTAGGTGATTCTTGGTTTTAGACCTAGCTCCTTTGATCTCTGGAATATCATATTCCAAGCCCTTTGATCCCTTAATGTAGAAGCTGCTAGGTCTTGTGTTATCCTGATTGTGTTTCCACAATACTCAAAATTGTTTCTTCCTGACTGCTTGTGGTATTTTCTCCTTGACCTGGGAACCCTGGAATTTGGCTTTAATATTCCTAGGAGTTTTCTTTTTGGGATCCTTTTCAAGAGGAAATTGCTGAATTCTTTCAATTTCTATTTTGCCCTCTGGTTCTAGAATATCAGAGCAGTTTTGCATGATAATTTCTTGAAAGATGATGTCTAGGCTCTTTTTTTTTTTAAAGCAATTGGGGTTAAGTACCTTGCTCAAGGTTACACGGCCAGTTATTTCTGGGTGTGGTGCTAAGTATCTGAGCCTGGATTAGATCCCAGGTCATCCCAACTCTGGGGCCGGTGCTCTTACTCACTGTGCCACCTGGCCGCCCCTTTTTGTACTTTTTTTTTTGCTTTTTTTTGGAGGGCAGTTGGAGTTAAGTGACTTGCCCAGGGTCACATGGCTAATTTTTTTTTGTGTGTTAAGTGTCTGAGGCTGGATCCGAACCCAGGCCCTCCTGACTCCAGGGCTGGTGCTCTATTCACTGTGACACCTAGCCGCCCCTAGGCTCTTTTTTTGATCATGGCTTTCAGATAGTCCAGTAATTTTAAAATGATCTCCCCTGGATCTATTTTCCGGGTTAGTGGTTTTTCAAATGAGATATTTCACATTACCTTCTATTTTTTCGTTTTTTGGGATCTGTTTTATAGTGTCTTGATTTCTCATAAAATCATTAGCTTCCAGTTGCTTCAATCTAATTTTGAAGGAGTTACTCTCTTCAGTGAGTTTTTGAAATTCCTTTTCCATCTGGCAAATTGGACTTTTTAAGGCATTCTTCTCCTCACTGGCTTTTTGAGCCTCTTTTGCCATTTGAATTAGTCTATTTTTTAAGCTGTTATTTTCTTTATTGTATTTTTTTTTTTTTAAAGCAATCGGGGTTAAGTAACTTGTTCAAGGTTACACGGCCAGTTATTTTGTGTGGGTGTGGTGCTGAGTATCTGAGCCCAGATTTGATCCAGGTCATCCCGACACTGGAGCCGGTGCTCTTACTCACCTGGCCGCCCCTAAGCAATTGGGGTTTAGTAACTTGCTCAAGGTTACACGGCCAGGTGTTTCTGGGTGGGTGCTAAGTGTCTGAGCCTGGGATTCAATCTCCAGGTCTTCTCAACACTGGAGCCGGTGCTCTTACTTGCTGTGCTACCTGGCCGCCCCTCTTCATTGTATTTTAGGGTCTCCTTTAGCAGGCTGTTGACTCTCTTTTCAAGATTTTTTTTGCATCATTGTCATTTCTCTTCCCATTTTTTCCTCCACTTCTCTTGATTTTCAAAATCCTTCTTGAGTTTTTCCATGACCTGTAACCAATTCATGTTTTTCTTAGAGGCTTTTGATGCAGGAGTTCTGACTTTGCTGTCTTCCTCCCACTCTATGCCTTGATCCTTTTTGTTCCCAAAAAAGGATTCTATGGTCTGTTTGTGCTTCCATTGCTTGCTCATATTGACAGCCAATTACTTGATTTTTGAGCTCTTTGCCAGAGTAGAACTCTGCTTCCAGAAGGGAGAGAGCTTTGTCCCAAATCACTGGGGTTTTCGTAGTTGCTGGAGCTATTAGGAGGGTGCCTTCTCTACAGCCTCCACAAACTCTGGCATCTGGCCACACACCCCAGGACCACAACCCAAGACTTTGATCCAGATCCAAGCAGGTTGAAGCAAGAGTGATCACCCTCTGAATGGTTGCTTGGTCCCCCTGTGATCTGCAGGCCCGGAGCTCCTGAGGTAGGCACATGGCAGCTGCATAGTCGCTGTGCCTCCAGCCGCTTCTTGCCCCAGGAGCAGGGGCTAGACCATGCTCTTCCGTCCCCCCCATCGCTCCCTCTATCTCTGCCCCCCCTGCCCCCCTCCCCACCTCTCTTCTGTTCCCCCCAGTTCCAACAGAGTTCCACACTGACCTTTTACTTTGTCTTTGGCATTTATGGTTTGAGAAGTCTGGAAACCACCACAGTTGCTGGTTATTCACTCTCCTGAAGTATGACCCTGCCACTGTTGGTTCAGGGCACCATGGGGCAAGGACAGTGTGGCTCACGTGGCACTGTGATAGACCTTTCCTGTTGGCCTGCTGGGCTGTCTTTAGTGGGAGATTTGTTTCTCTCTGTCACTTTGTTCTATAGCTTTAAAATTTGTTTAGAGTCATTTTTTTTTCAGGTATTGGAAGTGGTTGAATCTGGAGCCCATGCCAAGTTTGTGCTTCTACTCCGCCATCTTGGCTCCGCTCCCTATGTTCCTCCCTGTATTAATTTTTGGTTGATGTTAACAATAAGGGGCCATCAAACTAAGATATAACTAGAAATTCTGGATATGTTGGAGAGTGGATTTTTATTTAGGTACAGGTCAGTATGGTTTTTGAGGTCTCTAGTAAATCTAAAACTTCTGTGATTCTGTGACAAAGACAATAATAACGAGGCCTTTAGTCCTGAAATCTGCACAGTTTATATGTATTTGTATGTAATTTTACTAAGAGCTTTATAGAATCTTTGGTTTAATGAATGTATAATTTAACATAATTTAAATCTTTAAGTAGAATTTGCTCATATAATATATTGTTGACGTTCAGTGACCTAAGTTTACTATATCCTGGTACAGTGGAGAAAGAAGACTAGATTTTGAGTCAAGAGTGACTCAAAAAAGTTCAGATCTCACCTCTGATAATTTAATTATCTACTAGGTTGCTGTGAGGATGAGATGAGATCACGCATGTTTAATAGTAATCACTGTTGCATGGCCCAGCCAATGATTAGAGCACTAACCCTTTTCATTCTCTAAGAAATTCCAGTCAGTTCTGAACACATGTGCATATAGATCTGGTTCAGTCCTGGGGGAAACCAATTGCCTAAAAGAAGAGTCAGGCTCTTTTTCTTTGAGCCTTTTTCAGGCTCTTTTCTTTCACATATTCTTTGAATTTTTGTGACTTTACTCCAGGACCCAGAAGAAATACTTAAAGCTTATAAGTTTTGATTATCTATCTAGGATCTCTCCATCAAAGGGTAGGGGTGAGAGGATGGGGAGTAGAAATGTACCATGTAGAGCAGGTATGGTTCAGCTATTCAATACTTGTACAAAAAAAAATAATGCTAAGCACATGTGACTCACAAGTGTGTACTCTAAAGCAGTATTAACTCATAACTAATGCTATACTTTTGCCAGAAGTTGACACTTTAAACTGTCAAAACACAAAGCAGTTTGTGAGACTGCTCAGTTGGCATTTTACATTTCATCTCAACTCTGCATTTGTTGTCCAAACAATTCCCTTTAGGACCATGTCTTCTGGTAGTCAGGCTTAGGGCTTGTGCTCATTCTCTGGTTACTGGTGGGCTTCTCTTCCAAGAAGTACTGTGGTTGATTTAGAGATGACATTTCCAGAACAGTACCCAGGAACTCTGTCCTTGAACTCACCAGGTGGATTCTAAGGCTTGATGGAGCTGTCTCAGGGTCACTCTTTTTTTTTTTTTTAAAGCTATCGGGGTTAAGTAACTTGCTCAAGATTACACGGACAGTTATTTCTGGGTGTGCTGCTAAGTATCTGAGCCTGGATTTGATCCCCAGGTCATCCCGACACTGGAGCCGGTGCTCTTTACTTGCTGAGCCACCTGGTTGCCTCAGGGTCACTCTTGATTGTACTCAGGAAAGAAGCACAAAGCAGAAGAGACAGTTTGCATATCCAGGACATGTTCTTTAGCTGTCATATGTTCATAGCTGACATGTTGCCCAGGTGACAGGAAAAGTAACAGTCTCTTTTTCACCCCTTCAGGAATAGTTTTGAAAAGTACTGCCATGATATGCAGACAAGAAGAGAAGGACTGAGGGAAAGATTATTTTTTTTTTTTTAACATATTGGTTTCCCTCCTACACAAATGAGAATTAAAGAAAAACAAAATTCCTATTAAAAATATGTGTAATCAGGGGCGGCCAGGTGGCTCAGCAAGTAAGAGCACTGGCTCCAGTGTTGGGATGACCTGGAGAGCGAATCCCGGGCTCAGACATTCAGCACCACACCCAGGAATAACTGGCCGTGTAACCTTAAGCAAGTTACTTAATCCCGATTGCTTAAAAAAAAAAAAGTGTAATCAAGGAAAGCAAAGTTCTATATTTGCCATGTACAAAAAATGTTTCATTTTGAATATAGAGTCCTTCACTTTCCATGTGGTGATGAGTAGCATGTTTAGCATGTGTAGCAGCAAGCACCCCAAGCGTCCTCAGGGTCGTTGCCAACACAGGTTCTTAGATCTGCTTTGTTAAAGGAAAGCAACTCAAAATGGGTTAACAAGCTTACTTTAATCAGTCAGATATGTATTGTTTACCTAGTTCAGGGGAAAAAGGTAAGCACCCCGAACTTCAGATATATAGACAGAATTATCAAGACAGAAACAGATCAAGTAGACAGATTTCCAAACTGTCCAACCATTACATCCATACCAAACAACATCTGGGTTTCAACATCTTGGTTTTTCAAAGCCGACGGAGGGGGGCTCTCAACAACGGCTTCCCAGAATCCAGATGAAATCACAGAACACTTCTCAAAGTGAACCCCCAAAACAAAGCTACACATATATAAAGGCTTATATAGCCCTCTCCTGGCTCAGAGAATGTAACAACCTTTTGGACCCACTGGCCAATTAAAAAGTATCAACTGAAAAACAAGCCTCCCACCCCAGGCTCCAGGTGCACTTTAGCCTAGGGGCAGGGAAGATCTTTAAAATTTACATTCCCATTACAGCATCTTTCATCTTTAGTCCTCTGAAATCCTGATTGATGATTACACTGATGCAAGTTCCTAATTCTTTCAGAGATGTTTTTCTTTGAATATTGCTATCACTGTATAAATTAGTCTCCTGCTTCTGCTCACTTTATTTTGCATGAGTTTGTATGTCTTCCCAAGTTTCTGCAAAACCATCTTTCATCTTTTCTTAAAGTACACTAATATTCCATCTCATTTATATACTGTAACTTTTTTATTCATTCTCTGATTTCTGGGAACCCTCTCAGATTCCCATTCAATTTTAAAAAAAATTTCAGTTCTAATTTCTCTTTCTTCCTCTATCTACCTCCTCCCTTGTTCATTGAGTAGGCAAGAATTTTACAATATCCATTATACATATGAAGTCATGCAAAACATATTTCTGTATTAGTTATGCTCCCATAGAAAAAGAAAAGAGGAAAAAAAATAGGATTCAGTCTATATTCCAAGTCCCTTAGTTTTCCATCTGTAGGTGGATAGCATTTTTCATTAAGAGTCCTATGGAATTGTGATGGATCACTATATTCATCAGAGATTCATAGTCTTTTACAGTTGATAGTTCCAATATTGTTGTTGTTTTGTAAATTGTTCTCTTGGTCCTACTCACCTCACTTAGCATCAGTTAATACTGATGAAAACCTCTTAGGTTTTCCTGATACCATCACTTTCATCATTTCTTATAGCTTAGTAGTATTTGCATCATATTAATATGCTACAACTTGTTCAGTCATTCCCCAGTTGATGGGCATCGCCTCAGATTCCAGTTCTTTGCCACCACAAAAATAATTCTTTTTCACCACAAAAAGCTGTTATATGTTTCTGTACACATGGCTCCTTTTCCTTTTGATTTGATGAATGGACTTAGTAGTGGTATTTCTGGATCAAAGAGTGTGCCCAGTTTTACAGCTTTTTGGGCATAATACCACAGTTCCATCAACAGTACATTAGTGTGCCTATTTTCCCACCTGTCTTCTAGCATTTGTCATTTTCCTTTTCTGTCATCTTAACCAATTTGGTGGGTATGAGATGGTACATCAGAGCTGTTTTAATTTGTATTTTTCTATTAGTGATTTACAATATTTTTATATGATTATTGATAGTTTTAATTTCTTCTTCTGATAACTGCCTGTTCATATCCTTTTACCAGTTAGCAGTTGGGGAATGACTCTTATACTTGTAAATTTGGCTCAATTCCCTATATATTTGAAAACTGAGACCTTTTTCAGAGAAATCTGGCAAATTTTTTTTCCCAGTTTTGATTTTATTTGTATAAAAACATTTAAATTTTATGTCATCCATATTATCCATTTTACCTCTTGTGAATCTATCCATCTCTTGTTTGGTTGTGAACTCTTCCCCTATCCATAGATCTGACAGATAATTTACTCCATGTTTCCCTAATTTGGTTATGATATTACCATTTATATCTTAATCATGTCTTCATTTTGTGCTTATTTTGGTATATGATATAAGATGTTAATATGTACATAATTTCTGCCAGACTGCTCTCTAGTTTTACCAGCAGATTTTATCAGATAGTGAGTTCTTACCCCAATAGCTGGCATCTTTGGATTTATCAAACATTAGGTTACCATGCTCATTTGCTTCTGTATATTATGTACCTAATCTGTTCTGTTGATCAACCACTCTATTCCTCATCTACTACCAAATTGTTTGATGATTATTGCTTTATAGTATAACTAGAAATATGGTACTGCTAGGCCCCTTTCTTTCCCATTCCCTCTTCCCCCATCATTCCCTTGATATTCTTCATCTCTTGTTTCTTCAGGGGAACTTTAATATTTTTTCTTAACTTTATGAAGTAGTTCTTTGGTAGTTTGAATCGGGTATGGCATGGAATAAGTAAATTAATTTAGTATTGCCATTTTTATTGTATTGACTTGGCCTATCCATAAATAGTTATTATTTTTCCACTTAATTTATATCTGTATTTATTTGTGTACTTATTGTGATCATGTCATTCCTGTGTTTGTCTTGGCAGGTAGACTTCCAAATATTTTATCATGTATATAGTTGTTTTAAATGGAATTTCTCTTTTTCTATTTTCCTGCTGGTTTTTGTTGGTAATATATAGAAATGCTGATAATTTGTGTGGATTTGTTTTGTCTTGCAACATTGCTGAAGTTGTTAACTATTTTGACTTAGTTTCTTAGTCTGCCCCCTAGCATTCTCTAAGTATACCATTATATCATCTACAAAAAGCATTATTTTTGTTTCCTTATTGCTTGTTCCTTCAATTTTTCTTCTCTTATTGCTATAGCATTTATAGTACTATATTGAATAATAATAATGGTAATAACGGACATCCTTGCTTCAGCCCTGATCTTATTGGAAAGGTACCTAGCTTATCCCATTACAGAGAATGCTAACTCTTGGTTTTAGTTAGGTACTACATTTTAAGAAAAGTTGCATTTTTATTTTTCTGTTTTTTAAAAAATAGTAATGGCTATTGTATTTTTGTCAAAAGTTTTTTCTGCATCAGTTGAAATAATTGTTTAATTTTCTTATTGATATCATCATTATGCTTATAGTTTTTCTAATATTGAACTAACCCCTAACTTCTGGTATATATCCAACCAGGGAATGATATATGATATTTGTGGTATATTGTTGTAATCTTCTTGGTTAGTGTTTTATTTAATTTTTTTGTATCAGTATTATTTAGTGATAGTGATCTGTAGTTTTTGCTTTCGTTCTCCTAGGCACAGGAATCAAAATTGTTCTTATGTCAAGAAAGGAAATTGGTAGGACTTCTTTATGTATTTTTGTGATAGTAATGGCAATTAAAGATTCCCCTGTATTGGCTTGGTTTTCAAATTGATTGTATTAAAACCCAGAGTTTGTTAATCCCACCTGTGGGATGGGCTTGTTGATGTGAAAAGAAAGTCCTGAACTGGGAGGAGCTGGTGATGTAGATTTGGAGAGACAAGAGAGAGGCGGAAGATCTTTTTGGAAGCAGCACCTCCTGGAGAGTGAGAGACTAAGAGAATTGCTGGTGGCCTCTTTGAATTGCCCTGGACTTTTGAGACCTGCCCCCTGAGCTGCCAAGGACTGAGGAGACATGGCTGTTTTGCTGGTACTTTGTCTGTTTGTTTTGATGTTATTTTGCCAGATTTGTCCACTGGTGAAAGACTGTCCTGTTGAAGAAGTCCTGGAACCTGGCATTTGGTTAAGAAGCCCTGAGACTGTCCTGCAGACAGAGAGTGAATACTGTCCACTGGTGAAGGACAGTGCTGTTGTTGCAGGGGTCTGGGAGCCTTTCTGTTGGTTCAGAAGCCCTGAAGAAGGATTTTCTTGTTGTATGTTTACAGAAATCCTGGGAGAGGGCTTTGCTAATGTGTTCAGGGGTTCTAGGACTGTTCTACAGACAGAGGATAAATTCATGAAGGGACTGGCAATGTATCTTGTGGCCTTGCTAAGCCTTGTCTCCCCAGGAACTAAGATTGCTGAGAACTTGCCTCCTGTCAAGATGAAGAAAAGACCTCCATTTGGGTATTAAGTGCTGTGTTTAAACTTGATGTAACTCTGGGGTAGATTCAATTGTGATCCAGGGGTGGGGAACTTTTGACCTTATATTTGGAAACTAATCTCCATTTGAGAAGAGGGGCTTTGTGGTGGACTTAATTAAGGTATAGCCTAGGGGTGGAGAAGTATTTAGAACAGGGACTTTGTAATTGATTGAATGATTGGAAGGTCCTGGGGTGGGGTAGTACTTGGAGATTATTTAATCACACTTAGTGAATGCTGTATTTGGAATGATGTCATGTTTTGATCTTCTCTGTTCTTGGTTTGTCACTGAATAAAATGGAGAGCACCTATGCTGGTATTTTGAACCTGGGAAGTTGCCTTTCTTTTGGCATTACATTACAATTTTTGAAACAATTTATGTAGTATTGGAATTAATCTTTAAATGTTTGGTAAAATTCTGTTGCATATACATCTGGAATTATTTTATCCTTAGGGAACTCATTTATGGTTTACTCAAATTTCTTTTTTTGAGGACAGTGTTTAAGTATTCTCTTTCCTATTTTGTTAATTTGGACAATTTAGATTTTTGTAGATATTCATCCATTTCACTTAGATTGTCAATTTATTCTCATTCACTATTCTCCAGATATCTATTACATCCAGTTTTTCTAATTTTTTTTTCATCTTCTTTACTTCTTTCTTGATTATTTTATGGTTAGATTTATTTAGGTCTGAGAGGCATTAACTGAAGTCCCCCACTAGTATAGTTTTACTCTCCATTTCCTTCTGTAACTCATTTAACTTTTCCTTTAAGAATTTGGATGCTGGCTATTTGATACAAACATATTAAATATTGATATTAATTCATTATCTCCAGTACCTTTGAACAAAATGTAGTTTCCTTGATTTTCCCTTTTAACTAGGTCTCTTTTTGTTTTTACTTTGTCTGAGATGATTATTACTTCCTCTGTCTTTTTTACTTTTATTAAAGCATAATAAATTACACTTTAGCCACTTTTCATTTCATATGTGTTTTTTGTAAACAACATATTGTTGGATTCCAGTTTCTAATCTGTTATGCTATCTTCTGTTTTATGAGTAACCTCATGCCATTCACATTGAGAGTTATGATTGCTAACTGGATTTCCTTCTGTCCTATTCTCTTCTGTTTATCCTTCTCATTTTTTTAGCCTGTTTCCTCTTCAAGAATGGATAGTAATATTAGCTAGAATATTCCTTGTAGTTTACACTTTGTGATTTCTTTCAGGGGGTGACTAGTAGATTCTTTTTTTTTTTAAATCTATGTCATACAGTATTTTTATTTTTTCTGAAAGCATTTCCTAATTACTTTTTTATGCTTACTTTTAGTTTACATCATTCCTTTCCACAAGATTTTGAGTTACAAATTTTCTCTTTGTCTTTCCCCTACCCACCACCCCAAAACAGCGATCCCACTGTATACCCCCTCCCCCAATCTGCTCTCTCCTATATTCTCCTCCATCCCCGCTCCTACTTTCCAGTAGGGCAAAATGGATCTCTATACCCCAGTGCCTGTATATCTTATTTCCCAGTTGCATGTCAATAATAATAATAATAATAATTTTTTCAAACATTTGATTTTAAAACTTTGAATTCCAGATTCTTTCCCTTCCTCTCTCATCACCCACCCTTACTGGGAAGATAAGCAATTCAGTATAGGTTGTACATATGTGGCTACGCAAAACACCAACATAGTGGATATATTGTGAAAGACTGACTATATTTCCCTCCATCCTATCCTGCCCCCCACTTGTTCTATTCTCTACTTTGACCCTGTCCCTTTCCAAAAGTGTGTGCTTCTAACTTCTCTCCCCCCCAACATGCCCTCCCCTCCATTATCCCTGTTCTCATCTCCTTCCCCCCTACTCTCCTGTAGGGTGAGGTACTCTATTTAGTGTGTATGTCATTCCTTCCCTAAGCCAAATTTAATGAGAGTAAGGTTGACCCGTTCCCTTTTGCCTTTCTGTTCTTCCTCTCCACTGTAACAGTTTTCCCTTGCCTCTTCTATATTAGATAATTTATCCCATTCTGTCTCTCCCCATCTCCTCCCTTTATATTCCTCTCTCACCTCTCAATTTCACCTTTTAAGTATCATCATCCCTTCCTATTCATTTGGTCCTGTGCCCTCTGTCTATATGTGGACACATATATGCACACACTCATATATGTATTCATACACCCATTACCCTCCTATATAGACACATATATGTATGTATACATATATATATATACATATATATCTATATGTATACACATTTATATTCCCTTCAACTATCCTCATACTGAGAAAAGTTTCATAAGTTACAATTATCGTTTTTCCATATAGGAATGTAAGTAGTTCAACTTTGATAAGTTCCTTATGATTTCTTTTTCCTGTTTACCTTCTCATGGCTTCTCTTGCTTCTTGTATCTGAATGTCAGATTTTCTCTTGAACTCTGGTTTTTTCATCAAGAATGCTTGAAAGTCCTGTATTTCAATGAATGTGACCATATTTTCCCCTGAAACATGATACTCAGTTTTGCTGGGTAGGTGATTCTTGGTTTTAATCCCAGCTCCTTTGACCTCCAGAATATCACATTCCAAGCCCTTTTATGCCTCAGTGTAGAAGCTGCCAGATCCTGTGTTGTCCTGATTGTGTTTCCACAATATTGAAATTGTTTTTTCCTGGCTGCTTGTAATATTCTCTCCTTGATCTCGGAATTCTGGAACCTGGCTATAATATTCCTAGGAGTTTTCTTTTTGTGATCTTTTTCAGGAGGTGATCAGTGGATTCTTTCAACCTCTATTTTGCCCCCTGGTTCTGAAACATCAGGGCAATTTTCCTTGAGAATTTCTTGGAGGATGATTTCTAGGTTCTTTTTTTTGATCATGGCTTTCAGGTAGTCCAATAATTTTCAAATTATCTCTCCTGGATCTATTTTCCAGGTGAGTGGTTTTTCCTGTGAGATATTTCACATTGCCTTCTATTTTTTCATTTGTTTGGATCTATTTAATAGTTTCTTGATTTCTGATAAAGTCACTAGCTCCATTTGCTCCAGTCCAATTCTGAAGCAATGATTCTCTTCAGTGAGCTTTTGAGATTCTTTTTCCATCTGGAAAATTTGGCTTTTTAAGGCATTCTTCTCCTCATTGGCTTTTTGAGCCTCTTTTGCCATTTGAGTTAGTCTATTTTTCAAGGTGTTATATTCTTCAGTCAGGTTGTTGATTCTCTTTTCATGATTTTCTTGTGTGTCATTCTCATTTCTCTTCCCAATTTTTCCTCCACTTCTCTTATTTGGTTTTCAAAATCCTTCTTAAACTCCTCTACGGCCTGTAACCAATACATATTTTTCTTGGAAGCTTTTTTTGCAGGATTTTTGACTTCGTTGTCTTCCTCCTGTTCCATGTTTTGATCCTTTTTGTCCCCCAAAAAGGAATCTAAAGTCAGATTCCTGTACTCGCTTACTTCCGTTGCTTGCTCATGTTGCCACTCAGTTATTTGACTTTTGAGCTTTTTGCCACAGTAGAACTCTGCTTCCAGAGAGGAGAGCTTTTTCCCAAATCACTGGGGTTTTCTCAGCTGCTGGAGCTATTAGTTGGCTGCCCTCTCTGAAGCCTCTACCGGCTCTGGCACCTGGTCACACACTCCAGGATCGTCACCCTAGACAGTGATCCTGATCCAAGCAGGTTAAACCAAGAGCAATTACCCCTCAGAATGGTTGCTTGGTCCCTCTATAATCTGAAGGCCAGGAGCTCTGAAGTAGCCACCCGGCTGCCACACCTCAGCCACTTCTTTCTCTGGGTCAGAGGCAGGACCTCACTCCTGGACCCCCTGTTCCCAAAGTTCACATTGACCTCTCACTTTTGTCTTTGGCATTTATGGTTTGGTAATTCTGGAAACTGCCACAGCTGCTAGTGATCCACTCTCCCAAAGTCACTCCAGCTGTGGCAGGTAGGGTTACCCTGGGGCTAAAACTGTGGGCTCATGCGGGGCTGGGCTTTGCTCCCAGCACCCTGTGATGAACCCTTACAGTCTACCTGGTGGGTTTCCTTTAGCAGGAGATTTGTTTCTCTCTGTCACTTTGTGGGTTCTGTAGCCCTAAAGTTTGTCTAGAGTCATTTTTAATAGGTTTTTGAGGTGGTTATAGGGGGAGCACATCGAGTTTTCCTGCTTCTGTGCTGCCATCTTGGCTCTTCCCCCCTGTAGATTCTTTTAATTTCTACTTTGCCCTCTGGTTCTAAGATATCTGGGCAGTTTGCTTTTATAATTCTTTTAGCATTATATCTAGTCACTTTCTTTTTTTTTTTTTCCTTTTTGAATCATGGCTTTCAGGTAATATAACAATTCATAATTTATCTCGATCTATTTTCCAGGTCAGTTGTTTTACCTGTGAGTTATTTCACATTTTCTTCTATATTTCAGTGTTTTGACTTTGTTTTATTGTGTTTGTTTTTTTTTTAAAGCAGTCGGGGTTAAGTAACTTGCTCAAGGTTACACGGCCAGTTATTTCTGGGTGTGGTGCTGAGTATCTGAGCCCTGATTTGATCCAGGTCATCCCAACACTTGAGCCGGTGCTCTTACTCGCTGAGCCACCTGGCCGCCAGTTGTTTTTTTGTTTTTTAATGTCGCATGGAGTCTTGCACCAATTTTAATTTTTAAGGAATTATTCAGGGTTTTTTTTTTGGTATCTTTTATATTTGGTTAATTCATTGATTCTCTTGTTCCCAATCTATTCCACTGATCCACTACTGTATTCCTCAGCCAGTACTAAGTAGTTCTGATGACTGCTGCTTTATAATACAGATTAAAATTTGATATGGGTAGGCCACCTTCCCTAGCATTTCTTTTCATTAATTCCCTTGATATTCTGGACCTTTTGTTCTTCCAAATGAATTTTGTTACTATTTTTTCTAGCTCTATAAAATAATTTTTTGGTAGATTGATCGGTATGACACTAAATATGTAATTTAATTTAGGTAAAATTGTCATTTTTATTATATTAGCTCAACCCAGCCACGAGCAATTGATGTTTTTCCAGTTAGTTAGATCTGACTTTATTTGTGTGAAAAGTGTTTTGTAGTTGTGTTCACATAGGTCCTGGGTTTATTTTTGCAGGTATACTCCCAAATATTTTATAATGTCTAGAGTGACATTAAATGGGATTTCTCTTTCTATCTCTTGCTGTTGGATTTCATTAGAAATATATAGGAATGCCGAGGATTTATGTGGGTTTATTTTATATTCTGCAACTTTGCCAAATTTATTTATTGTTTCAAGTAGTTTTTTATTTGATTCTCTAGGATTCTCTAAATATATCATCATATCATCTGCAAAGAGTGATAGCTTAGTCTCTTCTTTGCCTAATTTGATTCCTTCAATTTCTTTTTCTTCTCTAATTGCTAATATTTCTAGAACCAAATTGAATAAGAGGAGTGACAGTGGATATCTTTGTGTCACCCTTGATCTTATTTGAAATGCTTCTAGCTTTTCCCCATTACATATAATACTTGCTGATGGCTTTAAATAGATGCTACTTATATTTCAAGTAAGATTCCATTTATTCCTATACTTTCTAGTGTTTTTAATAGGAATAGATGTTGTATTTTGTCAAAAGCCTTTTCTGTATCTATTGAGATAATCATATGGTTTCTGATAGTTTTATTGTTGATATGATCAATTACACTGATGGTTTTCCTAATATTGAACCATTCTTCCATTCCTACAATAAATTCTACCTGGTCAAAGTGTATTATTTTTATGATAAGTTGCTGTAGTCTTTTTACTAATATTTTATTTAAAATTTTCACTTCTATATTCATGAGGGAAATTATTCCATAATTTTCCTTCTCTGTTTTGTCTCTTCCTTATTTAGGTATCAGTACCATATTTGTGTCATAAAAATAATTTGGTAGGACTCCTTTACCAGTTTTCCCAAATAGTTTATAGAGTATTGAAATCAATTGTTCTTTAAATGTTTGATAGAATTCACTAGTAAATCCACCTAGCCCTGGAGATTTTTTCCCAGGGAGTTTGGTGATGGCTTCTTTGATTTCTTTTTCTGAGATGGGATTATTTAAGTAATTTACTTCCTCTTCTGTTAATCTGGGCAATTTATACTTTTGTAAATATTCACCCATTTCACTAAGATTGTCAAATTTATGTGCATTCAATTGGGCAAAATAACTCCTAATTATTGTTTTAATTTCCTCTTCATTGGAGGTAGATTCACCCTTTTCATTTCTGATACTTGTAATTTGGTTTTCTTTTTTCTTTTTTTTGTGCTGTTGACTATCAATTTTATTGTTTTTTTCATAAAACAAGCTCTTACTTTTATTTATTAATTCAATAGTTTTCTTAATTTCAATTTTATTAATATCGCCTTTGGTTTTCATTATTTCTAATTTAGTATTTAATTGGAGATTTTCAATTTGTTCTTTTTCTACATTTTTTCAGTTGCATGCCCAATTTATTGACCTCCATTTCCTCTAATTTATTCATTTATGCATTCAGGGATATAAAACTTCCCTTAAGAACTGCCTTTGCTGCATTCCTCAAGTTTTGGTATGTTGTCTCATTATTGTCATTCTCTTGAATGAAGTTACTGATTGTTTCTATAATTTCTTGTTTGTGATTCACTCATTCTTTAGGATTAAATTATTTGGTTTCCAATTAGTTTTTAGTCTGTCTTTCCATGGCCTTTTACTGCATATGATTTTTATTGCATCATGATCTGAGGATGATGCATTTATTATTTCTGCCTTTCTGCACTGAATTGAGGTTTTAATGCCCTAGTACATGGTCGATATTTGTGTATGTGCCATGAACTGCTGAGAAGAAGGTATATTCCTTTTTATCCCCATTTAGTTTTCTCCAGAGATCTATCATATGTAGCCTCTCTAAAATTCTATTCGTCTCCTTAACTTCTTTCTTATTTTGAGGTTAGATTTATCAAGTTCAAAGAGGGGGACATTGAGGTGTCCCCCCCGCCCCCCCCCCCAGTAAAATTTTGCTGTTTCTTCCTCTAATTCCCTTAACTTCTCCTCTAGGAATTTGGATGCTATGCCGCTTGGTGCATATATGTTAAGTAATGATATTGCTTCATTCTTGATGGTGCCTTTTAACAGGATATAGTTTCCTTCCTTATCTCCTTTAATTAGATCTATATTTGCTTTTGCTTTATCTGAGATAAGGATTGTGACCCCTGCCTCGGCCCTTGACTTCAGACTTCTTGCTGCTTCAGTTACACCCTTCCTCAATGACTCCCAAGCCTGAGACTGTTTCCACTATTTCAGGGTTTTACTCTGCCTGGGACGTTTATCTCTGGGTTTTTAGGGTCAGGGAGGGGGATTAGAGTAGCTAGGGTTTACACCGCCATCTTTGCTCCTGGAAGTTCTGGTAGGTGATTTTTAAACATCCAGGCTGTGGGCTGATAGCCCTAGGAGAAGCTGCTGTCTCTCCTGCGGGCCCTGCACTTTCTCCTACCCAGCTCTAACAAATCCTCCATCCTGGGGTGAAACAGCTGTGAATAGCCCTTGGGGTGGGTAAGTCCAGTGGTTGGGGCTCCTTTTCACTCTGCTGTAGTCTGCTCTCAGGTCCGCACTGGTACAGCCCCTGTATGCTCTGAGCTCCCCATGCCCAGACGTACATGGGCACTTTCCTGGGCTGGGAATCTGTCACTCTCTGTCTCCCAATGGATTCTGTCACTCTAAAATCCATTCAGATTCACTTTTTAAAGTTTAGTGACAGAATTCATGGAGGAGGTTAGAAAATTTCCTGCTTCCATTCCTCCATCTTGGCTCTGCCCCCACACTTACTCCTTTTTAAAGGACTAGGTGTAAGAAATCCTTCTTGCTCAGTGACCAATAAGGTAATTGCTTTATCATCTCAAAATTCAAGCCCTGTGTTAAAGATCTCCACGTATCCATGCAACTCCTGGACGTATCCCAGGGGACTCTTATCTAGTCTATGCTCCATGAGAAGGTCCTAATCTACTCATTCCTACACATGCACCATGGGATTATATTCTCTGATAACTAAGTAATGTGTATATAAATGAAAGATTCTTTCTGTAGTAGTACAGAAGCAGTGTTGTTAAATGGTTTTGGGAAAAGGTAGGAGGAGGTATAAACCTAGGCAACAAAACTCTTTTGCTAAGAATAGCTTTCCTTTGGATTCTCTTATCATTGACTTGTACTGTTTCTATTAAACTCCTTAGCTTGAAGGAAACAGAAGAAACCATTCCCATAAATCCCAACTAACCTCATTTCCTGTTGGCCTTGAATATCGGGTTTGTACATGTGAGCTTGGGGATTTATCTGTGTTATTACAAATTATCTGTTTTGGTTATCTCCCTTGGCTTTATTTTGATGGATTGTTAGTTATCCCATTGCTGTATTAAAAACAGTACTTAACTGAGTCCTAAAGGAGACATACAGGTTACAGTCCCCTCCTCACTTCTTTGCAGAGGTATAGGTTCATGGGTTGTGAATCTTTTTTTTCTTCTTTTGACGTATTGATTGGTTTTGTTGAGTTATTTCCTCTTTCTCTTTAAAAAAAATTCTTTGTTATAAGGGATGCCTCTCAGGGAGGGGAGAAGAATAGGGATTTAATGAGAAATATAGGTGATACAAAAACTAAAGATATCAATAAAGATCTTTCTGAAAACAATAATTGATTAATGGAATATCTCAGATTCATTGTGGAGAAGATTTTGGCAGGGTAGTTAGTAAGTGTAGGTAGCTTGTCATATAGCACTATAGTTCATTTATTGTGCTCCCATAGAACTAAGGCTGCTATCCCGCTTTCTATAATCTTTCTATCATTTTCCCATTTTCTTGATCAGATGTAGTAGCATTGTGGTTGGTATTGATAGACCTTGCTTGGCAGTAGTATGCCTGTGGAAAGAAAATAAACATTTTCTGCTGCACTAATTGACTACTTGCTATGTACCCTCTATAAAGCAAAGATACTACAGGAAAAATGGTCATTACTTTCTGTGGAATATTATTAAATTTAACTCTTGGTAAAATACATTAATACTTTTTCCCTATCTATATTGGTGACTTATGCCAACAGGGGATGGTCAAGACATAAAACAATTTTTTGGAAGATAGTTATTTTTTCCAGTTGACTCCATGGTACTGATGAAGATAGGATCTATCACTTTTTTAATGTCTCCTTGCATATTCCATTTTTAAAAAATTTAGTTTAACTTTTTAAAAATAAATTTATTTTTTAGTTTTCAGCATTCACTTCCACAAGATTTTGAGTTACAAATTTTCTCCCCATCTCTCCCCTACCCCCACCCCAATATAGCAAGCATACTGAACACCCATTCCCCCAATCTGTTCATGTACACACATATGTCCTCTCCCAAACCCCCCTTACTTTCTTATAGGGCAAGATGGATTACTCTACCCTATTGCCTGTATATCTTATTTCCTGGTTGCTTTTACAAAAACAGTTTTTAACATTTATTTTAACAACTTTGATTTCCAGATTCGTTACCTTCTTCTTTCCTCACTCACCCCCACTGGGAAGACAAACAATTCAATATAGGTTGTACATGTGTAGTTATACAAAACAATTCCATAGTAGTTTATATTGTGAGACTATTTATCCCTCCATCCTGTCCCACTCCCCATTTATTCTATTTTCTCCTTTGACCCTGTCTCTGTTCAAAAGTGTTTGCTTCTAACTACCCTCTCCCCCATTCTGCCCTCCCTTTTGTCATCCCCCCTCTTGTCTTCTAGCCCCCACTTTCCTGTAGGGTAAAATACCCAATTGAGTATGTATGTTACTCCCTCCTTAAGCCAAATCCAATGAGAATGAGGTTGACTCATTCCCTTTAACCTTTTTGCTCTTCCCCTCCATTGTAACAGTTTTCTCTTGCCTTTTTTATGTGAGATAATTTACGCTTTTCTATCTCTCTCCTCCAAATAAATTGCTTTCTCACATCTTAATTTTATTTTTTAGATATCATCTTATCATATTCAACTCATCCTGTACCCTCTGTCTGTGTACACATGTACACACATACACATATACACACACACGTGCTCCTATACATACATACATATGAGTGTATACACGTATATACATATATATTCCCTTCAACTATCCTCATACTGAGAAAAGTCTCATGAGTTACAATTATTGTTTTTCCATGTAGGAATATAAATAGTTCATCTTTAATAAGTTCCTTGTGATTTCTTTTTCCTGTTTACCTTCTTATGTTTCTTTTGCTTCTTGTATTTGAAAGTCAGATTTTCTGTTCAGCTCTGCTCTTTTCATTAAGAATGCTTGAAAGTCCTCTCTTTCTTTGAATTTCCATATTTTCCCCTGAAGTATTATACCTAGTTTTTTTTTTTATTTTTGGAGGGCAACTGGGGTTAAGTGACTTGCCCAAGGTCATACGGCTAGTAAGTGTTAGGTGTCTGAGGCCACATTTGAACTGAGGTCCTCCTGACTCCAGAGCCGGTCAGAGCCGGTGTTCTATTCACTGTGCCACCTAGCTGCCCCTATTATACTTAGTTTTGCTGGGTAGGTGATTCTTGGTTTTAATCCTAGCTCCTTTGATCTCTGGAATATCATATTCCAAGCCCTTTGATCCCTTAATATAGAAGCTGCTAGATCTTGTGTTATCCTGATTGTGTTTCCACAATACTGAAATTGTTTCTTCCTGACTGCTTGTGGTATTTTCTCCTTGACCTGGGATCTCTGGAATTTGGGTATAATATTCCTAGGAGTTTTCTTTTTGGGATCTTTTAAAAGAGGTGATTAGTGAATTCTTTCAGTTTCTGTTTTTCCCTCTGGTTCTGGAATATCAGGGCAGTTTTCCTTGAGAATTTATTGAAAGGTGATTTCTAGGCTTTCAGGTAGTCCAATAATTTTTAAATGATCTCTCCTGGATCTATTTTCCAGGTCAGTGGTTTTTCCAATGAGATATTTCACATTGCCCTGTATTTTTTTCATTCTTTTGGATCTGTTTTATAGTATCTTGATTTCCCATGTAGTCATTAGTTTCCATTTGCTCTAAATTAATTTTGAATGAAATCTTCTCTTCAGTGAATTTTTGAAATTCCTTTTCCATCTGACCAATTCTGCTTTTTAAAGTTTTCTCCTCATTGACTTTTTGGATCTCTTTTGCCATTTGAGTTAGTCTATTTTTTAAGCTGTTATTTTCTTCATTCAGGCAGTCGACTTGTTTTTCAAGATTTTCTTGCATCATTCTTATTTTTCTTTCCAGTTTTTCCTCTACTTCTCTTACTAGATTTTCAAAATCCTTCTTGAGCTCCTCCATGGCCTGTGACCAATTCATATTTTTCTTCGAGGCTTTTGATGCAGGAATTTTGAATTTGTTGCCTTCTTCTGCTAATATATTTTGATCCCCTTTGTCCCCCAAAAAGGAATCTATGGTAGGATTGCCTTTCCTCTGTTTACTTATTTTGCCAGCCAGTTACTTGACTTTTGAGCTCTTTGCCACAGTAGAACTCTGCTTCCAGAGTGGAGAGTGCTGTGTCCCAAATTGCTGAGGTTTTGTGCCACTGTTGTCAAGAGTTTTTTTTCCAGGCACCTGCCTCAGAATTATGAGGAAGACTTTCTCTCCACAGCCTCAACAGGCTCTGCCACACCAGCACTCTTCACCCCAGGACCACCACGCAAGACTGTGACCCAGATCCAAGCAAGGTAAAGCAGGAGAATCCTGCCTCAGTGCCAGTAGAGAGATACCTGCAAATGCCCCCTGGACAGTCACTTGGTCCCCTACGATCTGTAGGCCAGAGGCTGGAAGAAGCAGCAGCAGTAGCAGTAGTTGCTGCCATCATCTTTGCTGTCCCAGGGGCAGGGACTGGTTAGCGCTCTTCTCTCACCCTGGATCAACAGAGTTTCCCACTGACCTTTTACTTTCTCTTTGGTGTTTATGGGTTGAGAATTCTGGAAACCACCACAGCTGCCAGTGATTCACTCTTCTGAAGTTTCCTCTGGCTCATCTGGGCAGCTGGTTCTCCCCGCCCCCCCCCTCCCCCCCCGTCTGGGCCCCTATGGCTCATGGGGGACTGTGCTTTGCTCCCAGCTCACTGAGATAGACCCTTGCTGTTGACCTGCCAGGCTGCCTTCAGTGGGAGATTTGTTTCTTCTGTCACTTTGTTGGTTCTGTAGCTCTAAAATTTGTTTAAAGTCATATTTTACAGGTATTGGAGGTGGTTGGTGGGGGAGCTCAATCAAGTTCCTGCTTTTATACCTCCATCTTGACTCTGCCCCCCTGCATAGTCCATGCTTAAAAAATGTTTGTTGAATTGATAAGTTTTTCTTTGAGTTATATAATTTGTCATACTTATTAGATTATCAGTAATTTTGACAATTACCTTTAAAAGCTACTGACATATTGGATAAGATTTTCTTGCTTTAATCAATTAAAAAATAACAATAACTCCTCCTGAAATGTACCGTTTTTAAGATTGCTTAGAGTTTTTCTTTTTAGTAATTCTGTGAGGTATATAGTATGTCATTTTCATTATACAGATGAGGCTTAGAGAGATTAAATAACTTCACAGCTAGGCTGTTATGCAGCACAGTGGATAGAATCCTGGATTTAATTAGATTTAGGAAGACCTTATTTTAAATTCTTCCTTTGACACTAACTTTGTGACCGTGGCTTGTGTCTCAGTTCATCTCTAAAGGCAACAGGTAAGGTTGTAAGTTTAGTTTATCTAGACATTCCATCAGTAATTAGCATGGAGAAAGCCACTATTACAATAGGAATCACCTTGAGGGCAGGGATTTTCCTTTTTTTTTTTTTTTGTCTAGAAGGGTGCTTTACAGTGTAGTAGGTGATTAACAGGTATTAAAAATAAAATTGTGTTTTAGTTTACTGCCTAAAGCATCATAGCAGTTATTGCTGGATAGATAGAAGTAGCATATTCTCCAGAACTAAATTTTTTGGGGAGTGCTAGACTGATCTATAGTTTCTAAATTGATGAGTGGTAAATCTTTTGAGGTTCAATAAACACATGGGGGGATAGAGGGAAGAAAACAGTGGGGAGGAGGGGAATAGTGTTCTAGTTTACATTAGCAGCTTTATAATTTAACTGCCTTTTAAAGTTGCTTGGGGCACTGAATGGTTAAGTGATTTGTGTAAGGTCACCCAGCTGTTATGTATAAGAGGTAGAACTTGAACCCAGGGTCTTCCTAAGCTCAATGTTTGGCCTCTCTTTTCATTATGCCATGCTTCCTTGTGAGAAAATTATTGCATAAATATTCAAAAATTGGGGACCCACAGGCCAACATTGGAGTCACGGTCTCCTTTAAGGAGGGATATTTTTGTACACAATATCACAAGCATTGTAGATTACTGAAATTCTGTAGGGTCATGTACAGGATCTGTTTCAGAGAATCTATGAGGTTGGATAGAAAAAAATGACATTTTTTATTAACTTATAACTGAAATTTAGCATTTCCTTCAATTATTAATGTAGGCAACAACCCATAGTACCGTGTTTCCCCGATAATAAGACCTATCCCGAAAATAAGCCCTCCCCTTACTGTGCAAGATTCCTCTAAAATAAGCCCTCCCCCGAAAATAAGCCCTATCGAGATTGCTACTGTAGTGAAGGTGATCCCCTGCGCTACACGCTACATTACGGTACCCTCTGTATACGCCGTCCCCCCCCGCCCCCCGGGTGAAACGCACACCGCGCTCCGAGCTGCATCCAATCAGAGCTGCAGCAGTGAGCGCGTCATCCTGTTCTTCCCCAGTGATTTGCTTTTTGGCGCCATTGAGAGCAGTGCCATGGAGGAGAGCTGAGGCAGGACAGCATAAGCCCTCCCCTGAAAATAAGCCCTCTGGTGTTTTTCTTTCAAAAAAAAAAATAAGACAGTGTCTTATTATCGGGGAAACATGGTAGTATTCATGGTACCTGTGACTTTGTCACCAACAAAAATTACAAATACTTTTATATAACTTTTTGTTGCAGATCTCAAAATACTGCGTATGTTTGTTACAACTTCAAAATTGCTGTAGTCGGGGGCGGCTAGGTGGCACAGTGAATAGAGCACCAGCCCTGGAGTTAGGAGGACCTGGGTTTGAATCTGGCATCAGAGACTTAACACAAAAAATACCGTGTGACCTTGGACAAGTCACTTAACCCCAATTGCCCTCCAAAAACGCAAAAAAAAAAATTGCTGTAGTCATTGGGCTCAGCCAGATCACACATAATCTTAATCTATTTGTCTGCCAACTGTATTTCAGCATTATTGATTTCCTTTTAATTCCATATAGATTTAAAAAAATTTAAAACACAATTCTGAGGTGTCCACAGTCTTCATTGTATTGCCAAAGGAATCCACAGCACAAAAAAGTTAAGAACTATCATCCTAGATAAACACTCTAAAATAAAGGAGTTATTATCCATTTGTTGAAGGTTAGTTGCACAATTTTTTTTTGAGGCTGAGAGAGCAAGAAACCTAGTGGGTATAGCAAGATAGCCTGAGAGCAAGAGACAGCCTTTGCTGGCTGCTTTTCACTTTTCAGTTACAACTATGTGGCTTAAGTACTTTGTGGGAAGTGCTGATAATCTGTTTGTTTTGTAATTACTTTACCGGGGAAAGGGAGAGACTTTCATAAATTATATGTAATTAGACACTAATATAACCTGGTTTCATTGCAAGCTTTTAAATTGATTTAGATTTTTTCCATTACTCTTGATTTATATCTTTATTTAGCTTGTTTACAGTTCTATTTTCTAAAATAATGTATTCTCCACTGTTTTACTCCGCAGTACCACAAATGAAGCTTGTATATGTTTACTACCCAGTTTGGGAAGCGCTATTATCAGTAAAGTATTATTAAAATATGCAATTGCACTAATCAATTCAGAAGATTAAAGATTACAATAAAAACATCCTTCAAACTTTTATTTACTAAATTTCTATGTGCTTTTTTTTTCCTTTTGTGAGAAGACAAAAAGGTTATGTATAATTTTGCAGTGGTAATATAGTGATATAGACATAAACCTTAAGATGACTTGGAGTGTCATAGAAATAGAAGACAAACATTTTAATTGAACAATTTAAAGTGCCATTGAGTTATCCTGTCAGTTAATTGGCCCAAGTTGAAAAACAAGTGTAGAAAGCCTGCTTCTTGTTTTTGGACATTTTCATTAAGTTCTAAACTAAATTCTATGTTCAAGTGACTGTAAGGCTTGGATTTATATACAGTTTTGTGACCATTTACTGTCTCAAAGGAATCTAGAACTGGAAAAGACCTTAGTTTTATTTCAACAGGTTTAATCCCCTCATTTTCACAAATGAGGAAATAGCCTTTCAGAGAGGTTAGATGACCTGACCAGGCTACATATAGCAATGAGTAGGGGCTGAGGAAGCAGAGACAATGAATCTGAATTGAGTCTTGTGACTCCGGTCAGACAACAGTATTAATTTAACACCTCTGGATGCTTGCATTGTTCTGTAGCGCATTGAACTTCACAAAAGAAGCAAATGATAATTTGGTTCCTTCCTTTGTAGCATACAACTGAATAATTTGGTGTTTTGGTTAACTCATATTATACTGCTGATCTGTCTAGGATGTTTTTGCTTGTAGTCATTTTTCTAGTAGTGCTATTTAGTGTGCTCATGCTCCCATTCACTTATCCTTGTGGCCAGTGATATATAGATTTTGAAGTACTTGATTAAGATCAAGGGTCCATGAAGTACTTGATTAAGATCTGTTGGGTCCCTGAAGCAGAACAAAATTAGCTTATCCTTGTGGCAGCTTTATTATCTGGTGGGTCCATTCATATTTTATTTTTATGAGTTAGATTATTCAGATATTTAATGGTTGCCACCTATTCTACTTAACTACTGGCTTTGTTGACATCTCAAATATTCACTGTGGACAACTAGAACCTGATTAGAACAATTCCAGTTTTATTAATTTAGTTTTCTCACATTGAATAACCACTCTTCTTCCCACCTTCTTCTTGAAGGATTATAGATTTAGAGATGGAAATGAACTTTGAGTTTTTCCAGTACAATTCCCTCATTTTGATAATTTTTAGACAGACATCAGATGTCAGAGGGCTCTTAGAATGGAATAAAATGGGAAATATGGGTAGTCTGGTAGCTTTGAGCCTTGCTGTAGTTCCATAATTTTATTCAAAATGAATTCCTGAAACATTAGGTGCACTTCTCCTAAAATATAAATACAAAGTATATTACAAAGCTAAATATAAATGACTTTTGAATTATATGTCATGTTCCCCTACTTTAGGACAGATATTTATATTGGACCTACATATTGTTTGTTCAGTTTCTTAAGGTTATTTTGATTCTTCCCTTTAAAAGCTTTTGGCAATTCTTCCACATTTGATGACATGTACAAAGAATGATATTGTTCTCTATTGTTTTATTTTTTGAGGTATTTTGCATAAATTGTTGTACGGTTGTTTTCAATCATGTCTGACTCTGTAACCCCATTTGGGATTTTCTTGGTGAAGATGCTAGAGTGGTTTGCCATTTCCTTCTCTAACTCATTTTTACAGATGAAGAAACTGAGGCAAACAGGATTAAATGACTTGCCCATGGTCACCTAGCTAATAATGACTGAAGCTATTTTTGAATTCAGGTCTTCCTGACTCCAGACTCAGTACTTTTATCTACTGTGCATGTAGCTACCCTTATTTTACATAAATGAGGGATTAAAAAAAATTCAACTGGTATAGTAATTAACCAGATACTTGTATTTAATAACCAAGGTCATATATTTTAGTTGCAGAAATGTTTGAGTGCTTATTTAGAATAAAAAGAATTGAACATATATGTCTTCTATAAACTGTGTATATAGTAATAAGCATGTGTAAAGTTTCCTTTATTGTTATGGACAAGGTTAAAAGTTTTATGACAATGTAAATATTTTGTTTTAAATTAGGCATGTCAAATATAAGTTGAGACATTCATTTTAGAAATTAAAAAATCAAAAACAAAATTGCAGTACTACTGTAGTACAAAGCCATAATTGGCAATCTTTCTATCCTTTCCTGATTGTACTCTGAACTTCCTCCACCATCCTTTAAGACACTTCTTTATCCTATCAGCTCATGTCAGGCCTTTAGTTTACACTTTGAAAGAACACACCACCCCTGTGGTCTCCTCCTCTGATTGGATGGCTCTGGGAGGAGGTTCTTGGAGATTCATCATCTGATTGGATGGTTTTTTGATCAGAATGGATGGATTTTGATCAGAATAATCTAGAAATTTTAAGAGTTGTTTGAACATGAGGACCTAGATTCAGGTTCTGTTTCTGTAATTTATTATTTGTATCACCTGGACAAGTAAATCATTTGACTTTCAGAATTTATTTCTTCATTTGTAAATTGGAGATAATAACTTACAGATTCCAACTCATAGACTTATTAGGATCATGTTGAAAAATGTATTTGAAAGCATTTTTGTGAAACATTTTAAATGACATTTAAAGCAAGTGAAAAGGCATAGAGATGAAAGATGAAGGTTATGTTCAGGGAACTGCAAAAAGACCACTGTAGCTGAACCATAGAGGGGAGTAAAGGGTAAGAAGGTGGGAAGAGTTGGAAGGGGCCAAGTTGTGAAGAGCTTTAAATGATAAATAGAGAAATGCATGTGTGTATATATTCGAACCTGGAAGTAATTGGAAGCCTCTGAAGTTCATTGTGGGGGATTTGGGGGGAGGTAGGATGGGGGATGGGGTGACATGATAATGATTGGATGGACTTGCCTGTTCTCTTCTAAAATTCCTCTCAGGAATGACTGTGATACATGTATAGATGAGTCTTATCAAAATTTTATGTAAAGAGGAAGGTCAGTAGTTATGGATCTTATTTTAATATTTTAAGGTATTAATAAGATCCAAGAAATCCTTTCCCTGCCCCCACTCCCCCCCCCCCCATATTCCTTCAGTATAGGTTTTGAATTGAACCTTCAATGTCTTCAAATTTGCGATTCCTTTGTTTACATTTGGCTATTCTTTCTGTTTCTTTGGTGCCATTTCTATATCTTTTATAAGCATATCTACTTCTGTGATATTAGAGGCTAAGTATGAAGATATATAAATGTGAAGATATTTTCTGTCTTGCTTCTGTTTGTTGGCCTTCCAATTTCCTTAAATATTCCCATGAAAATTAACCATGCTTTCTTTAAACTGACTTTACTCTGTTTTTCTCTCCTTTGTGAGTTGTTACTACTTATAATCTTTTGCTGTCTTTTTTTCTGTAAAATTATATGTACATGCTAAATCAGTATTGCCTTTTACTGACATTTCTCTCTGGCAAGAAAATCACATCTCAGCTTATTAATTTTTACATTCTCTTGGTCCCTTTTATCACAACTGACCTTCGTTAAACTTCCATATGAAATTGCTATTATAATTGTTGATAATCTTATCTATATCTATTCCATCTTTTGGTATCAGTAACTCATTATAATAGGTCACATTGGAGCAATTTTAATTGTATATCTTATAGCTCTGTATTACTTTTGGTGTTACTCCAGCAAGTGAATTGTCTACAAAAATAGCCAATTTGGGAAGGATTTCTGTATTATACTTTGTCACTGAGTGCTCACCCTGTAGTGATTATCAGATTTTTTCATCTAGTACCCCCCCCCCCAAAAAAAAAAAAAACAAAAACCAAACAAAACAAACCAAAAACCAAACCTAAAAAGCAAAAAACCGCCCATCCTACTTTTCATTTTTGGGCTCAGTTTTGGAATCCCAAAGCTCTTGAATCAAGGAAGGTCAAAGGGGTCAAGTGCCAGTTGGGAGAATCAGGGCAGGGGGTTACTGGATCAGTCTGATTCTTATAGTTGGAAGGCAAGGCCTCATCCAGTGATAATAGGAATAATATGGAAAGGAACAGGACTAAAAGAAAGTTAATATTTATAATATTAATTGAAAAACAAAGATGTGACTTGTTTTTATCTTGATTTAGGAGCTGCTTCTGTGACCTTCAGGAACCATAGTATTAAAATGTATATTTCATATATATATACAAATTTTTTAAAAGATCACTTCCATCCTACAGTCAGGTCTTAGAGTAGTACTCTAGTGGAAGAAACTCTGTCTTAGGGAATATTTTGTTAAAAAAATAAATTGTCGGGGGCGGCCAGGTAGCACAGCAAGTAAGATCACTGGCTCCAGTGTTGAGAAGACCTGGAGATCGAATCCCGGGCTCAGACACTTAGCACCCACCCAGAAACACCTGGCCGTGTAACCTTGAGCAAGTTACTTAACCCCAATTGCTTTAAAAAAAAAATAAATAAATTGTCTTTTAAGTTTTTGCTAAAGGATATCTTTGAAAGGAGAGGTTAGCATTTCTTTTGATAAAAGTGGAAGAGATCCTAGAGGCCTTTACAATTCAATTACTGTTATATAATTTATCTATTTGATAGACTTCAACCCTATTAAAAAAAACATTTTTTTTTGGAGGGGCAGAGGAGGAGGAACTTTGAATTTAAGGTTAGAAGACATTGGTTTGAATTCTATTTTTACTGTATTTGTGATCTTTGACAAGTTATTTAATCTTTTGAACCTCAGATAACTTATCTGTAAAATGAAGGGATGAACCAGATGAGCTATAAGTTCTTTACAACTCAATTGTTTCTATTCAATCAATTATTTATATGCAAATTTTGTATAAAAATATATAGATTATTGTGTATTAGCATGTTTTTGAATTATTTTGAACTCTTTTTCTTTCAACATTTATCTGGGTTTCCAGTTGATGATAGGATGAAACCAGGAAGAGATCTGGTGAAATAGTGGATGGTAAACATCCTGTATAATTATGTGCATGTCTGTGTATCTGCATGAATGTATTTCTGTTGCATATCAGTCAGTTGTACATGGGGCTTATGGGGCTTTATAAAGCCTTCTGCTTTATTACTACAGATGATAGTATCATGCAATCATAGATTTAGAGCTGGAAGTCTGTAGGAGGCCATCAAGTTCAGTCTTTTTACAGAAAAGAAAACAGGTACAGAGAGGTTTTAAGTGGCTTTGCTGAGTAGTGTAACATAATTAGCAAGTTTCTGAGATAGAATTTGAATGTAGGCTTTCCTGACTCAAGTCCAGTATGAATCATTTTCATAATGATAAAAAATTATTTGTTGCAATGTTGGTGTTAAAATACTTTCTGGTCATTTAAATAATAGGGAAAATTAATTTTATTTTACCTTGTATGACAAACTTGTATTTTTCTTATATTTTTCCCTCAAATAAATCAGCATAATTCTCTAAAGCCTTAAAATTTTGGATCCCTACTAATTTCATTGGCAAGAATGAATAAGTGGGGGTGGCTAGGTGGCACAGTGAATAGAGCACTAGCCTTGGAGTCAGGAGAACCTGAGTTCAAATGTGACCTCAGACGCTTAATGCTTACTGTGTGACCTTGGGTGAGTCACAACCCCAATTGCCCAGCTTTCCCCCTCCAAAAATAAAGGAAAAAAATGAATAAGTGAGCATTTATCACATATTTACAATGTGCTAGGCACTATGTAGGCTGAAAATATATACAAAAACAAGCAAGCAACTTTGTTTCTTTCCTTGAGGATATTACATTCTTATAAATGAAAGTTAGAGTTGGAAGGGTGAGACTTAGAAAACAAGACTAAAAACTTGATATGTTCTATCAAGAATATCCTGTTTTAATAAGTTAGGGAGCTTTCCATCCCTGGTGGTATTCAAGCATTTCAGCACCGTAATACAGCTATCTCCTTTTCAGTTACCCTGTTACCTTCCATTATCTCTTGTCCAGACTATTAAGTGACCTCCGGATTGGTGGTCTTGCTTTCCTCCTCTACATAACTTGCTAAAATAGTCTTACAAAAAAAAAATTGGTCTATTCATTTTTCTCTTGCCTGTTTAAAAATCTTCATTGGCTCTATATTGCAACTAGGATAAAATGTAAGGTCCTTATCTTAGTATTTAAAACCTTTCACAATCTATGGCTTACCTTATTTCACATTATTGTACTTTCATTCTACGCCTCCTTTACGTACTTACTAGAAGTAATGTCACTCATTCCTGGATTGTATTTAATCTTTACTTTTACAAACACTTATGATCCTTAGCTCCATTTATAGTTCATTTCATATGCCACTTTCTACAGGAAGCCTTTTCTGATCCCTCTAGTACATTAGTTCATAAATCTAGAGTTGTAAGGACCCTCAGAGGTCATCTTACTTCAACCTATTTTTTATGTTTGAGGAGACTGAGGACTAAGGAAATAAAGACTTGCTCAAGGTCACATCTTGTTGGAGGTGGGATTTCATTCTAGTTCCTCTGAGTTTCAAACATAATAATTTTTTTTACTCAAGTTTGTTAGTGTTCTTTCCCTCTTTGAATTATGGTGTTTTTATTGATTGACAGGTTGTATTTCCCTGAAGAACATAAATTCTTTGAGAATAGCGACAGGTTTTTGGTCTTTGTCTTTGTATCCTCAGCACTTCATATAGTGCTATTCATATAGGAAGTGCTAAGTAAGTGGTTATTGAATTGAATATACCACACTGGTGTTGAATTAGTAAATAAGTTCTTTGTTATTTCCTCTTAATGTGTCATAGGAAGTTAGATGTCATTGATTGTAGGGATGTGGCAAAATAACACAACCTCAGGAAATCCTGTGGCTTGAAAGACTGGTTACCAGATAAAAATCATGTACCCCATATAATAGAGAAAAAATTGAATTTGTACTTCTTTTTAAAAATATGCTATATTTTCTAATCTCCTTTATAAAGTTGGTTTATAAAATGTAGTAGGTAGGTGGTGTAGTAGATAGAGCACTGGGCTTGGAATTAGGAAGAGGAGAGCCAAGAGGGGAATGAAGGCTCCCTGTTCTGGGCCCCTCCACAAAGTGGAGGCTCTGGGGAGTAGCTCATCAATGGAAGAAATAGATGGGAAGTATATTCCAGGGTGAAAGTGAAACGTAGTATATTCTAGGGTGAAGAGTGAGGTGGTTGGATGTTTCAGTATGAGAAGACTCCAGGTAGTCCTTCCCACTCTAGATCTATGATTCATAATAAGCTTTTAGTTTTGTACTAAATAGAATTATGTTTGATATAAAATATGTTGGAATGTTGTTATTCTCTGCTTTATATAATTCTGATATAAGTGAATAACTCAGCTCTCACTGATTAGCCTAACAGAATTGTCTCTCCTTTCCCTTCCTACATTTTTCAGTTCCTTGTGACCTCATAAAATAAGAGGATTAGAGGTTATTTAAATTCAGCCTGCTAATTTGGTGGGTGAGAAAAATGATACTCTTGAAAGCGCAAGTAACTTCCCCATAGTCACAAAACTGATAAGTGGAAGACTCTGGACTTGAATGGGATCTTCTGACCCCAAATTGTCATCTTTCCACTATTGGTTGTTCTCTTTCCACTATACTACATCCTCTAACTTAGAATACTGGTTCTCAGTTTTCAATTTATTTCAGTACTTTGGTTGACAACAGGATTTATATTGGGTAGGGATGAAGGGAAACATTGATTGATTTTTAAAATCTGCTTTGGTTTTACCTATTTTGTAGCCCTACTGCCTAGAAGATATTTTTACTTCAGTTTAACAGATCAGATTACACAGTAGTTGTATTTTGTTGAGTTATCCTCCTGTCTTTGAAGCTAGATTTTGTTTTTGTTTTTTTTCTTCACTGAATATTTGAGACTTAGGGAATATACTGTACTTTGATTTAAAATAGCAGAAAGTCGATTTTAATTGCATGTATATTTTAAATTACTAGGATGGTTCTGAGATTTACCTGGGGTCTTTTTTTGCTTTGTAATTTAGTCCTGTAGTTGTTCAGGTTTCTTAAAGATTCTGTATAAACTTCCTGAGGAACTACCTTTAGATTTACCTGACTCTAGATCCATAGTCCTGGAGGTAGTTTACAATTGGACAAACTCACAGAGTGAGGAGATACGTACATAAAGTCAGTTTTTCCCAGAGTATACTCAGGAGGTTGGAGAGAGTATATTAAATTTAACGACTGAGGATTGGTTAAAGTACTATAGTAAGCTAAAGGAAGTTAGGTGTAAGGGTGAAGGATATGAATGTAGTGAAAACAGTAGGAGACATGGAATTAAGGAAAGAATTGATTTCCCAAACATGGGGAATTTGTGAGCTCTTAGCTTAAAGGTAGAATAAATTCTTGCCAAAAAGAAAGTAACCCATTAATTTTGAGTAACCAGTGCTTTTTAGTGTTCAACACTTTAGTACTTCAGGGGTCTGTGATTCTCTTAGTGTGGACTACCTTTTCATCAGTGCAGATGGAAACATCCCTACAGTTTAGGAAAATAGTCTTTTATAAGTGCTGAAAAAGTTAATCATCTTGCAACCTACCTGGTGATGAAGGTAAAAACATTTTTATAAAATTAAAATAAGAATTTAATAGGAGCTTTTTTTGAGAAAGCAAATATGCTTTATTTTAAAAAATTTTTTTATTTAAATAAGGATAATTCTTTCATATGGAAAGAGCTGATAATACAATCACATATTTGAAAGGAGAAACAATAAGTTCTGAAATGGAGGAAAAGGGCAAGAGAGTGCCACTACTGGCTTGGTGATTTCGTGATTCTAGTTTCCCATCCAAGTTAAAATAGTTTCCTGCACATTACACTTTTATCCATTGTCTGCCCCTTCAAATATCTGGTCTACATGAAAAGACAAAGAGAGGAAAGGACAAAAAAACCAAAAAACCGAAACAAAATCTTTTCAGTGAATGTCATCATAGAACCTAAATGGGTTTACACTAACAGGTGCCTCCACATGCTAAGGTGGCCATAAGCCTACTACCATTTTCAGGGCCACCATAATAGGGTGGATGATGGAGTTAGGGAAAATGAGGCAACCCTTAGATGATCTGTTGAGCCAGGGAAATCACCGTAGCCATATACACTGGCAGCAACAGTAGGAACAGCTGACTGGGTGACCACCAGATTTTCACATACACCACAGATTTATCTTAATGTTCTGAATCACAAGGAATTATTACAATTCCAAACTAATCCACTTGTCCTTGGGTCATACCAATGACTTGGGAGGCTCATTTTCCTGACATTTGTATTTGCCATTCCATCAGAAAAGGTAACAAAAGAAAACTTCTGTGCCACTGGCTTTCAGAAGTAAATTTCAGAGCATTGTCTGTGAGCTTACCCTGTGGTTTACAAAAAAAAAGGGCGGGAAGCAAACATAACACCAGCTCCCCTGCTTTACTAAGGAAAGAAGCCAGCAAGCAGTAAGGAGTAGCTGGGTCATAAGGACCTCTTGTGTGCCTGGGAAAACTTGCCACAAGAGGACAGTGCATTCACACATAATTTATATGACAACAAAATATACAAACATACAGCACACTGCCTCATTACATATAGTCCCATGGCTACAGTAAGAGTCTAAGATTTACAGTAAACATCTAGAAGGCAGATCTAGGAGAATAGAAAGGCCAACACATAGCTGGGCATAATTGATATTCAGATTTTAAACTGATTACCCTAATGTCCCCAAATGTGGCTCTGCAATGGTCGTGAGGAAAGACTTTTTAGTTTCTGAAAATAGAAACCACACCTTCTGTCTGTATATCTGAGCATATACTAACTTGATTCTTTTTGTTTTCTCTTAAGATGAAACTTAAAGCCAGAGTTTAGTAATGCCAAACTTAAAAAAAAAAATTCTTGACAAGAAATGAAACCAGACTTATTGTAACTGATAAACAATTAGTCACTTGATAAACAGTATACTACAATTACACAGATATATACTCTGGACCTTTGCTTACTCAGGTAGATAATAGAGTGGCAAAACACTCTAACAGCTTTTTAAGACCACTTGTGGAGTAGCCCAATTAATAGGAGTTTTTAATGGAAATTAAGTGATTCACTAAGTTAAATGAAGGAGTAATTATCCTTAGAAGGAGTGCTATTTGTTTAAATAATTACAATTATAATATATCTGTGATGCCATTGATGTGAGTATTCCTTCCATGCATTTTTAATCCTGTAAAACTCTGGTCCCTGTGCATTCATAGAAACTCTATATTGATTTTTTTCTTCATTCAGTATATTTAAAACATTTTTACATATTTCTGTTGTTTTTTTTAATTTAATCTTTATTTCTGAATATGTCCCTCCCCTGTTCTTCTTGTGGGAACTAAGTCTTATACTTTTTTCTTCTGGTCTATGAAATGTGAAGAAATATAGTAGCTTTTTGGGAAAGCTCATGTTGCTTCATTTATTGAGCAACTGTACCACTTAAATATCTATAATAATTTTGGCAAAGAAAACAATGCAGTGTTCTTTTGATCTTTTTCAGATATTGCATTAAAGTTTTCAAAGCACTTTGAATATATTCTTATTTGGTCCTTAAAGCCACCCTGTGAAACAGGTGCTGTCATCACCATTTTACAGATGAGGCTCAGACGGAGAACAATTAAGTGACCTCTCATGGTCACACAGCTATTAAATGTCTGAGGCAGGATTTGAACACAGGTATTCCTGCTTCCAAAGTTCAGCACTTTAACTTCCATACTACTTGTAGATCATCATTTTCCAGTTCTAGAAAACCAGAATTGACTTTTACAATCAGATTAAATTCCCTGAAATAATGGGCTTGGAGGAGGAGGGATAGGATGAGGGTGGCAGAGAAGGCATATGATGTTCTCATCTTTCTTTTACATAAATTTATAAACCATTTTGTTTAAATATTATTAAACTTTGGTAAGTCAGAAAGTGATTCAGTCATGTACAGATAATTTCTGATTATTCTATTGAAATAAAGAGGACTGAGCTTGTTAGGGATTTTTCTGTGTTTCATAGTCTCTATTTGCATTTATAATATATAATACCCATAAAGACATTTAGTAATTACCCACTTGTTCAGGATATAGGACACTGTATATGGAATGATCTGTAACAGTCAGACAGTAGGTATTAAGTACCTGCTAAGTTTTAGGCACTGTGCTTGGCAGGTGGTTTGGAGAAGGTAGGGAATAGAAGTACAAAGAGAGAAACAATTCCTACACACAATGAGCTTACATTATAATGGGGGAGACAAGTATATATAAAAATAAAAACAACGTAAGTATAAACTGAATGCATACATATATTTTAAAATACATGTGTATATTATATACATACATACACACATACATTCAAAGTAGTTAAGTAAATACAAGGTAGTTTAGGAGGAAGGGCACTAGCAGTTAGGGGATATGATTCAGGCAAGGCTTCATGGAGAAGATAATTCCTGAACTTTATCTTAAAGTCAGTCAGTAAGCATTTATTAAATGTCTTTTATGTGCCAGGTACTGTGTTAAGCTCAGGAAATACAAAGAAAGACGAAAGACAGTCCTAACTCTCAGGAGTTCATAGTCTAATGGAAAGACAACATGCAAGCAAGCAACAAGATGAAAAAAAGCTCTCTCTCTACACACACACACACACACACACATATATAAATATACACATATATATGATAAATTGGAAATAATCAGTAAAAGACTCCAGCATTAAGGAGGATCAAGACAGGCTTCTCACAGAAGGTAGGATTTTAGCTAGAACTTGAAGCAAGGCAAGAAAATGTGGAGGTAGAGATGAGGAAAGAGAGTATTCCAGACATGGTAGGTAACCAGCAAAAATTCCAGAGTTTTGAGATGGAGTTATTTTGTGTTAAGGAACTTCAAGGAACCAACGTCATTGTATCCTGAAGTAAGTAGGGGTATGGAGTAGAGTACAGTGTAAGAAGACTGAAAAGGTAAGGGAAGAGAGTTTGTTAAGGGCTTTAAATCCTGAACTGAGGATTTATATTTGATCCTGGAGATGATAGGTATGTAGTTTTTGAGGGCAGTGGAGGTGTGTGTGTGTGTGTGTGTGTGTGTGTGTGTGTGTGTGTGTGTGTGTGTGTGTGTCATGGTCAGGTTTGTGCATTACGAAGATTAGTTTGATAGCTGAGTGGAGGACAGACTGGAGTGGGGGTCGATTGGATCCAGGGGGACCAGTGAACGCTTAGCTATTGCCATAGTCTTCGTTTGAGATGATGAGGTTCTGAACTAGAGTTCCGGCAGTGGCAGAGGAGAGAGAAGGGGCTTAAGATATCATAAAGGTAAAAATCAACAGGCCTTGACAAAAGATTGGTTTTCTGAGTGAAAGAGAATAAGGAGACAAGGATGACACCTATGTTGTGAGCCTAGGTAACTTGAAGAGGATGGTGCTGCTCTTTATAGCAGAAGGGAAGTTTGGAAGGGGTGGGGTGTTTGGGGAAATAGATTGAGTTCCGACTGTAAAATGGAGGTAGAGAGAGAATGTGTTTTAGGCATGGATTTCAGATTGTGAAGAGTGAGTGATAAAGCTGGGAAGATAGGTTGGGGTCAGATTATACAGGACTTTCAAAACTTCAGAGAAGAGTTTATATATTTTCCTAGTTGCAAAGGAAGCCACTGGAATTGTTTGAGAAGGGAAGTCACGTGGTCATATCCAAGCTTAAGGATAATCACTTTGGCAGCAGTGGTATGCTGCAGTAGTGAGAGAACTGAGGTAGGGATACCAATAAGGAGGCATTTTCTATAATCTTAGACGATTGAACTAAGGTGGTAACTGGGTAGTGGAGGGAAGAAGCAAGAGATGTTGTAAAGGTAGAAAAGGCAATATTTATCAACTGACTGCATATGGGGGAAGAGGAAAATGAGAAATTGAGGATAGTGCTAAAATTATGAATCTAAGACACTTGAAGGGTGGTGGTGCTTTTGACAGAAATATGGAATTTTGGAAGAGGAGAGGATTGGGGGCTGTAGTGGAATAATGAGTTCAATTTTAGACATGTTGAATTTAAGATGTCTTTAGGACATGTAATTTGAAATGTCTAATAAATGTTTGTGGATCAGGGACCAAAGTCTGATGGTCATTTGTATAGAATGGATAGTTAAACTCATTGGAATTTATGAGATTACTGAGGGGAGAGTATGGAGGGAGAACAGAGGAGATCCCAGGATAGAACCTTGGAGAACACCTGTATTATAGGGGTATGATGTGAATCAGTGCTGTCAAACTTGAATAGAAATGGGGCCACTAAGCTGCATTTGAGGATCCCTGTGGGGCTGCATATTGACTAAATTTTAAAATGTAATTTTAATTGTATCTTACTGTATTTTAATTTATTTTGTTAAATGTTTACCAATTGTATATTATTTGGTTCAGGTCACTCTTGGGAGTTATGGCCTGAGGATCATATGTTTGAAAACTTTGATGTGGATGATGAGGTAGGGAAGGAGTCAGGTAGGAGGTGCAGACCAAGAGAGTTTAGTGTCATAAAAACCTAGACAGGAGAGAGTATCTGGGTGGTCAGCAATATGAAATGCAGTAGATAAATTGAGGATTGAGGGGGAAAAATACCCTATCATATTTAGCAATTAAGAGGCCAGTTAGAAACTTTAGAGAGTGTAATTTCAGTTGAGTGATAAGGTAGAAAGACAGACTGTGAAGGACTGAAGTGTGAGAGGAGAGGAGGTCACTGGGTCCTATCTAAACTTAGGGATAATCACTTTGGCAGCAGTGTGTAGGATATGATGAAAGGCAGCAAGCGTAGACAACATTTTAATGATTTTGACTGAGAAAAGTAATGGTAATATAGGATGATAGTTTGAGTGGATTAAAGGTTCTAGTGAAGGCTTTTTTGTTTTTGTTTGAGCCTGAGGACATGTTTAAAGACTATAGAAAAGGAATCAGTTGATAAGGAGAAGTTGAAGATTTGAGAGAGGAAAAGATTGAGGATAAAATCTGCTGGAGAAGATGAAAGGGAATGTAATCAGGTAGACATATAGAGGGTTTGGATTTGGCTAGAAGGACTACCTCTTTGTCAGGGATTTTAGAGGACCAGAGGGGAGAGTGGAAGTTGACAGTCTTCTGTAACCTATATGATTGATGGTTTTAGAATCTTTGTCCATTTTTAAGATTATACCTCCAAGTACTCTGAAAAATTAATATCCACTTAAAATAATCAAACCATTTCAGCTATTTACATTTGAACATAAATGTATATGTATAGTAGGTCCATTGCAACTTATTAATTATTCCTCCTGTAACCCTGAGTTTTTCTTCTCCATTGATTGGGATAGCAGGAATCAACAGTATCAATACACTTCCATCTACTGGTCTGTTTACCACAAGGGTAGGGAGAAGTGACCATTAACTTCTAAGAACAGGAGAACTAGCTTGGACTGCTTTTTTGGTCCCTACTTTGTCACTGACCTTTTTTCTGGTGTGGGAACATGAAACTTACTGTCTAGTCAGCTACTCTGTTCTTCAGGATGTTGACAATGTTACTTTCTAGGGACCTCTGGCATCACTTGCCTGGGAACCCCCAGAACCAGGCTATAATGCCTATTGATCCTTTCTTGAAACTTTTCATTGCATTCTTTTAAAATCAAAACTCTCTTGAATAAAAAGAAGCCAGGCAGGCTGCCTTTCAAATGGTACTCCCCCTACCCCCATCCCATATAGGTTTCTTTTTTTGGGGGAAATCTATCGATCTCTGTTCACCAACCTGGAATACTTTGCTTAGTCATACTTCCTCCTGGATTCTAAGGTCCTTTCATTGCTTTTAATTATTTTTGCTAATTTGATGGGTGTTAGATGATATCTCAAAGTTGTAGTTTGAATGTTTTATTATTATTGAGGTTGCTCATTTTTTGAAGCTATTATGAACATTTTGTATTTTCTCCTTTGAAAACAATCTGTTCATATCCTTTGACCATTTTATCCATTATGGATTGAAAATTCCTTTAGTGTCTTCCGAGAATCACAGAGCTTAGAGTTGAAAGGGACCTTAGCTGTGATCTAATCTAGATCATACTGAAAAGGAATCTTTACTCTAACAGACTTGAGCAATGGTCATAAAATTTCTGCCTGTAGACCTTTAATGAGAGGGAACTCCCTAGTTCCTAAGGCAGGTTTTTCATTTTTGGATAACTCTATTGATTTTTTCTGTCATCAAGCCTTTTTTTTACAACTGCCACCCCTTCCAAATGGTTCTGCCAAAAAGAGCAGGTCTAATCCATATTCCACATGACAGGCCATCAAATATTTGAAGATAGATACTGATTTTTTTTTTGTGCATTGTTGAGATCATGCCTACGAGTATTCCGAGTCTTCTCTTTTCCAAGCTAAATATCCTTACTTCCATTAGTCTGTCACTATATGCCTTGGTCTTAAAGCCTTTTACCAACTTATTTGTCCTCCTCTGAATGCTCTGCAACTTATCAGTATCCATCTTAAAATTGTGGTGACCAGAATAGAATACAGTATCACACGTTTATTTTGACCAGGACAGATTAAAGAAGTACTGTCATCTCCTTATTCTTGGAAGTTATTTAGCTTTTTTTAAAAAGGCTAGCACATTAAAATGTTGTCCTATAGTGAATTTGCAGCATACCAAACTCCTGATATCTTTCTTGGACCAGTTGATGTCTAGTATTGTATTTATAAGAAGTTGATTTCTTTTGAATCCCAGTTTAAGATTTTCTATTTATTTCTTTTGAATTTTATTTTATTAGATTCAGCCTATTGCCCTAGGCAGACAAGGTCTTTTGGGATCTTAGTTTTTTTTAACCTAGCTATCCTTCCCAAATTGGTTATCTGCATCTTTGATACTTTGCTCTCTATACACTTTATTGAAGTTACTGATAAATTAAATAGCACAGGGCCAAAACAGATCCCTGGGTTAGTTGACTAAACACTTTCAGGCAAGTTAACATTAAACTGACTTTTCTTTGTGCCTGGCTATTCAGGTGGTTCTAAATTCATCTAATTGTATTATCATTTAGTTCGCACCTTTTTATCTTTTCTGTAAGAATAGTGTGACATAGGCAATCAAATCATTGTCTTGATTTCATTGGTACAGGACCCAGAAAAGGAAACTCTACCAGTGTTGCTTGGCACCTTCTCAGCAAATTATATTTTAAGTGAGGTACCAAGAGGACTGCCAAGTGATAGGAGTTGCCCAGGGCCACATAAAGCTGGTCTTTGTCAGAGGGGACTTGAACACAGGGCTTCTTGGCTACATTAGGCTCCTGCTTACTTTGTTCATTGCAGCATGTTAATATATTTAAAAGCTTTGGAGAACTATTCCACCTTTATTTACTTTCCTGTAGGATTTAATTCTCAATATTTGGGTTTTTTTTCATATGTTTATCATTTTCTTCTTTTTTGGTTTGGACCAATGGTTTCATTATTGAAGAGAATACACAAGAAATTCTTTCTATCAGTTGAAGACAAGTTAACAATTAAACACATTATGTGCCCAAAACTGTGCTAAGCACACAGATCATAATCATTTGTAATCTGTAGTCTAAGAGAGTTTCATGGAACTTTGAATGGTTTAATCACACAGCTAATAGATTTGTATCAGAAATAAGACTTGTATCATGTTCTTCATGACTAAAAAATGTTCAGCCTCTCTCTTTTTTATAGTTATTATAGTTCTATTAAAATGCATTTTGTATTTTGATTGACATTGCATTAAATCTGTAAATTCATTAAGAGATTATTGATCTACCCTATACAAAAACATTGAATTTTTCTCTAGTTTTATTCCAATCTGTCTTTATTTTTATGAATACAATTTTACAGTTACCTTTGCAAAAGGTCACCATTTTGTTGTGCAAATGGGGTGTATTTTTAAAAATTATGTTTTCTCGAGCTCAACTGATAGGCATCACTTCAGATTCCAATTCTTTGTCATCTTAAAGAGCTAAAAGTATTTTTGTACATTCTTAGTAAGAATTTGCTTTGCTTAGGATAATCTCTCCTAATACCTCCTTTCCATATTTCTTTGCTGGGTGAAATGTATTTCTTTATCCAACTGTGTGTGTGTGTGTGTGTGTGTGTGTGTGTGTGTGTGTGTGTGT
>NW_027187343.1:1600551-1924359 GCF_028583685.1 Petaurus breviceps papuanus | reverse complement strand
TGTGTGTGTGTGTGTGTGTGTGTGTGTGTGTGTGTGTGTGTGTGTTCTCTCCTTTGATCAGTACAAATGAGAGTGAGATGTAGTTGTCAGTTGTTCCTCTCTTCCTCCTTGTTCATATAGACTTGTACTTGTATACCATAATTATATGAGATAATTTTCTGTAACCTTCCTTTCCTTTTCTCCCCTCTCCCCCAAGTGTTTTCATCTTCCTTTTACTTTCTATTCATTTTATAAGATTATTAAGATATAACAGAACCTCTTCCAGGCTTTTTGTCTAATCAGATGCTTTCTGTGACCCTTGATGATTATGATTGGGTAGAGAGGGAACATATGTATCATTTCCCCATGTTAGTCTTTTATCATTTTTGTTCATTTAACCTTTTATGTTTCTTATAACTTATGTATTTGAACTTCAGAGTGTTTTGACACCTATGGTCTTTTCATGAGGAATGCCTGGAAATCCTTTATTTCATTTGTCCCCTGTAGCATTACAGTCAGTTTTGCTGGTTAAGTCATTTTTGGTTGTAAGCCTATAACCCTTTGCCTTCTGGAAGATGTTCTAAGCTCTCCACTGTTTCATGGTGGTGCCTTCTAAATCTGTCAATCTGACAGAGCCTCCTCAGTACTTAAATTCTTGTTTTCTGGATGGAAGCTCTGGATTTTGCCTGTAATGTTCCTGAGGGTTTTCATTTTGGGGTTCTTTCAAGGAGGTGACAAGAGGATTCCTTCTTTTTCTACTTTGTACTCTTGTTCTAAGAGATGTGGACAGTTTTCTCATAAGATTTCTTAAAATATGTCTAGGCTCTTTTTTTTTTTTTGAGGGGGATCATAGCTTTCAAGCAATCCAGTATTTTCCTTTTTGTTTTTTATATATATGTAGTCATGCAAAACATATCCATAATGGTCATATTGTGGAAGAAAACATAGACACCCCCCCCCAAAAAAAAGCCTCAAGAAAAATAAAGTTAAAAAAAGTATGCTTCAATCTGTATTCAGACACTATCAGTTCTTTGGGGATGGATAACATTTTTCATCATAAGTCCTTCAGAGTTGTCTTGGATCATTTTATTGCTGAGAATAACCTAGTCATTCACAGATGATCATCTGTTATTTTGTACACAGTACATTTCACTTTGCATCAGCCCATGAAAGAATTTCCAGGTTTTTCTGAGAGTATCCTTCTCATCATTTCTTATAGTACAATAGTATGCCATCATAATCAGATACCACACCTTGTTCATCCATTCCCCAATTGATGGGTGTCCCCTCAGTTTCTAATTCTTTACCCCCAGAAAAGAGCTGCTATAACTATTTTTGTGCATATAGGTTTTTTTCCTTTTTTTTTTTTTTTAAATCTCTTTTGGGATATAGACCTGCTAGTGATATTGCTAGGTCAAAGGGTATGCATGATTTTATAGCTCTTTGGGCTTAGTTCCAAATTGTTCTACAGAATGGCTAAATCAGTTTACAACTCTGCCAACAGTGCATTAATGTCTCATTTTTCCCGCATCACCTCCCACATTTGTCATTTACCTTTCTGTCCTATTGTCCTAGACAGTTCAATAGATACATGAGGTATTACTTCAGAATTGTTTTAATTTGCATTTCTCCAATCAGTAGTGAGTTAAAGTTTTTTTTTAATATGGCTGTTGATATCTTTGATTATTTCATCTGAAAATTGATTATATCTTTTGATCATTTATTAATTGGGGGAATGGCTTTTATTTTTATTAATTTGACTCAGTTTTCTATATATTTGAGAAATGAGGCCTTTATCAGAGACACTTCCTTCAAAATTTTTTTCACAGTTACTACTGCTAACTGTATTTCCCTTCATCCTATTCCCCTTACCCCCATTTATTCTATTCTGTTCTCTTCTTTTACCGTCTCTCCCAATCCAATGTTTTTCAAGTTGTTTTTCACTGAGATACCTTACAGTTTCTTCTTTTGTGTGTGTGTGTTTTCCAGCCTTCTGATGTTATTTTAATATTTTTTGTTGTCTCATGGAACCATTGGTTTCTGTTTGACCTGTTGTAGTTTTCAGCAAGTTTGTTCCTTGGTCAAGGTTTATGTCTCTTTGAGCCAAGTTGTTAATTTCTTTTCCAATTCTTTCTTCCATAGCTCTCATTTGTGTTCCACCCCTCTACCTTTTGTGCTCTCAATTAATGTATTATGTGTTAAAATCTTTTAAAAAAACTCTTTCTTCATCTCTTTCAAGGATTCTAGTTGAATTTGTGCCCATCTGTGTTTTTCTTTGAGACTTTGCTTATAATTCTTTTGGAGTCATTCTCTTCTCAGTTTGTTTCTTGAGTGTCCCTCATATCACGATAGTTTTTTTTTTTAACAGCAGTAGTATTCTTTTCTTTTTTTTTTTTTTTTTGGAGGGGGGAAGGCAAGGCAATTGGAGTTAAGTGACTTGTCCAAGGTCACACAGTTAGTAACTGTTAAGTGACTGAGGTTGGATTTGAACTCAGATCTTCCCGATTCCAGGGTCAGTGCCCTATTCACTGCGCCACCTAGCTGCCCCTAGTAGTATTCTTTTTTGTTCATTTTTCTCACCTTTTGTTTTTGGATTTTGTTAGAGTCAAGTTCTTCATTTACATAGAAGGAAAGTGTAAGTTGGTTTATGTCGTTGCTCTTTAAGGGTATTAAGTTAAATGTTCTCAGGGATAGGTCAGGTTGGGTACCTACATGTTTTTAGTGCTTCCAGAGTGTTCTGATCCAGTATGAAGTCTGATTATTTGTGTATATTTGTTCCCATATCTCCCAATTCTGAATGTACTTAATCTGGAATTCTTGGTTCTGAGCAACAGACTGCTACTGAACTCAGTCCTTATCAGATAACTGAGAAAACTCTGCTAATTTGGAGTGACAGAATATTTTGCTCTCTTTTGGTCTGGGATTCTTGCACAGGTTTATTATTCCTCTGCAGACTTCAGACTGTGCTAGAAGCTGAACCTGAGATCCTACTGTACTCTTGCAGTCCAAGCCACCATGCTGCTTCTGCTTGTTTCTGAAATTCTTCCTTACACATCCCAGGACCAGAGAGCTTTCTCTACCTTGAAACAGAAAACCACCCTTGGATACAGATTTTCATCTTGATCTGCCTGTGATTAGTTTTGTGATCCAGAATGGTAACAGAGCTTACAATTGGTCCTTGTTCCTGTACCTTGCATTAAGTCTTGCTGTGTCTGGATCATGGGCCTGTTCATGTATAAAGCCTCTCTCTTAGGCTGAATGCTTTGATTTGAATCCAGTCCCCAGAGTCCATAGACCTGTCTCTCTTTGTGGACTCAGGCTGGACAAGTGACTCACTATGACTGTTTTTTGGATTTTCCCATCAGGATTTGGTCTTATGTTTTTTAGAACTGTTGAGAGAGGAAGGGAGTTCCTTTCTGCTATTTTGTCAACTTGGCACTGCCTCACTTCTAATTTATTAAACAGTTCATGATCATATCCAATCTTTTTACTAGATTCATCATATTGTGACAATGGATTTTTGAAGTACTTTTCTATTATATTATCTATTTTTGTAAAACTAATTTTTCTTTTATAATAATAAACTGACATATATCATTTTAGGATTTGATACATGATATCCATAATTTAATTTGATGCTCACCATAATGGCTATAGATGTTGTCTCCATTTTATAGAAAACTGAGGTATAGAGAAGCTAAATGACTTAATCATAGTCACACAGGTATTACATTATATACAATATTATGGAAATTTTTTTTTTTTTGCCTTTTGGAGGGCAATTGGGGTTAAGTAACTTGCCCCAGGTTACGTGGCTAGGTGTGTGTGTGTGTGTGTGTGTGTGTGTGTGTGTGTTAAGTGTCAAGTGTCAAGTGTCTGAGGCTGGAACCAAACTCAGGTCCTCCTGACTCCGGGGCCCGTGCTTTGCTCACTGCGCCACCTAGCCGCCCCAGACACGGAATTTCAATTCAGAAGTCTACTGATCCCAGGTTCATTGCTATTTCTTCCTTTTTTTACTGTTTCTCTTTATGAATTTAACTGTGATATTATTTGGTGTGTTTAAATTATATATTGTTAAATATTGATTATTTAACATGCCTTTTATCACTTTGTGAAAATCATTCAACCAATCAGTAAACATAAATTAAGTGCCTCCTATGTGCCAGGCACTGTGCTAATAAGCACTGAGGATAAAAAAAATGGGGGGGCAAAAGACAGTCTCTGCCCTCAAGGAGTTTACAATCTAATGGGAGTGACAACCTGTAAATAAATATATGCAAAGCAATCTATAAATAGGATCTGTAGGAAATAAATGAAGGAAGGCACTAGAATTAAGAGGGTTTGGGGAAAACTTCCTTTAGAAAATAGGATTTTAGTTGAGACTTAAAGGAAGCCAAGAGTGGTCAGTAGTCATAGTGGAGAAGGGAGAGTGTTCCAGGCATGGGGGATAGCCAGAGAAAATACTCAGAGCAGAGAAATGGACGTTTTGTTCATGGAGTAGCTGGGAGGCCAATGTCAGTGGATTGAAGAGTACATGTCGTGAGGTAGGGGTAAGGGTAAGAAAACTGAAAGGGTAGGAGGGGGTTAGGTTATGAAGAGCTTTGAATGACAAACAGCATTTTTTGTATTTGCTTCTAGAGGCAATACTGAAGCCACTGGAGTTTCAGTGTGTGTTGGGTTGGGTTGGGTGGAGTAGGGGGAATGATGTTTGGTTCTGAGTTTTCAAAAAATCACTTATTAGTAACTGAATGAAGAATTGATTAGAGTCGGGAGAGACTCGAGGCAGGCAGACCCATCAGCAGGCTATTGCAGTAATCAAGGTGAGATGTGATGAAGCTTGTACTAGAGTGGTGGAAGTATCAGAGGAGAAAAGGGAGGTAATTGGAGAGATGCTGCAAAGGTGAAATCAGCAGGCTTTGGCAACAAAAAGGTATAGGTATGGGGGGGGGTGTTGAAAGATTGTAGAAGTCAAGAATGACTGCTAGATTTTAAACCTGAGGGTATTGCTCTCTGCAGTAATAGGGAAAGGAGGAGTGGGGCAGGGTTTAGAGGGAAAGAAAATGAGTTTTGTAATAATTTTGTGCCCCATACTACATCATACCTATCAGATCGGCTAACATGACGGAACAGGGAAATGTTAAACGTTGGAGAAAATGTGGGAAAATTGGAACACTAATGCATTGTTGGCGGAGTTATGAATTGATCCAGCCATTTTGTAGAGCAATTTGGAACTATGCCCAAAGGGCTATAAAACTGTGCATACCCTTTGATCCAGCAATACCACTTCTAGGTCTGCATCCCAATGCAGGGATCTTAAATTTTTAAGATTTTAAATAATCTTAAAAGTTAGAATAGTACTCACAGGTACAAAAATATTTATAGCAGCTCTTTTTGTGGTGGCCAAGAATTGGAAATTAAGGGGATGCCCATCAGCTGGAGAATGGCAGAAAAAGTTGTGCTATATGAATGTAATGGAATACTTTTGTGTACTAAGAAATGATGAGCAGGCAGACTTCAGAAAATCCTGGAGAGACTTCTATGAACTGATGCTGAGTGAAGTGAGCAGAACTAGGAGAACTTTATACACAGTAATAGCAATATTGGGGGATGACTTTGATAGACTTAGCTCTTCTCAGCAATGCAGAGATCTAAGACAACTCCAAAATACTCATGATAGAAAATACTATCCACATCTAGAGAAAGAATTATGGTGTATGAATGCAGATCCAAGCATTATGGCGTCTGAATGCAGATCCAAGCATTATGGCGTCTGAATGCAGATCCAAGCATAATGGCGTCTGAATGCAGATCCAAGCATACAGTTTGCGCTCTCTCTCTTTTTTTGTTTCTTCTTTCTCATGGTTCTTCCCATTGGTTCTAATTCTTCATTACAATGTGACTAAGGTGAAAATATGTTTAATACGAATGTACATGTAGAACCTATATCAGATTGCACACCATCTTAGGGAGGTGGAGGGTCAGGAGGGGGAGAAAATTTAAGACTCAAAATTTTATGGAAATGAATGTTGAAAGATAACAATAAATAAATAAATTTTTAAAATGTAAAAAAAAATTAACTTTTTTGCCCTTTAAAAATGTTTTTCTACTACTTTAATGCCATTGCTGCTATTTTTGCTTATTTTGAATTCTCAGTTGATGAATGCATTTTAGACCAACTTCTCAATTTTAAGCTATTAGTGTTTTTCATTAAAGATATTTCCTACAAACAGATCTTGATCACTTAAAAAAATTTATTCTTTGATTATTATTATTATTATTTTTTAAAGCAATTGGGGTTAAGTAACTTGCTTAAGGTTACACGGCCAGTTATTTCTGGGTGTGGTGCTAAGTTTCTGAGCCCGGATTCAATCCCCAGGTCATCCCAACACTGGAGCCAGTGCTCTTACTCGCTGTGCTACCTGGCCGCCCCTCTTTGATTATTATTATTATTATTATTATTTTTTTAAGCAATCAGGGTTAAGTAACTTGCTCAAGGTTACACGGCCAGTTATTTCTGGGTGTAGTACTGAGTGTCTGAGCCCGGGATTTGATCTCCAGGTCGTCCCAACACTGGAGCCCTGCTCTTACTCACTGAGCCACCTGGCTGCCCCTAAGCAATCGGGGTTAAGTAACTTGCTCAAGGTTACATGGCCAGGTGTTTCTGGGTGGGTGCTAAGTGTCTGAGCCCGGGATTCGATCTCCAGGTCTATCTCAACACTGGAGCCGGTGCTCTTACTCGCTGTGCTACCTGGCTGCCCCTCTTTGATTATTTTTAACAGGAAAATTCAGCTAGTGCTTCTCCCCGAAATTATTCTGTATTTATTTTTTATGTTTTATACTGATAGGTGCACTTGTTATTCTCTAACATAGAATGTAAATTCCTTATAGGCAAGTAAATACCCTTTAATTTTTTTTGTGGTTCATGTTATGGTGCTTGATGCCAGTCAGTATATGTTTTTTAAATTTATTGATTGAATGTATTAAGTGCTAAATTTGATTTGTCTTCTGGCATTTTATTCTTTTCAAATTTTTTCTTATTGTCTAGAGGGAGTGAGCTATATTTTACTTTTCTAGAATTTGTCCTGGTAAAGCTAATTAGTGAATGCAATTAAATTTTTATCTTTTAAATCTAGTAACTACATGATTCTTGGTAATTTGTGTTTTTTTTTCTTTTTTTGCTAAAGCTCTTTATTTAGAGATATGTTTTTATCATCATCAGGTCCTTTCCTTTTATTCCTTTTTTTGGCTTATTATCAGTTTTGGACTAAATACATTTTAATGATTCTTTCATTCTAACATTTTTTCAAAATTATTGTGATGGAGATCTGAAAAACCTCCATGGTCTCTTTATAGTAGAACTTTAAAAAACAAACTTTGAGTTCCTGTTGATTATTAAATGACCTCCCTCTTGCTTTCAGAGAAACTGTTAGAATTTTTAGGACATGCATTTTTTTGTATCCATATCTTTGTTTTTTAAGAAGTGTTTATTATTGATTCACCTTGCCCTCATTCCTGTGAAAATGCTGAAAAATCTGGGAAAATTCCAATTACTGCTTTACAACACATTTCATTTGACTTTAAGAATTCTTCTTTCTTTATTTTTTGAAACTTGATAACTATTTTTGTTAGGCACTTGAATTTCTAATTTCTCTATGCTGCTGGAGTCTGAGGACTTATTTACAATTGTAAAATGTCTTTTTTATTCTATTTTGAGAATTTTCTTCAACTGTTTCTTTTAATCTGGAACCGTATTTTTCCTCTTTCTGTCTTTTCTGTATTTGTAGTTAGTCTTATGTTTACAGTATCTTGATCTGTCTTCCAAGTTTTCATCTCTTGACTGTTACTGATATTTTGAATTCTGTATTTTTGTAATTTGGGGCTTATTTATCATTGTTGATTGATCTTTGTTAACTAACATTTTCCCTATTGATTGATTTTAAAAATTTTTTATGTTTTTCCATCCTTTTCATTTCTAAATTTTTTTTTTGGTAAGTAATGAAACCATTGTTTAATTTCATTAACTCGCTTGCTCTCCATTCAGGTCCTCTCTTGGTTGTTGTGAGATAATATTTGTAAAACACTTAGCACAATGCCTGACATTGTGGTACTATATACCGTGTTTCCCCGATAATAAGACCTATCCCGAAAATAAGCCCTCCCCTTTACTGTGTAAGATTCCTCTAAAATAAGCCCTCCCCCGAAAATAAGCCCTATTGAGATTGCTACTGTAGTGAAGGTGATCCCCTGCTCTACACGCTACATTACGGTACCCTCTGTATGCACCGTCCCCCCCTCTGTGAAACGCACGCCGTGCTCCGAGCTGCATCCAATCAGAGCTGCAGCAGTGAGCGCGTCATCCTGTTCTTCCCCAGTGATTTGCTTATTGAATAAAGGTACATTTTTTTGTTCACATTTACCTGCTTATTAAAATTGCTGTCAATGTTCATTAAAATAAGCCCTCCCCTGAAAATAAGCCCTTTATTGTTTTTCTGTCCCAAAAAATATAAGACAGTGTCTTATTATCGGGGAAACACGGTAAATGTTTGTTCCCTTCCCTCTTCCCTTGGTTCTTCTCCATTCCAGTGTTGGAGTAGCATATGGAGGTAGCTTTCTTAAATACTCATGTTTGTTTATCATTTCCTTTTGGTGGAGGCTAGAGGGGTCGGTGAAAGGAAGACTACATTGTTGTTGGGGGTGGGTAAGAGAGATCTGGTACTTTCTCTAGTGCCCCACTCCATCTGTTTTTACACTGATCCTGTGACATTAAGAGGAACGTCCCAGATACTTTCTCTTTGACAATTCCTTCACATAGCTACAGCCTTTGCTACCCCTTTTGTATTTCAGTGCTTAAGCTCTGCTAGGGACAACCTCTTAACTCTTCTGGGTCTCTGCTTTTGAGGCCTGTAGGAAGCACTGCTTGTCAGGGCAGCTGTAGCAACCGTATCCCTTTTGTTAGCATTTTATTTTTTTATTTTTTAATTATTAATTTTTTTTGCTTTTTGGAGGGCAATTGGGGCTAAGTGACTTGCCCAAGGTCACACGGCTAGTTTTTGTGTTAAGTGTCTGAGGTTGGATTTGAACTCTGGTCCTCCTGACTGCAGGGCTGGTGCTCTACTCACTGCGTCACATAGCCACCCCTTGTTAGTATTTTATGTCATTGTTCAATTTCCCTTCCTTTCTCTTTCCCTCCCTTCTATCATTGACAGCATTCTTATAGTGTTTGTTGGGGGCAGTCTGATGAGCTTGTTTCCTTGATGTGTGATACTACATTTTTCTAGAATTACTTGATTGTGACTGCCTGTTGAGAGATGTCATTGTTTACAAATTCTTTAGGAGACATTTTAGATTTATAACTTATATCACAGTTTGTATCAGGCAGTTTGGGATAGGTTCATCATCTAGGAAATATATGAGTAGGAGGGGGAGTTGGACCATTTATATATTGGGAGCAGAAGGACAGCCCAGGAGTTGAACTTGTGTACGTGACATATAAAGAGTCCTTGAGGAAGGCTTCCAATAGTTTGAGTAAATTATCTTTGGATGATCTATGGGAAAATACAAACAACAGTTATGCAAAATGAGTTGGTAGGTATAGGTAATGGTCCACATCCATGTAGGAAATACCCACATTGATGAAATCATGATTCTCTTAAGTATTAAAATACAAGCATTGGCATTGGGCATTATCCATCTTTTAATTTTTGTGGAAAGAGGCAGTTTGATCTGGCATTGTGGATTAGATTGACTGCTGTCCTTGGAGTCAGGAAGACCTGAATTCAAATTCTGGTTCTGAGAAATATTAGTTTTGTGACCATGGGCAAGTCACTTAGCCTCACAGTACCTCAGGCAATTCTGATAAAGACTGTGAGTTATAGATGAGTTAATTACCAGCATGAGAGGAAACTTCCACATTGAAAGTTTGCTACCCAGATAAAATCATAGATCTAGACCAAAAATCTTTTTGGAGTTAAAATCCTTGCCAGTACCAAAGGTGTACTACCTTTACTATCTTCCTGGAATTCCATTTGAGCCATAGGTAGGAACATAGACATAGAATATAGGAAAGTAATAATGCCTTTGATTGAATGGTATAGCTAGAACTTGCCACCTCTCACCTTTTCCTTTAAGATTGATTAGAAGTAAGGCGGCTGGTGGTAGATTTATTTGATATTGGACATAAATTAGATTTTGACTACTTTTTGAATTCTGGGATTGACTTCTTTTAGGTAAAAAACCTGTGTGTTGATCCCTAATGTTAGCCCTGTATTTGGATGCTCATTTCTGAATTTGTGAGTTTCCCACACTCCTTCTCCCTTTGCTTTGTCCAGTGGAAGCAGTTCTTATATCAGTGTCTTAGTTTTTAAGATGGTTGAAATAGTAAATAATGTTAAGCTAAAGAGCCAAGACAACCCTTTAATTCAGCTATGTTCAATGGAATTATTCTGGAAGTTCTTAGTAATTCTGGTTCAGTTTATTTTAGACTGCAGTCAGCATTGTAAAATGAAATGGACTAATGTGAAGGAAATTCCATTCATACCTTTCCTAAGCTGTATAGATTGGTTATATTCACTTCAGCTAAAGCAGCATAGTTTGAATTTAGGTATTTTATAGTTAAAATTTTATATTTCATTTATTTTTTGTTCAGATTGCAATTTTTAAAAACTCAGTATTTTCCTGCTTTTTTTTTTTTTTCTGATTTGCAGTTGTTGAAGTTTTGAAAGTTTTTCTTGCTCTCTCGTTGGCACATAATGTCCAAGAAGCAGTTATGAAACAAGAAATGGAGAAAAGTTTTATATAGAGCAAAATTAATTCTCTCATTGTTGATTGTCCCTTTATTGGCAAAATTAGTCTGGGCAAATAAATAACTGAAGTAAATAGCACTGTTACCGAATCAAACTTCATAATAAAAATTCACTATTTTTTCCTTTCTCACAACTTGCTTGTTTACTTGTGGCTATACTTCTTACATCTCTGCCTTTTCAAATTCTTACCACTTAAGACCCAGCTTAAATGGGATTGCTTTCACAATAATCTACTTTTTCCACTAGCAGTTATTTTAATTCAGAAAGCTTTTCTAGATTTGTACTTTTGTAGTTTTGTTTGTACCCCTCTTCATGTACTCAGCCCTTTCTGTTTTGTTCTTGTGTACATATTTTTTCTCAAATACCAGATTTACATTTGATAGGTTCAGTAAGTATCCTATTAATCTTGTTATATTTCTTAGGTGCATCTCAGTGTCTTGAATATAATAAATACTCAGTTTATTTAAACAAACATTTACTAATTGTATGTTAGATGCAATAAATCTCTAAATCAACAAGCATTTAATAAGCAACTGCTTTTGCTTATTAGCTGTGTTCTTTGTGCTGTAAAGATAAAAGAGCAATGAAACATTACCACAGTCAAATTGCTTACATTCTGTTGGGGGAGACAACATGTATAAATATAAGTACACAGAAAATTAATATAAAATAAATGAAAAGTAGGAAGTTATTGTAATAGTAGTTGGTGGAGTGGAGATGAGAAAGGGCTTTACGCAGAAAATGGTCTTTCAGTTGCATCTTTTTTTTTTTTTTAAGCAATTGGGGTTAAGTAACTTGCTCAAGGTTACGTGGCCAGGTGTTTCTGGGTGGGTGTCTGAGCCCAGATTCGATCCCCAGGTCATCCCGACACTGGGGCCGGTGCTCTTACTCGCTGTGCTACCTGGATGCCCCTTTCAGTTGCAGCTTGAAGGAAGGGAGAGACTCCGATAGGCAGAGAAGTGAGAAGGGAGGGCATTCCAGGTAAACATAATTGAACTGAAGCATCTTGGAAAGAACTCTTTACTTACTGGCTTATAAAAGACCTGTCTTCAACAAGAAAAGCCAAGGTAACTTAGACCACAAAATATCTATTTCTTCTTTAAACTCTCTCCTTAAATATTCCTTTTTAAATTCAGAGTTTCTCATGCATGCAAGGTATACAAGAAAGAATGAAAGTCTTATCCATAAAAAATGGAAGAAAATGGAGCATCATTCCTGTAAAGGAAATGTTTTTGTTTCATATAGCATTTCCTTCTCTTTGAGATATCCTCTTTTAGTTATAGTATGCAAAAAACTGAATCAAAATTATAAGAAGGAGGGAGAGATCTTGGAAGAATTAGATCTTTACTATACATGGGATGAAAATGCTGCAGTAGTTCAAGAAGCATTCCTATTATAGAATTATGGAGAAGCGCCAATATGTTCTGCTAGTAACTGCCATGTAGATGTTACAAACACATTGAAAGAAGTCATTTATTCTGCTGCTCTTCTGCTGTATAACTGACCTGAATTCACTGAGAGGAAGAAGCAGAAACTTTTTTACTACCATCTTTTGATTATACTTATAGTATTTCCTTTAAAGTGGCAAATCATATGCACATTAATTTTTATGCAGTGATTAATCAAAGCTTGTCTTTGAGTACTTACACTTTCCAGTCTTCTCTCAAGTTAGTTCCTAAGAACCCTAATTCTGGCTCAATTAGGGGAATGTAATTACTTAGTAGTCAGTCAGTAAACATTTATCAAGTGCTTATTGTGTGCCAGGCATTGTGCTAAGTTCTGGGAATAAAAAACGAGGCAAAAAGCAATTTCTACAGTGAAAGATGTCACAATCTAGTAATAATTACACTTCATGTGACATTTGAAGCCAATTACAAATATTTATTATAGTAATAGAAGTTGACTTCTAAGCATTTATATGTTTGTGTCAGAAAAGTAAGGTCTTGATTTTTAATATAATGAAGAAAATAATTTGGTAACTACCTTTAGACATTAATTTGTTTTAAAGCAATATGGTTATGTGTTTTATTGTTAGCTAGGTATTTGAAGAACTAAAACTTATGAATTAATCATATTAGTTCCCCAGTGAACTTATTACCTAAAAGTAGGAAATGAAGGCAGTACCAATTCTAATGGAACATTATTAAATCATTAGGAGAAGTCTTTCCTAGGCCTGTAAGAAAATGATCTCTTTAATTGATAACCATAATCCCTAATTAATATATTACTCTTTAGGTCATCTTTAATATTTAAATTTGCAAATGTGCCATTTGTTTACTAAATTTTTTTGGCAAAAATGTTTTAGGGTGCTTTGTATTACAGTCCTAGCTAGCTAGTTGTATTGCCTTGGAAAAGTCTTTACTAATATAGGTATTTTTCTTATTATTAAGATGGAATTGAATTAAGTGATCTTTAACAGCCTTTCTAGCTCTAACTTAAAATAGTCCAAAATTTTGTTGAGAGGACAGCGAAACTCACTTAGGCATTGTGATGTTAACAGTCTGCCTTGCTGTACAGTAGAAAGATCATTGAATTTGGAAATAGATGAGTTGGATTCAAATTTCAGTTCAGCTGCTTGCCATCTATGTGACTTTGGGCAAGTCATTTAAGCTTCAGGTACCTCAACTGTACAATAAGTAGGATAGACTCGTTATCTCTAGTTTTACTTTTCATGTATGATCCTGTGTTATTTTATGTCTACATTTGCAAAGCCAGCCTTGCATAGGTCTGTTTCCTCTTAGGTACCATGCCTCAAACTTGGGTAACTCTGCCACAAACTCAACAGCAGTGCCGTGGGTGTATAGCTGTGTGAATTGTTTGGCTAAGGTATATCTAGGGATCTCTCTCTCTCTCTCTCTCTCTCTCTCTCTCTGTGTGTGTATATATATATATATATATATATATATATATATATATGTATATATATGAAGTATCTAGGGACAATGTAGAGAATGAGAACTTTTCATTGAAATGAAAGCATAAATGGCAATCTCAAATTTCACATTAAGATAATATACATAGTTTATAACAATAATTAAAGAAATGAAAACCTGAGTATAGCTGGTTACTTCTCACACTAAACTTTTACTTTTGACTACCCAAACTTAGTTAGCATTCATCATTCTCAAGAGCTAAGAAGAATAAACAGCCTTTATTTCATTCTGAGCAGTTTCTCTCAGAATTGTATGTTAAGAGTTTAGGCTTGACTTTAGCTTATCTTAGATTCCAGTTTTAGAGCTTCAGAGTGCTTTCAGGTACATCAAAAGCCCTCACTACCTATTCAGATAGCTTAGACAGTGCATTAAATTTTTATTCTTAGTTCTCTTAACTCCATTTTGTCTCTCTTCAGGCAGTCAACAGCATCTATTAAGCACCTGCTACCTCTAGGACAGCAAAGAAAAAATAAAACTGATATTAGGGTGTTTTACATTCTATTAGGGAGAAAACATGTAACAAAATAAGCACATTTGACACAGATACAAAATAAATAAACATTTTGGGCAAGAAAGACATAAACTATTGGGTGTGGTCTTCAGTAATAACTTCATGTAGAAGGTGGTATTTGCGCAAAGTTTTGAAAGAAACAAGGCATTCCAGGTGGCAGAATACAAGATAGGGAACAGCCAGTCCAAAGATGAGGAGATGGGAGAGTGTGTTTTTGTGAGAAATAGCAGGAAGGTAAGTGTGGCTGAAATGTAGTGTGTGAAGGTGACTAGAATATAATATTTGGAAAAGGAGGTTGGGCCCATTTTATGAAAGGAGAAAGGAAGGCAAGGAGGGAGGGCCTGGTGGTGATGGATCTTTCTTCCATCCTGGTGACCTGTTATCTGGAAAGCCTAGGGTTGGGATTGAGTTCTCTTTAGCTTAATGTAATGGGAATCACCAACTCTATTCCTTTTGGAGAGATCAGGGACTGTAAGGTTTTACTGTATTCTCTGTCACTGCATCTTAATGTCCTCTGGGCCTTACCATCTACTCCACCTCTATACATTCCAGCCTCCTAGGCAGAAATATCTAGCTTCTTGAGGGAATCTAAGGATTCATCCTTTCTTCTTCAGTTTATTTTTTACATAGCTTATAAAGTAATTTTCCTTAAAATCCTCTTCCTTTTTTTGGTGAGTTTAATGTATTTCTGTAGTCAGGCAAAACATTGAGCACCAGACACAGTGCTAAGCGTGGGGGATATACAAAGAAGGATAAAAGATAGCCCATGCTCTCAGAGAGCTTACAGTCTAGGGGAAAAGGTAACTATGCAAATAACTATGCACAAATAAGTTACATATTGGATAATAAATTGGATATAATTAATAGAGGGAATTAAGAGGAATTTGTAAGGTCTTCCTGTAGAAAGTGTAATTTTAGCTGGAAATTGAAAGAATCCAGTATGTGGACATGAGGAGGGAGATTATTTCTGGAATGTGGGGCAGACAGTAAAAATGTACAGGGTCAGGATATAGAGTATCTTGTTTGAGCAGCAGCAAGGAGGTCAGTGTCACTGTATTGAAGAGTATGTGGGAGGGTGTAAGGTGTAAGAAAACTAATAAGTGGATCATGGAGCAGGTTATGAAGGACTCTGAATGCCAAGCAAAGAATTTAATATATGATCCTGGAGGTTATAGGAAGCCATTAGAGTTTATTGAGCAGGTGCAGTGACATGGTTAGACCTATATCTTAGGAAGATAACTTTGATAGTTGAGTCAGGATGAACTGGGTCGAGGATTGGCTGGAGGCAGGAAGACCAATTGGTCTGTAGTCTAAGCATGAGATGATGAAGGCTTGCAATAATTTGGTGATAATGTTAGAGGACGGAAGGGGGCATATGAAAAAGATGTTATGAAGGTAAAATCAACAGGCCTTAGCAAGAGATTGGATATGGAAGTCTGGTGTGAGATAGTGAGGAGTTGAAGATGATATCTGGTTTGCAAACATTGGTGACTGAGAGGATAGTAGCACTCGATAGTTATATTGACATTAGGAAGAAGGGAGGATTTTTTTGGGGGAAGATAATCAAGTTTTTTTTGGATATGTTGAGTTTAAATGTATTAGAGACATCCTATTTAAGATGTTCAGTAGACAGGTGGTAATGCAAGACTCTGGCAGGTCCAGCAGAGAAGTTAGGGCTGAATAAGCAGATTTGAGAAGCATTGGCAAAGAGATGGTAATTGAATCCATAGGAGATGATGAGATCAGTACCAATTTCTCTGTGTATTTTGCCATCCTTTGGCAGAACTTCAGAGTGTGAGGTTCATATGATGACTGCTTCCCAGCACCCCTTCCTCCTTGTTTGTATAATCTACTTATACACTCTGATTATGTGAGATACTATGTTCCTTTACTCTTTTTTTCCCCCCCAAAGTTTTATTTTAGACTCCAACACCAGAAGACAAATACAGAATAGAGAAAAGAAAGAAAAATGTATCATAAACTTAAATACTGGAATTTAAATACTATATTAGAAAGAAAAAAAAGCATGTTGTATGCATAGCCTAGTATGAGAGGATTCAAAATGTGTAACAAATTTTCATTTCACAAAAAGCCTATATGATAAATAATACTTGTGTTGAGAATTGTCCATCTTTTCTTGGCTTCCTTGTGAGTTTTCTTTTGTTCTCTGCTGTGTATTTTTTTTTTTAAAGCCATCAGGGTTAAGAAACTTGCTCAAGGTTATATGGCCAGTTATTTTTGTGTGGGTGCCGAGTATCTGAGGCCGGAACCTATCCCAGGTCTTCTGATGCTGGGGCCTGTGCTCCTATTCACTGCGCCACCTGGCCACCCCTTGCTGTGTACTTTTTTTACTTTGTTCTTTTTTCCCTCCCCCCAAGCTTCCCCAGAAGGCTTACATTAATGTTTAGATGTTTCTCCATAGCTATAGATATATACATACATATATAGACATATACTTTCCCAAACCTATTCTACCCCTGATCTTTGTTTTTGTGTATGTGCATATCTAATTTCCTATCCCTCCTATCTCCTCTATTTTACTTTTACCCATTTCCTTGCCCTATGACTTGCCTACCCCCTCCAAGGATCCCTCCCCATCCTCCCATTCTAATAAATCTAAACACCCTTCTATACCCTTGTTTACCTATTCCCTCACCCTCCCCTCTAAAAATCTCTCCCTTGTCCTGTACCCCACTCCTTATGCCCTGTCATTTTATTTATTCTGGATTTAGAAGATTTTTATAGACTTAAATATATATATATATATATATATATGAATGTATTGTTTCCTCTTAAACCCATTCCCAATAAAAGTAGGTTACCAGAACTACCAGCCCTCCTTCCCCATCTAATTCCTATGTATCAATAACATTTTACATATATAAAAAGTAAACAGTTTGTTCTTATGGATCCTTTATAATCAGCCTTTGTTATGTACTTTATGTTTCTTTGCTTTTTATCCCACTGTTGTCCTTAGTGCATTATTTTTCTCTCCTTTTAAATCACCAAAACGATTCCCAGACCCTGTCTTATTTAACTTTCTCTGTGGCCTCTAAATAACATTATCATCTGGACACTTGTATTACCTTTGCCTATTAGAATGTAATCATTTCATAATTGTATTTATTTTTTTTTATTTTTTCTTTTAATTTCTTTGCATTTCAAACTTTTTTGCTCAACTCTGGCCTTTTCCTGAGGTATCCTTGCAAACCTTGTGTTTCATTGAAAGTTCATTCCCCTCCTGGATTATACTTAGTTTTGCTGGGTGGATTATTCTTTTTTTTTTTTTTTTTAAGCATTCAGGGAGCCGGTGCTCTGCTGAGCCACCTGGCCGCCCCTAAGCAATTGGGGGTTAAGTAACTTGCTCAAGGTTACACGGCCAGGTGTTTCTGGGTGGGTGTTAAGTGTCTGAGCCCGGGATTTGATTTCCAGGTCTTCTCAACACTGGAGCCGGTGCTCTTACTTGCTGTGCTACCTGGCCGCCCCTGGGTGGATTATTCTTGAACATAAGCCCATATATTTTTGCCTTTTGGATTATTGTATTCCAGTCTCTCCACTCCTTTTATCTTGTATGATCCTGACTATATTGCTCCTTGGTACTTTCTTTTTGGCACCTGGAAGTTCTGGATTTTGGCTGTTATGTTCAAGGGGAATTTTCATTTTGAGGCTTCTTAAAGGTGTATTCTATTTTCATTTTACTCTCTTAATATTTTTGCACAGCTTTCTTTCCTGATTTCTTGAGATCATATGTGGGACCTTTTTAAGGTCATGACTTTAAGGTAACCCTGTGATTCTTAAATTATCTCTCCTTGATCTCTTTTCCAGGTCATTTGTTTTAGAGATGAATTTTTTTGCATTTTCTTCTGTTTATTTTTTTCAATCTTTTGACTTTGTTTTTAAATTTTCTTTTAGTTTTTTTGGAGTCATCAATTTCCATTTGGTCTGTTCTAATTTTTAGGAAGTCTGTTACTTAAACTTTTGTACATCTTATATTAAGCTGTTAATTCTTCCAAATCCTTCTTCCATAGTTCTAATTTCTTTTCAGATTCTTGCCTCTAAAATTCTCATTTCACTTATAATTAGAACTCTTAAACCATAACTCCTCATTTCTTCAAGAAATTTTTGTTGAATTTGTGACTGGCCATCCTTATTTAATAGCTCTTTTTCATTGTTTTTAAAATTTATTCATTCTTCTAAATTGGTGTTTTAGGACAGGACTCTGGGCATTTTGGGAGGAAATATTAAAGCCTTGTGTAATTCTACTGTTAAATTCTTTGGGTGTTAAATGCTGTGTTCTTTAAGATCTCAGGAAAAACTCAGGCTGGGAATTTGCAAAATTTCATTATGTCCCAAATCCCTTCTTTTCTAGTCTGAGCTTAGTAGGGATGGTTCCCAATTTGAATCTCAGCACAACTACATACTTGCCCTTGGGTAGGGAGCTTTCTCAGGCAGTTGCTAGTCCCTGTCAGCTAGCAGGAAGACTTTGCATTAGAGCTGTAGGCACCTTCTTTCTCACCCAATTCCCCTGTCCACAACAGATGCTCTAAATCACTCACCTCTGTTCTGAGACTCTGATCTCATTTTGGTGTCAGAACAACAAAACTCTACATCCACAGCCATTTCAGGCCCTCTATCCTCCTTTATGATTAGAGCCATAGAGTTGCAGGCCCACTTGTGTCTCAGATTTTCTACCTTAGTCACCTGCTTATGGGTAGTCTTCTCTATCTTGGGCTGGTGTAATGACCCACTGTGGTTTCTCATTTGATTTCCTCCTACTTGGTCTGGTACTCTTCCTAGATCTTTTTTTTTTTTTTGGGGGGGGGGTAGAATAGTTGTCCAAGAAAGCTGGACTGTACTGTTAACTCTTAATTTTCCGTTTTAGTAGATTTCCTTGGGTTATCACTTGTCAACAGTATTATGGAAAGAATTATTTTTTCAGGTACAGGTTAGACTGTGCTGCTTCTGAATTCCCTTTAGGATTTCTTTCTCTCTAAAATGAAAGAGGTGGATTAGATTGTCTCTTAGTTCCTCTTCAGTTCTACTTTAGGTCTATGATTCTATAAATTTGAAGATGCTAGGATTGTATGGTAATAAATGCTCATTTTCATTCATAGCAGTCTTCAGTCCATAGAAAATAACAAATTCTAAGTTCAGATTTTAGTTTGTCATAAGCAATTTGTTTTAAATGTCTTTTTTTGAGAAGTTAAAATATCTGGATTTAAAGAAGAAAGTTTCCTTGTGAATTCAAACAGGAATTCACAATGGTGAGGGTGGTGATTGGAATAATTAGTATGAGAGAACTTGTCCAACTGACATTGTTCAGCAATAAGTCAACAGACTCAAGTTCATTGTCAGCAATAGACTGTCTGTCACTGAAGATAGCTGGAAGGAGAGCTAGAGCCATATTTTCTTAAACTGACATCCCAGGATGTGGAGGAGGCAGTTAACCTACAACTATAAGGAGAACATTAGTGATTTTTCATCCCCTTATATTCCATAAACAACTCTGAGCCTTGATTCTGTTGAGCTCCTCATGGTTCAGCTATTTAAAGTTTTCTGGAAGGTGGCTAATTTGTTTTCTCAATCATTGTTGGTGTCTCCTACTCATTTGGAGAGGTTTTTGTATAGCATAAAGAGGTCAGGGTGTAGACATATTTATACAGTCAGTCTAACAGCTAATTAGTACTTTGTGATTTCATTCTGGGTTTTTTGTGACTCTACAAATTTAGTGTAGTTGTAGAGGAGCCAAATCATATCCCTCCTCTCAATGTATCTTAGGCTGCCTAGGTAAAATCTCCTTTCCCCTTCCATTAGGTACTTCATCTCTTCTGATCTGCACTTTTACCCTGCCTCATACAGCTTTTATCTCATTATCATTGATAACTGTTCAGTGCTTCCCTACCTCCCCCCCCCACTGTAGTTCTTTTCTCAGACTACTTATATAATTTCTTATATTCCCCTCTTTTTTGGGTATCTTACTCCCTTAAATGTGTTGTTTGTCATTGTTGTGATATCCTGTTATCCCACTCCTCCCTGCTTTGCTAGTATGTTACTATCATCTCTCCTGTACAGAGCCTCTCTTTATGATCTTGATCCTATAATCAGTTCAGTTTTATGCCAGATTCCCTTGCCTCCTTGTCTTTACATCATTCCTCTCTTCCACACCTCAGCCCTAGATTGCTCCTGATATCTACCTTCTTTACTTCTTGTCAGGGTGCTGCTGCTGATGACTGGAAGAAGTCACATGATTTTATTGACTAGGATCCACTATAAATTTGTTATCTCATCTGGGCCCTCACTGGACTCAGAAATCCTTTCACTCTTCCCTGATTGACTCTGTTGCACAGTGTCTGTTCCAAAACTATCAACCTTCTTTACTGAGAAAATTCTAGTCATCTGTCCTCAGCTTCCTCTTCTCTCCAGTTCTGTGGCTGAAATCCCCCTCAACATCATCCCCCAACCCCCAATTCAGAGAGTTCTGAGATAAATATGTAAATTGACAACCAAATTCCATTATCATGTAATCAAAAAAAATACTTTAAAAGTACAGTTTACTTGAATCTCTGATTTTAAAATGTGGCATTGTCAGCCAGGCACAAATCTAGCTTGAGCTTCTCAGTTTAAAGAATTTTTGGAAATTAGAAATGTTTTCTATTTGAAGCTACAACTGTAAAAGCCTGACAGACCTCCCAATTTGTCTGGTTGTGATTAGTTTTCAAAAGAATAGCATTTTTATAATGGAATAAAATCTTGGTAATAAAGTAATTGATTTTTAGAAATTCAGTCAGTCTATTGCCTTAATACTCATTCTTGGGTAGGAGTTAAATAGTATGTGAAACCTCTGGGTTTTAAAATTATTTTCTTGGTTTTTTGGATATTAATAGGAATAAACTGAAATATAAAATAAAAATTTTAATGTTAGATTTCTTTCTATACTTGAAACTTGTTAACTTACCTCACAGTGATTCAATGTCATAGAAATTTTAAAGAGTGCCACCATGATTTTTTTATTACAAATATTGGCCTCATATTTTGTTTATTTTTCTCTTGTGGTTTGTCTTTAATCACTAATGTGTGTATTCTGTGCTAAGACAATAACTGAAAACATTTTTGTAATGTTACTAATAGTGATATAATATATTTTATCATTTAAAATTCTGATGAAATAGTTGAAATTGCTTTATCTGTTTGAACTAGTTTTAGAAATCTTGTTTCTCTTTCTAGGACTAACATAAATATATTAAAGTTGAAGTATATACTATTAACTTAGAAATAAATCAACAGTTTTATTACATAGCCACATTGAGCTGCAGAGATATTTGAAAGCATTTTAAGATGCATGCCTTTATATTTTTCCAAAATGACATAACTGTATAAGAAATAAAAAAATAAACTTTGGTTTTGGTGATTAAAATTACTTCCTCTTTAAATTTTAATGGGAACTTTTTAGGGTCTACTAATGATTGTTTGAACTTTTAGCATGTAATATAGTGTAAAAATTTATACTTTATATATAATTTTTCATCTTCTTTTAAAAAATAATTGATGATGTTCTTTTCTTACAGCCAAACCATTCACTTCTAAAGTGAAACAGATGCGATTACATAAAGAAGACTTCGAAATATTAAAGGTGATTGGTAGAGGAGCTTTTGGGGAGGTAAGATATGAAGATTCTATGGAATGTCTATTAACTTCTTTTTTGAAAATCACCTGTTTACTCTATGTGGATAAATTAAAACATTGTTTGCCATTTTATCATACATCTCAAAGTACCGGAGCAAAGATTGGGAAAGAAGTGATCACTTGAAAATTTTATCCTAATTTCAAATTTGAAATTATGTGTTTTCACAAAGGAAATTTCTCAGGGAATTCCTTGACAAAGCATGGGAAGCTCATATACTTAGAGTATCTACTTTGTTGGTATAGAAATATTCTCTTTTGGCTGCCTTACTATCTACAACAAACTTTTTACACATTCAAAATGGAATTTGTCTTCTCTCCAAAACTTTAACTTTCAACTTCCTGGTCCCTATTGCTGTACTTAACTTTCTTCTACTTAACGCTGCCCAAAAGTCTAAACTGTCTTCATTTATCTCACTATTGAGTCAATTGCCAAGCCACTTGTTATTTCTTATGGAATCTCCCATGTATCCCATCTTGTCTACTACATTCAAAGCTGTGGCTAGGAAATTTTGAATCTTAGACAAGTAAGCACAGACTTTGAGAGTGGAGAGAAGGCAGCACAAACTCCATGGGAAGGAAATAGAGATTCTAAGATACAGCATTGAGGCTGCTCATAGAGAACCATGAGGGCGGGAAGCTCTTATTATCAAGCCACCTAGTAGCTTGCTATTTCACATTTTTTCCCCCTTATTCTTTTTTTTTCTGTGCTGTTGAAGAACTGCAGGTACTGTCAGAGCCTTCTAAATATAGCACTTTGGGGTAAATCCCCAGTTGTCACCTTGCTAATTATGGCTTTAAGTGCAACTGCTCTTACCCTAGTCCAGCATTTCATGCTTAATTCCTGTTTTACTGTAACACCTTTCTAGCTGACTTAACCAGGGTCCAAGCTGTTCCCTTTCCAGTCTTTTTGGAACAATTGTTAGATGATTCTTCTTCTCCTCCTCCTCCTCCTTCTTCTTCTGCTGCTGCTGCTTCTGCTTCTCTTCTCCTCCTCCTCCTCTTCTTTTTGCTTTTTTGGAGGGGGGAGGGCAGGGCAGTTGGGGTTAAGTGACTTGCCCAAATTTACATGGCTAGTAAGTGTTACGTGTCTAAGGTCACATTTCAACTCAGGTCCTCTTAACTCCAGGGCTGGTGCTCTATTCGCTGTCACCTAACTGCCCCAATAACTCTTCTTAAAAGCAACTTTTGTATCATTGTGTTGCTCATTAACCTTCCTCTTACGTTTCTGTGTCAGTGCCTGATCTTTAAAGGTCTCACTGTTGCCTAATATGTGCCAAACTGTAGTTAGACCAGTCTTATTGCTGTATAAACACACCATCTCTGTGCCTAGGGTTATGTTTGAATGTTCTTTCTTTTATCTTCTGCACATATAATTGTTACTCATTCACCAGTTTTCAACTTAATCTCCATCTCTTACTTTGAGACTTCCCTGACTACTCTAGTTCTTATTGTTCCCTCTCCTCCCTGAACTTTTTTGAAACTTGTTAGTATCAAATAATTTATGACTTAACTATGATTTTAATGCTAGGAAAGACTTTAGAGAGGATCCTATTATTTTGGGGATTCTTGACTCGAGGTAAAAAACTTAAAACAATTTTTTTTGATAACTATTTCAGTATAACTCAATTTTGATTATGCATTTGAAAACTATATTCAGGGAAGGGGTCACTAGGCATTACCATATTGCCAAAAGGTGACTTTTTTGTGCCTAAGTAATACAAAAGGTTAAAAATCTAATGTAATGGGGAAACTGGGACCCAGTGAGGGTAAGTGATCTTGCCCAAGGTTACAGAGCTAGTAAATAGCAGAACTATGACTTACCTTTTTTCCTCCTCTGTCACAGATCAAAAAAAAATTATATTTGTATCTTCAATTTTTTACATTTATCATATTTATCCCAAGTATTTCTCCTCCTTTCTCTCCCAGAGAGCTGTATAACAAAGATGACTTTTTTAAAGAGGAAAAAAAAAAGTCAGCACAATTGTCAATACATTTAAAAGGTAGAAAACATGTGCAAGCACATGTGTGTACCTCCCACATCTAGGAATGGATGGGTTATGGGTGACATTTCCTATCTCTCCATTCAGGTTATGCTTGATTTTTTTTTAAAGATTTATTTTGTAGCCTGGCATTTTATTAAGCTATTAATTAGTGTCTGCTGATTCGTAGTACTTTCCAAATAGACTGTCATATCAGCGAACAGGGTTTGTTTTTAGCACCTCTTTATTCATATTTATTCCTTTAATTTCTTTATTTTGTTTTATTGTTGTTACTAGCATTTATAGAATTATGTAAAATAATAGTTGGGGAGAGTGGGCATCCTTGCTTTATTCCTGTATTTGTTAGTAAAACTTCTGGTATACCCAAAAAAAGATATTTGCTTGTGGTTTTAGATAGATGATTTCCCCCCCCTTTTTTAGAGGGCAATTGGGGTTAAGTGACTTGCCCAAAGTCACACGGCTAGTAATTGTGTCAAGTGTCTGAGGCCAGAATTGAACTCAGGTCCTCCTGACTCCAGGGCAGGTGCTCTATTCACTGTGCCACCGAGCTGCCCCATAGATAGATGATTTTTAGTGATTTTTTTAAGGTTCCTCTGTGCCGGTATTGGGTGAGCAGTAATTCACAGGTTTCAGGTTTTTTTTTTTTTAAGGTACTCTAAACCAAAGAGAAAGCTTAAGTTCTTTATCTTAGCATATAATTTCAGATTTGGAGAAGTTTGAGATCAAATGTGGTGATCAGATAAAATGTCTAATTCTTCATTTATGTGCTCATATGGCCCAGGATTGTGCTTGACCTTTATAATTTTGTTAATTCACTTTTGTTTTTTAGTGTTCTTTTTCCATATTTACGTTATCATAGTTATTGTGTATATTGTTTTCTTGACTTTACTCTGTACCAGTTTATGTAGAGCTTTGTATGCTTCTCTATTTTTGTCACATGTATCATTTCTTCTAGCATAGTAATATTCTATTACATACATGGTCCACAATTTTTATTTTATTTATTTTTATGCTTTTTGAAGAGGGGAAGGTAGGGCACTTGGGGTTAAGTGACTTGCCCAAGGTCACATGGCTAGTTTTGTGTTAAGTGTCTGAAGATTTGAACTCAGGTCCCTCTGACTCTAGGGCCAGTGTTCTATTCACTGTGCCACCTAGCCACCCCTGTTCCACAATTTTAAAAATCCAACCTATGAGCATCTATTTTATTTCTAATTCTTTGCTTTCAGAAAAAAAAATGCTCTTATAAATATTTTGGTGCATATGAGGGCTTTCTTATCTTTCTTGCGGTATGATTCCAGCAATGAAATCTTTGGTTTTTTTAAAGGATATGAACATTTTAGTCATTTTATTTGCATAATTCCAAATTGCATGCCATAAAGCTTTTAGTTCTAGTTTTTTCCAGATGTATGTTTATTTCCAAGTATTCCCTTTTGTTCCTCTTTCTGTCAAATTTATCCAAAATTCAGAGACAAATATTGAAGTCTCCTATCACTATCATGTTACTCTCTATTTTCTCCTGTAGCTCAATTAATGTTTCCTTTAGGAATCTGAATATTAAGGCATTTGGAGTATGTGTGTATATTGCTGATATATTGCTTTGTTGTCTATAGTCATTTTCTTCATAAGGTAATTTTCTTGTTTATTCCTTTTTATTTTTTGAATATTTATTTTTCTTTTTTTCAGACATTATCACTTCTGCTTTTTTAGATTTACTTGATACATAGTACATTTTTTCCATCCTCAGTATTATTTTATTTATGTCTTTGTTTTTAAATTGTATTTCTTGTAAGCAACATGTTGTAGGGTTTTGCTTTCTTATCCAATCTATAATTTTTTCTTTTTTAATAGTATTTTGGTTTTTTTCTAATGACATGTCAAGACAATTTTTAGCATTCATTTTTACAAGATTTTGGGTTCCAATTTTTTCTCCCTCCCTTCCTACTCTTTCTTTTCTGAAAATGGCAGGTAATTTGATATAGGTTATACATGTGCTGTTATGTAAAGCATTTCCATATTAGTCACAGGTGTTAACGAAGAAACAAATCAAAAGGAAAAAAAAATAAAGTAAGAAAAATATGCTTTCGTCTGCTTTCTGAATCCATCAGTCCTTTATCTGAATGTGGATAGTATTTTCTAGGTATTTTATTTCTTGTAAATATTCAGTGATTTTGCTGAGATTGATAGATTTATTGACATATAGTTGAGCTAAATATTTCCTAATGATTGCTATAATTTCCTTTTCATTTGGTGGTGTTTTCACCCTGTTTCTTTTTTTTTTAGTAAAGGACATTTTCTTTTTTTTTCCTCTTTGGAGGGCAGTTGAGGTTAAGTGACTTGTCCAAGGTCACACAGCTAGTTTTTGTGTTAAGTGTCTGAGGTCACATTTGAACTCAGGTCCTCTTGACTCCAGGGCCGGTGCTCTATTCACTGTGCCACCTACCCTCCCCCCCTGTTCATTTTTGATAGTGGATATTAACCAGTGGCCTATCTTTCTTATTAGTTTCTTTTCATAAGATCAGCTCCTGAATTTATTTGTTAGCTTAATAGTTTGTTTATTTTTTTAGCTTTCAGTCCTATTAATCTTACCTTTGATTTCCAGGATTTCCAATTTGGTGCTCAATTGAGGATTTTAAATTTATTTTTTAGTTTTTTTTTTAGTTCCTTCCTCAATTCATTGATCTGTTCTTTTTCTGTTTTGTTGATATAAGAATTTAGAGAAATAAAATTTCCCCTAAATATTGTCTTGGCCTCATCCCATACATTTTGTTATGTTGTTTCATTGTTGTTACTCTCTTTAATGAAATTATTGATTGTTTCTATGATTTGTTTTTTGATCCAATTAGTTATTCTTTAGGATTAAATTTGGTTTCCAATTAATTTTTAATCTATCTTTCTACTGCCCTTTGCTGAATGTAATTTTTATTGCTTTATGATCTGAAAAGAATATATTTAATATTTCTGTCTTTCTACATTTTATTTTGAAGTTTTTATGCCCTATTGCAATTTTTGTGTAGGTGCTGAATGCTGCTGAGAAAAAGATATATTCCTTTCTGTATCTATTCAGTTTTCTCCAAAGGTCTGTCATAGCTAACTTTTCTAATATTCTATTTACCTCCTTAGTTTCTTTCTTGTTTATTTTTTGTTTGGATTTATCGAGTTCTGATTTATCGAGTTCTGAAATGGGAGAGTTGAGGTCCCCCACTAGTATAGTTTTGCTGTCTATTTCTTTCCTGTAACTAATTTAACTTCTTTAAGAATTTGGATGCTAGGGGTGGCTAGGTGGAGTAGTGAATAGAGCACCAGTCCTATAGTCAGGAGGACCTGAGTTCAAATTTAACCTCACACACTTTATACTTACTAGCCTTGTGACCTTGGACAAGTCACTCAAACCCAATTGCCCTGCCTTCCCCCCTCCAAAAAAGCATCAACAAAAAAAAAAATTTGTATGCTATACCATTTGGAGCAGATATGTTTAGTATTGATATTGCTTCATTGTCTGTGGTACCTTTTAGCAAGGTATAACTTCCTTCCTTATCTCTTTTAATTCTGTCTAATTTTGCTTTTGCTTTGCCTGAGATCAGGATTGCTACCCCTGCTTTTTTTCTACTTCAGCTGAAGCATTATAGACTCTGCTCCAGCCCCTTACCTTTATTCTATGTGTATCTCTCTGCTTCAAATGTTTTTCTTGTAAACAACATATTGTAGTATTCTGGTTTTTGATACACTCTATCTGCTTCTGTTTTATGGGAGAGTTCATCCCATTCACATTCATAGTTAAGATTACTGACTGTGTATTTTCCTCCATCCTAATCTTCCTCTGGTTTGTTTTCTCTCTCTCCTTTTGCCCTTTCCCTCCTCACCAGTGTTTCCTTTTTGTCTACCACCTCCCCTGATCTGTCCTTCCTTCTGTCAGTCCTCACCACCTCCCTTTATATATTATATATTTCATATACAGGTATGTGTATATATTTATGTACATGTGTGTATATATCCATACACAAAAATATGGATAATATATATCTCCTCCTCTCCTACTTCCCTGTCTGGTAGATTTCTATATTCAACTGATTGTATATATTATTCCCTCTTTGAGTCAATACTGATGAGAATATGGTTCAAGTGATGCCCATTGTCCACCTTCCCATCTGTCCCTCTACCATAAATGGATCTTTCATTCCTCTTCTTGTGAAATGATTTATCTCATCCTACCTCTCCCTTCTTTCTGAACCCATTGTACTCTTCTTTTTCATCCCTTAATTTTTTCTGTCATTCCCTCAAATTAACCTTTTACCTATATTCTCTATGTATATTCCTTCTAGGTGTACCATTAATGACACAGTTTTTAAGAATTACAAGTATCATCTTCCCATGTGAGGCTACTTACTTTGCCATATTGGCCCCTAGCAGGCTGCTCTTTTTTCATTTTATTGGATTGTTAATCCATTCACATTTGAAGTTGAAAGTTGAGTTTATATTTTTTCTCCTTTTGTTTCTAATATTGATTTTCGTTTTTTAAAAATATTAGTGATTTTGTGATTTCACCTGTTCTGCTGTAATCACAATGTCTTTTCAATTTAGTTTAATCTTTTTAAAGATTGTTCTATTCCCACCAGGAGCAGCTAGGTGGAAAGGTAGATAGAGTGACAGGCCTGGAGCCAGTAAGACTCATCTTCCTGAGTTCAAATGTGGGTTCTGATGCTTACTAGTTGTGTGATACTGGGTAAATCACTTAAGCTGGAGAAGGAAAGGGCAAACCACTCCAGTATCTTTGTCAGGAAAACCTCAAATGGGATCACAAAGAGTCAGACAAGTCTGAACAACAGCAGCTATTCCCACTGGCTCTCTTCCCTTCACTCTCATTGTTCCCTTCTTTTCTGTTTACTCTTTTCCCTTGGGGTTTTGCTTATTAGTTCCTTTCCCCCCCCTCCTATTTTTATCTGGTTATTTAATTTCGCCCTTTCCCATTTTCCTCTTAGTCAAGTACATTCTTTGTTCCTCTCCTTTCCTTTAGAAACAGTACTGTTCATCAGTTTTTAAAATTTCATTTCTTTGTGCCCATTTTCAGAGAGGATTTCTATTAATTTCCCTTTTACTCATCCTTTTCTACTCTAGACCCTCATTGTTTCATTCATGACCCCTATAATTGTCTAGAGAATGACTCTCCATTCTCTGTATTCTTTGTGGAATCGGAGCTTCTGAATTAACCATTCTTGACTCTCTTGGTAGTTTCTACTAATGCTTTGTAGAACTTGCCCCCAAGAGGATTCCGTTTTCCATTGTCCCTCACTCCCAGAACAGGGCCAATTTTTATAGGTGACCAAGAGATCTCTGTCACATGGTAGTAATCCCCCTTTCCCCCATCCCTGATTATGCAGCCCACCATTGATCTATAATTTCCCTTTGATTACTTTCTTTTTCCCATTTGCCTCAGAATTTCCTCACTGTGTCCATGCTTTCCCACTCCCTCTGGTGCCAGTTGCCCTAAGGAGTTCTAACTTTTGCCTTCCAAAGTAGAATGAACAGTTTTTGAAATACCAAATCTCCCAGACCAAACCTAGCACTGGATCCTCATTTCCCTTTATAGAATGTCTCCCTTCACTCATAGGAACATTTATTAATGGAAGTACTCCTCCCACCAAAGCAAGGCCTTCCTCTTTTTCCTTTCTCCCTTGCAGTCTTTCTCCCCCTCACCCCATCTTCATTTTTTCCCCTATATGATTCTTCTTTTTCTGAAGAACCATAGGGTTTACCTTCCCCTTTTTGCCAGCCCTCAATTTGATCCAGGTACATTATACTCTTTCCATTATTCCCCTGATTTTTTCTTCCCTTTCATGCATCTTCCCATTCTGTATTATAATATAGTCCTACAAAAAAACATTGATACACATGTAGATAGATTGTTCCTAGGTTCTCTCCATAATGCTGAAGGTTCACTTCTCTGTTACTTCTCCACCTGACTTTTGTCATCACTCCTGCCTACTTGTGTACCTTTTGAAAGAAGTCTCTTACTGATAGTGTCATTCTGTTGCTGTCCTTGGCTGCTGCATTTGTTTACTCTGTGGTTTTGCATATTTGAGAACCAAATAATCTCTTCAGATCTTGTTTTCTTTCTAAGAATGTTTCAAATACCCCTTTATTGTTAAATGCCCATCTTTTCATTTATGTTTAAGCTCATATTGCTGGGTAGGTTACCCTGGACTGTATCTTGAACTCCATTATTCTTTGGAATACATTTTTACATTCCTTCTTGTGTTTTCTGATGTGTTTTGTCTTATTTGAATTTATTTTCTTAATATTTGAAGGTCTTTCTCTTGATTGCTTATAGAACTTGTTGTTTCTGAATTGAATTGTTAAATCTAACCACTATGTTGAGTTTGTAGTCTTGTCTTTTTTTTTTTTCCCCTGGAGGTAATCTATGAATTCTTTCAATTGGTATTTCATTTTATGTGTTTAGAAGTTCTGTACAGTTCTATTATTTTCTGCACTATGGTGTTCAGGTCTTTTTTTGTGTCTTATATTCTTTTGGGAAACCTATGAATCTAATTTGAGGCCAGTCTTCATGATCAGTATGTTTAGATGCATAGAGAGCATATTTTCTCTTAATGTTACTTGTTTTAACTTCTAGATTATCCTTCCCTTCTTTGTATTTGCATTCCCAATTTGTTCTCTTATTTCTTTGGTGATATTTACATTGTATAAATTAGTTTTTCAATTCTGCCCATAATTTTTGCCATATAAGCCATAATCCTGTCTCATAATTCTCATATCTTTTTTAAACCACTTAGGAATGTTGTGTTGTAGTTCCATGTTCTTCTCAAATTCCACAGGGTTTCATCTGCCTCTTATCAAGAGTTGGATCATTTTCTTTTGTTTTACAGTATTTATTCATAGATGCTTGAACTCACTTACTAGATCTGGAGGCCATATTTCCTTCTGCTTTTAATGATTTCCTTGTTGATTTATTTATGTTCAAGGTCTTTGAGTTTTCTTCTTCCTGAGATCTTAGGTATTTTCCGTCTTTTTTTCCTTATCTTCCCCTAGAGGTTGGTGGGGTCAGGAAAGCCTTCATGGAAAGAAGATGGTATTTGAGCTGAGGGCTTCCAAAAGATGGAAGTGGGAAGTTTTCCACTGGGAGAAGAACAGTGAAACAGTGTGGAGACAGGAAATGATGTCTTGCATGAACAGTAGCAAGAAAGTCAACATAGCTGGACCATAGAGTCTGTGAAGGACACTAATGTGTGTGTGTGTGTGTGTGTGTGTGTGTGTGTGTGTGTGTGTGTGTATTATATAAATAAAATAAGTCTGGAAAGGGAGATTGGGACTAGGTTGTAAAAGGCTTAAAATTCAAAATTAAGAGTTTATATTTGATCCTAGAAGCAATAGGAATCATGGATTATCATTACTGTTATGTTTTATAAACATGAGTATCTATCTCCCTGGACTTTATCCTAAGACTTCTCTTTCTACATTCTTCATCTTGGTAATATCATCAATTTTAATGGTGTTTTATTATTTCTTTGTGCATGATACCCAGATTGATATATTAATTCCTAGTCTGCCTCCTGAACTTCAGCCACATGTCACCTATTGTCTCTCTGCCCTATTTCTGACTTTTCATTCACTCAACTTCGCAACCTTGGAATTGTCCTCAAGTCTTTCTCCCTCTCCCCTAACATAACTTGAATCTATCCATTTACTCTGTCATTATCTTAGTTCAGGATAAACTCTGCCTTTTGTCTGGAGTTTTGCAACAGCCTCCTAGTTGAAATTATAGCTTCTAATCTCTCACTTTTCTGTTTTCCATGTAGTTGTCAAAATAATCTTCCTAAAAATCAGGTCTGAGCTTTTTTTTTTGGTGGGACTGGGGGGTGGGTGTGGGTGTGGGGAAGGCGAGGTTGCCCTACTCTGGATACTCTGTGGGCCTTTCATTGCCCTTAGCATATAATGCAAACTTCTGGGTATCTTTTCATCAGTCTACTTTTTTTTTTTTTTTTGCCTTTTGGAGGCAATTTGGGTTAAGCAACTTGCCCAAGGTCACACAGCTAGTAAATTATCAGTCTACTTTTCTAAGGCAAACTGACCTACTTCCTTTTCCTTGAAGTCACCATTTCATTTTCTGCTTTTTTTGAACAGACTGTCCCCAATTCTTGGAATTCATTCCCTTCTTTCTTATGCCTTGTGGAATGCCTAGTTTACCTGAAGGATCATCTTACTTGCTTTTTCCTAGCAGAAGCCTTTTCTGTCTCCTTAGGTGTTACCACTTTAGTCTCCTCCCCATTATCATTTATATAATTATCTATTTATATGCTGTATTCTCTGTAGAATATAAGTTTCTTGAGGGTAAGGACTATAAATTGTTCTGTATCATCTGCTGGGGAGAAACATATTTTTTTAAGCCTGCCTTTAACACTCAGGCTATCTTTCTCATACTCATCTCACCAACACTTAAACTTTGTTTCTAGGACCCTGGCTCTGCTTTGGGCTTATTGTATCTGGAATAAGGCCTCCATGTCATTTCCTGACCATTTCTAAGGCATTCCAGACATCCTCCTTTCTTATCCCCCTGGGCTCTGCCTTTGCTATGTGACCTTTTTACCTTATCTTAGAACCTGGGTCTCCCTGCCATCTGCTGTCACAAGTACTGCTTTGTGTGCGTGTGTGTGTGTGTGTGTGTATCCTCTTTAGCTTTCTACTTTTTAATGTGTTGTCTTCTTCAATTAGAATGTAAATCCCTTGAGGGTAGAGATTATCTTGCTTGTATTTCTATCCCTAGCACTTAGCATATTGTATGGAAAACCATAAGTGCTTAATAAATGCTGTTTCATTCATTCATTCATTGAATCTCTACTGCCTGCCTAGCACAGTCCCTTTAATAGAGTATGTGCTTGTTTTATCCTACCTTCCTCTCAAGGTATCATCCTGTACTTTTCCTCTCTTTCACAGCCAAACTCTCAGAAAAGTTTGTGCTTGTCTAATTCTCATCTCGCACTCACATCTCGACCTTTGTAACATGGCCTCAGTCCTCAGCTTTCTACTAAAACTGTTGTCTTCCAGGTGACTAGTTATCTCTCTTTGCTAAATCAGGTCTTTTTTTTTTTTCTTTAGTCTTCATCCTTCTTGAACTTTTGGTACTATTTGACCCTCTTCCTAGATGTGCTTTTTCTTTCCAGGTCTTCACGACACAGCTCTGTTGTGTTTCTCTTCCTTTTTGTTGAATTGATTAAATTTCCTTTTCAGGTTCATCATTTACATCCCTCCAGATGCTTGGTTGTGCTTGAGGTTTTAGCTGCAAGTCAGATTAAAAGGTATTCTGATCCTTAGGGTACAGCATAAAAACAGATGGTAGTCCTTTTACTTCAATGTCATTTCCACTGAAAAAAATAATATCAGTTTCTAATGTTGAACTGTTTGGTTGTGACTTTGGTGTCAAGAACTTTCTTTTCTGGACCTTTTTGGTAGATGTAACAGCACCTATATCAATAATCTGTATCTATAGTTTTCTTTGACTATTGCTTTTAATGTATTCAGTTGTGAATTCACCATTTAGTACAGGTTGTGGGAGCAAGACCTTATTGGAATTAAACTTTATTATTATTTCTTCATTGTGATTGCTTGTCTGTTGTCATTATTGTTTAGCATGATACCCGTAGCATTTGAACTATATTAAATGTTGTTAGCATTTGAGAGGTAGCTTTAACAGTTAAATTGAAAATCTGCTCCTCTGTTTAACAATGTAACCCATTGCTCTAAGGACAAATTGTAAAGGATTCAAAAAATTCTCACTTGGTCCTTATTCTTCAGATCATTTGGTTTTTACATTATATTTAGACTCTTAGTCTTATTCCTACTTAAGACTCCCCCTACCTCCCAGCTTCCTTTCTGTAGGAAATAAATCCATGTCATTTTGTTCTGAATATACTTATCTGTGGGCTCTTCTTGTAATACTGTTTTCTGTTTTGAATATCATCTCTTTAGCTTTCAGTGAATATATATTGTTATTAAATAGAACCTAGTTGCTATACTTTGCTTTAAACCATTTGGTAGTCAAAGACAACAATATAATAAGAGATGAGTTATTCACTTGGGCAAGAGTCAGCGATAAGCAAAGATCAACCTATTGGTGCTCCATTGGTATTCATATATTGTCAAGAAAATGACAAGAAGATTCCTTCTACTCTCCCAGCATACTGAGTAGACCTTATCCCAGACTTATGGAAATATGTGGATGAGAGTGACACCAGAGTCAGACATTAATGATTGTGATTTGCATCTTTGGAGGGAGTACCCATACCGGTGAGATCACAGATCAATTAAGCATTTATTAAGAACTTTCTACATGCTGGTCACTGTGCCAGTTGCTGGGGATATAAATATAAAAGTGAAACTTTAATTTTCTTCAAGGAATTCTGCAAAGGGAATATAATGTGTACACATATGAGTATGTACAAAATAAATAAAATTATTCAGGAGGCGGAGACTAACAATTGAGGACATATAGAAAGAGGTCTTAAAAGAGGTGGAACTTAAGCTCAGTTTAAATATCTTACTTTAAGGGAGCTGGGAGTTCCAAGAGGTAAAGGTGGGGAAGGAGAACATTCTAGGAATGGGTGGGGGGGGGCAATCTATGTAAAGGCCTAGAGGAGAGAGGTTATGTAAAAGGTAACTAATAAGTAAATTTGACTGGAACTTAGTATGTGTGAGGGTGGTATAATGTATAACCAGCATAGAAAGATATCCTGGAGTTAGAATATGAGTTTGTGTTTTATCTTAACAGCAATAAAAAGATTTTTGAGGGGAGTGACATTGTTAGACTAGTAGTTTAGGAACAGCAATTTGGTAGGTGTTTGGAAGTTAAATTAAAGAGGAAAGAAAATGGATGCAGAAAGAGCAGTTGGGATCTTGGTATATCAGATAAGAAGTGATAAGGATCTATGGTGAATGTGGTGTAAATAAAGAGGGGAATAGATGTGAAAGATGCTGAGTTGAAATCATCAACTTGGCAACTTATTGAATAGAGTTACTTATGGTGAATGAGAGTGAAGAACCAACTTATGGATAACAAATATGGGTGACTTGAAAAATGATGGTACTCTGAAAAATACAGGGAAGTTAAGAGGATGTATGGGATTAGGGAGAATGATTGTGAGGCCTGTTTTGGATGTGTTGCATTTGGAATGTTTGTGGAGCATCTACTAGAATAGCACATAATTGAAAAATATCAGATAAGCACTTAGGAAGGAAGGTGCTTTGAAAATCCTAGAAATGATAGTATAACCTACTGGATTCCCTGTCTGATGATCAGGTCTTTGTTAGTCTTTTGGAATTTTCTGGGTTAAAACCCAGACTTTGCAGTTTCTCTGTAACCTTTGTGACTTTGGGGAAATTATTTAATCTCTCTAGGCCTTAGTTTCTATTTTAGATTTCCACCTTAATGGTTATTTAGTGCAATCCCTCCCTTTCCCCCTTTTAAAAATAGCATCTATTTAAGATAGTTAGGTGGTGCAATAGAACCCTGGATCCATAACCATCTCAAATACTTATGACTCTAAACCAACTTTAGGGCTACAGAACCCCCCAAATGACAGAGAGAAACAAACCTTCTGCTGAAGACAGCCCAGCTGGCAGTTTCCAGAATTATCAATCCATAAATGCCAAAGACAAAGTGAGAGGTCAGTGGACTTTGGGAACAGGGGATCCTGGAGTGTGGTCCACCCTCTGCCCCTGGAGGGAGAAGTGGCTGAGGCGGGGCTGCTGCTGCAGCATGGCTGCTTCAGAGCTCCTGGTCTGCAGACTGTAGGGGGACCAAGCAATCAGTCTGAGGGGTAATCGCTCTTGCTTTAACCTTCTTGGAACTGTATTGCTGTCTAGGGTGGACGAGGTCCTGGGGTGTGTGACAAGTGTGCCAGGGCCAGTGGAGGCTTCTGAGAGGGCACCCAACTAATAGCTCTGGAAGCTAAGAAAACCCCAGTGATGTCAAAGCTCTCCTCTCTGGAAGCAGAGTACTACTGTGGCAAAAAGCTCAAAAGTTAGATAATTGAGTGGAAACATGAGCAAGCAAAGCAAGCACAGCAATCCGACTTTGGATTCCTTTTTGGGGACAAAAAGGATCAAAGCATGGAACAGGAGGAAGATAACGAAGTCAGAACTCTTGCACTAAAAGCTTCCAAGAAAAATATGAATGGGTTACATCTATTAGAAGAGCTTAAGAAAGATATTGGAAACCAAATAAGAGAAGTGGAGGAAAAATTGGGAAGAGAAATGAGAATGATGCAAGAAAATCATGAAAAGAGAGTCAACACCTGACTGAAGAAAATAACACCTTAAAAAATTGACTAACTCAGATGGCAAAAGAGGCTCAAAAAGCCAGTGAGAAGAAGAATGCCTTAAAAAGCTAAATTTGCCAGACAGAGAAAGAATCTCAAAAGCTCACTGAAGAGAATCATTCCTTCAGAATTAGAATGGAGCAAATGGAAGCTAGTAACGTTATGAGAAATCAAGATACTATTAAACAGATCCAAACAAATGAAAAAATAGAAGGCAGTGTGAAATATCTCACTGGAAAAACCACTCACCTGGAAAATAGATCCAGGAGAGATCTTTTAAAAATTATTGGACTACCTGAAAGCCATGATCAAAAAAAGAACCTAGAAATCAACCTCCAAGAAATTCTTAAGGAAAACTGCCCTGATCTTTTAGAACCAGAGGGCAAAATAGAGGTTGAGAGGTTGAAAGAATCTACCCATCACCTCTTGAAAAAGATCCCCGAAAGATAACTCCTAGGGATATTATTGCCAGATTCTGGAATTCCCAGATCAAAGAGAAAATATTACAAGCAGCCAAGAAAAAACAATTTGCTTTTTTTTTCCTGAGGGCAATTGGGGTTAAGCGACTTCCCCAAGGTCACATGGCTAGTATTTTTGTGTTAAGTGTCTGAGGCCGGATTTGAACCCAGGTCCTCCTGACTCCAGGGCCAGTGCTGTATTCATTGCACCACCTACTCGCCCCAAGAAGAAACAATTTGAATATTGTGGAAACACAATCAGGATAACACAGGATCTGGCAGCTTCTACATTGAGGGATTGAAGGGCTTGGAATATGGTATTCCAGAGGTCAAAGGAGCTGGGATTAAAACCAAGAATCACCTACCCAGCAAAACTGAGTATCATGTTTCAGGGGAAAATATGGTCATTCATTGAAATAGAGGACTTTCAAGCATTCTCGATGAAAAAACCAGAGTTCAGTAGAAAATCTGACATTCAGATACAAGAAGGAAGAGAAGCATGAGATGGTAAACAGGGAAAAGAAATCATAAGGAACTTATCAAAGTTGAATTGTTTACATTCCTACGTGGAAAAACTATAATTGTAACTTATGAAACTTTTCTCAGTATGAGAATAGTTGGAGGGAATAGAAATATATATATATATATATATATATGTGTATTTACATACACGTATATGTCTATAGTGTATATATGTGTACAAGTATACATAGACAGAGGGCACAGGATCAATTGAATAGGAAAGGATGATACTTAAAAGGTGAAATTGAGAGGTGAGAGAGGAATATAATGAGACAAGATGGGGAGAGACAGAATGGGGTAAATTATCTCATAAAAGAGTCAAGGTAAAACTCTTACAATGGAGGGGAAGAACAGGAAGGCAAAAGGGAATGAGTCAACCTTACTCTCATTGAATTTGGTTTGGGTAGGGAATGAAATACACACTAAATAGGGTACCTCACTCTGCAGGAAAGTAGGGGAGAAGGGGATGAGAGAGGGGATGATGGAAGGGAGGGTAGGTTGAGGGGGAGGGATGTTGGAAGCACACACTTTTGAAAAGGGACAGGGTCAAAGTAAAGAATAGAACAAGTGGGGGTCAGGATGGGATGGAGGGAAATATAGTCAGTCTTTCACAATATATCCACTATGGAAATGTTTTGTGTAGCTCCACATGTACAACCTATATTGAACTGCTTATCTTCCCAGTAAGGCTGGGTAATGAGGGAGGAAGGGAAAGAATCTGGAATTTTAAAATCAAATTTTTTAAAAATATTATTATTATTACATGCAACTGGGAAATAAGATATACAGGCATTGGGATATAGAGATCCATCTTGCCCTACTGGAAAGTTGGAGGGGGGATGGTGGAGGATATAGGAGAGAACAGATTGGGGTAGGGGGTATACAGTAGGATCACTGTTTTGTGGTGGTGGGTAGGAGAATGATGGTGAGAAAATTTGTAACTCAAAATCTTGTGGAAATGAATGAAGTAAACTAAAAATAAAAATAACATTTAATTAAAAACAAAAAAAAGGAAAAAATAGAAACCTGGATTTAGAGATCTGAATTCAAATTTTGTGTCAGACAGTTATTAGCTGAGTGACTCTAGGAAAGTCACTTAATGCCTGCCTCAAGTTTCCTCATCTGTAAAATGTGGATAAGAATTGCATCAACTTCCCATGGTTGGTTTTTAAAATTTTTTTTATTTTTAACATGTAAAAAAATTTTGACTTCCACATTCTCTTCTTCCCTCTTTCCCCTACCCCTACCCATTGAGAAGGCAAAGAAGTATGATATCATTTATACATGTGAAGATATATAAAACATATTTCCATACTAACCATGTTGTACACAACAACAACAACAAACTACCAGTTCATCTTCCCAGGGTTTTTGTGAGGATTAAATAAAATGACATGAAAAGTGCTTGTGAAACTTAAAGTGCTATATAGATATTAACTGCTATTATTATTATTAAAAAATGATAATGATGATAATAATGACAATAATGAGGGAACTGAGTCCCAGACAGAGTGACTTCCCCAATGTCTCATATTTATTTAATAAGAGAGATGGCATTCATCACTGCTTCTCGTCAAAAGTAAGGACTTTAAAAGAGGCAGATTTGGAAGTGAGCAGTTGGTTAAAAGATGGTACCTGAGAATGGGATTTGGATTTCTGGATCTCAGCTTAAAATATTGGAATGACAGACTCATTCCAGGTCTGGGGTGAATTGCACCAAACAAGGCTGGTTAGATTGTAATTGCCTGGAGTCTTGTGAATGTAAGCAGAAGAGTTTTGAATTGAGAAGAAAGGAAAACATTATTACCAAACTGTGTACTAATATAGAGTAACCATAGTAAAGGAAGAAAAAGAGTAGAGATGCTGAAATGTTCACAGCAAGAAATCCAAGGAAGGATCCAACAATAAAATTTATAACTTTCAAATTCTATTCAGAATGTCAACAGTAGGTGACAGATATGATTTGATTAGTCAAAGGTTCACTTCCAAAAAGGGCAAATTTAGGTATTGTTGACATACTTCTGATTGATGTGACTCTGAAACAATGAATTTTTAAAGAAGTAGAATAGATCGGAGGTGGAAGGTCAGAGTAGCATTATACATTAAGATGATATACTCATGTGAGGAATCCTAAGAATCAGAGGAAGTGGGGTCGTGAAGGAACCATAGTATAGAAAATTTAGGTGAGGAGATGCAATCTACCTCAGATTCAATCTGACCCATCTGGCATTAGTGGCACAAATACTTAGATTCCTTAAGAGTCTAGCCAATGCTGAAATTTCTTAAGAGTCTGGCCAATATGGCAAATTTTTAATGAATTTTTTTTTCTTTGGCTGAATGAAGTCTTCAGTCTACTTAATTTGGGTAGGAACTGGTGTGTCGGTATTTTATTAATTAAAACAGGTAGAAATAAAAATGATATTGTCTTTGTTTTATACTTAAAACCACTTAGACAAGAATACAGAATAGATGTGGAATTTTGAAAACATGTTACAAGTCTTGTACAAAAAGATGATAAAATTATACAATAAAATGACCAAGGGATTTTAGACATTTGGAAATTTGCTAGAGTTCCCTCTGTTGTATTTAGAGCAAGGAAAAATTTCTTGACTTGGCTTAACTATGTCTTTTTTCAAAAGGTAGAGAAAACAAGGGGAAATTTTGTTCTGAATTTGATTTTTTTGGTTTTTTTTTTTTTTTGGAGGGAGGAAGGCAAGGCAGTTGGGGTTAAGTGACTTGCCCAAGGTCACACAGCTAGTAAGTGTGTCAGGTGTTTGAGGCCGGATTTGAACTCAGGTACTCCTGACTGCAGGACCCATGCTCTATTCACTTCGCTGCTTAGCTGCCTTTGAATTTGATTTTTAACAGGGAAGAGTGTGATTGCTATGTAAGAAATAATGGTTAGGGAGACTATTCTAGGATGGCTTTCTCAAGATCATGCTACATAAAGCTAGGTTCATTTCCTTTTTTGATGGATTTGTTAGACTATTAGATCAGTAGAATGCCTTAGATATATAGTTTACATAGATTTTAACTCAGATGGCATCTCTCATGCTCTCTTTGTGGAGAAGATGGAGAGAAGCAGATTAGTTGGAATATCAGAAACTTATTCTTTATGTTACCTACTCTTTGTTAGTAGGCACTGAGAATGTAAAAACACAAATGAAATCTTTCTTGCCCTAAGGGAGTTTGCATTTAATTGAGAAAACCAGTATGTATAACTAGAAGTAAATAAATATATGTTAATGTCAAATAAATTTTTATGGAGAGATGTAGATGCTCCCAACCTAGAAACACCTACCCAGCAAAACTGAGTACCATGTTTCAGGGGAAAATATGGTCATTCAGTGGAATAGAGGACTTTCAAGCATTCTTGATGAAAAAACCAGAGTTGAATAGAAAAATTTGACATTCAGATACAAGAAGCAAGAGAAGCATGAGAAGGTAAAGAGGGAAAAGAAATCATAAAGAACTTACCAAAGTCAAACTGTTTACATTCCTACATGGAAAAACGATAATTGTAACTGATAAAACTTTTCTCAATATGAAAATAGTTGAAGGGAATAGAAATTATATATATATAATGGAAAAGTCGAAGGGGGTGTGGGAGAAAATATGGGAGAGAGCAGATTGGAGGAGGGGATATCCTGTGGGACCACTATTTTGGGGTGGTGGGTAGGGGAAAACAGGGAAAAAATTTGTAACTCAAAATCTGGAGGAAATGAATGGTGTAAACCAGAAGTAAATAAAGCATTAAAAAAAAAAATAAATGTTATCAGGATGTAAGCATCCTACAACCTCAACAGTGCATTCTTTCACAATTTCAGCATCACTAAATGACTTTTCCCCCGAGTATTTAAGATCCTTTATAAATTGCTTTAGTGGTATTATTTCCAGGTCTTATTGCTGCTTAAAAGAAGTTGCCTTTGCTTTTGATCTTTAAATTCTTCAATACAGCCTTTTATGCCTCTCTCTCTGATTTAAATTTTTTGTGGTCCTTATTAATGTTATAATGCTGATGAGCATTGAATTTCTTTAATATTGATAATGTAGTATTAAACAGCAAGTAAATCATCTTATCTTTAGCAGAAACAAGGTAATATTGCAATTTCCAATACTCATTAAAAAATGTTTTCTTCAGCATTCTCTTGATCATCTTTGACATGATAGGTTGTTAAGTAAACAGAATTAAAAATACTGTTGAGCTATGCAACTATTCACAAATTCTGCTTTAAACAGAAATACAGTGCACTGTTGTCAAAAGCTGATAAAAGATTGGCATACTTGACCCCCTTAACCTCTTGCCAACCAGTCTCATGCTGTAGTGGCACCCATCAGATGGGGGAAATTAGAGCTAAATAATGAGTATAGCAACTGTCAGTTAGCTGTTATTGCTTACTAATGTTCTAATTGTTCCTGTCAATCTGAGAGGATTATTTCGTTGAAACTTATTTTATTCTTTGCTATTTTGAATACATTCCCTTAAATAAAATAAAAATATGAAAGATGAACAAAAATGTATTAATAAAAATAAAAGGATTTGGTCTGTAAAATTTGGATTCAGTCAAAAGGCCACACTTAAGGATCTAGAAGGCCACATGTGGCCTTAAGATTGCAACTTCCTTACCTCTGAACTTGCACCTCTGATGTGAGTGCTGTTTAGGGCCAAACATCAACATTTTGATGTCTTCCTGGCATCAGTTCTTGCCTGTGGCTCCAAGAAGCTGTAGCATATGCACAGCAGCCACAACTTGGTAAACCATCTTGGAAGATAGGTTAAACAAGGTTGAGGGTAATTGATTGACTTCAAACCCGTAGGTAAGTTAGAGGGGTGACTGCCCTAGGCAGGTGAAGATTTCCCCCAGTTGAATAAGTGGATGGGAACAATTTGTTCCAATTGCTATGAAGATGGCAGAAACAAGCACTGTGGAGCGCTTTGAGTTTGGTCACACATCACAGATGCCAAGGTTATCTAGTGCATTCTGGGCCATCTCTAGTCATGTTGGCTTTTATCTAGCCCCTGGACTTCAGTGACTCTAGAAGAGAGATTGAGACTGACAACTTTGTGTAACCCATAAACTTTTGGCCAGCACCTGTCACTATGATAGCTAACACATCTTAGAATGATATGGCAAATGCACACTGAATACTTCATCATTCAACATTAGCATGCAACCCCATAAAATTTTGGCTAACATCTGTCACTGTGATAGCCAACACATAGCCAACAACTCACTTAAATCCAGTTCAAGCACAAATCAAGTCATTACCTTTTGATGTCATTGATTCTCTTTGAGAAAGAAGGACAACAGTAAACCCTAGTAACTTTGAGATTAAGCCAACAAATCAACAAATATTTCTTAGGCCCCTACTATATGCCAGGCACTGGGCTAAGCATGGAAGATTCAGAGAAATGTAAAACACAATCCTTTCTCTCAAGGAGCTCACATTTTAATGTTAGAGACAGCATTCAATTGACTGTATATAAACAAGATTTATACAGTATAAATTAGAGCTAATCTCAGAATGAAGGCACTAAGATTAAGAAGGACTGGGAACATTTTCTTATACAAGGCAGGACTTTAACTGGGAGTTGAAGGAAGCCAGGAGGCAAAGAGTTCGAGGCATGGAAGAGAGTGTAGCCAGTGCAGGATTGATGGACCAAGGAGGAAAAACAACTGAGGAGTAGAGAGAATGGTTGTCCTGATATAAATAAACAAAAGGGTTAAGGTTTGTAAGCAATACATTTGTAAGGAAAGATCAGTGGTAAAAGATTATGATCAAATGTAGGAATTTTGAACTTCATGAATAAAGAAGGAAGTTCCCTGCACTGTGCTAAGTGCTACACTTACCAAGGAAGGCAAACACACACAATCCCTGACCTCAAGAAGCTCATATTCTAATGGGGGAGACGTGCAAAAAGTTTTACAAAATATGAATGGAAGTGTAAATAGAAGATATTCTTAGAGAGAAAACACTAGCAGTTGAAAGGACTAGGAAAGTCATTCTGCAGAAGATAGGATTGGTACAGAGGTTAGAGAAGCCAGGAGGCAGAGTGGACTTTATGAGCAGGAGGGAGCATGAGTGCAAAGGTATAGAGACAGGAGAGGAAGGGTGAAGTGTGAAGAACAACCAAGAAGGACATTGTTGCTTAAGTGTAGAGTATCTGGAATAAAGCATAAGAAGGGAAAGAAATCATTAGACCAAGTTGTGAAGAATTGTAAAGGCCAAATAGGATTTTAAGATTTAAAATATATTTTATATTTTTGATCCTGGAACAAGTAGAGAGTAACTGGAGTTTGAGGTAGGAGTGTATGTGTGTGTTTATGTGTGAATGTGTCTGTCTGTCTCTTGTTACACACACTCACACACACACAATCAGAATCAGATATGCATTTTAGAAAGGTCACTTTAGAAACTGAGTGGAGGATGGATCGGAGTGGTTGGAGACTTGAAACATGGAGACCAACCAGCAGGCAGTTACAGTAGTAATGCAGTATGGGGACCTGGTGGCTGTGTGAATATAGAGAACATAGGTACAGTACATGTAGGGAAAGTAGAAAATGACAAGACTTGGCAACAGATTAAATATGTAGGATGAGTGCAAATGAAGAATCAAAGATGATAGAGCCTGGATGATTGGGTAGCTGGTAGTGTCCTTGACAGTAATAGGGTAATTGGGAAGAGTAGAGGATTTTTGGGGAATGATGAGTTCTGTTTAATTTCCTCAAAATTTTGCTAAGGTGTATGTCACTTTCTAACATGAAATCTTTCCTGATCCATCCCTAGCTGCTAGTTTCATGCCCCCATACAATTATTACCGACCTTGGATTCATTTTGTATCATTTAACCTAATTATTTATGTATGTGTTGTTTTCCCTAATATAAGCTCCTTGAGGGCAGGAACACTTTTATTTTTGTCTTTAAATCTCAAGTATCTGGCACATAGTAGAATTTTTTTTTCCTTTTTGGAGGATGGGGTGAGGGAATCGGGTTTAAGAGACTTGCCCAGGTCACACAGCTGGAGAGTGTTAGGTGTCTGAAGTCGAATTTGGACTCAGGTCCTCCTGACTTCAGGGCAGTACTCTATCCGCTGCACCACCTAGCTGCCTCACATAGGAGCATAAAGGCTAATTGTGAAATTGATTATTTTTATTTCAACTGTGAGATTTAATGATTTTTGTTGTTGTTTCAGTTGGGGGAACCTGTGTTTTTTTTGTTGTTGTTTTTTTTTGTATAGGAAACTCCTCCTGAAGAAACTCCTTCTACCAATGCAATCTGGAACCTGTCCTGCAATGTATAATTTTAAAGAGTTACCTCACACACTGAGAGGTTAAATATCTTGACTGAAGTCACCATCCATTTTGATTGAAGCATGGTACTTGCACCTAGTTCTTCCTGATACAGTACCACACTGCTTTTTTTCCCTAAAACTTTATACTTATCTGTGTCAAGGTGTATTTTATTAGATTTCTCCTAGCATTATAACCCAGTGAAATTTTTTTTGGGAGCCAGCTATGCTCATCCAGAATTTTGGATAACTTTCTCAGCTTCATTTAGTCTCTAAATATACCATATATACCTTTATTTAAATCACTGATAAAATATTTAACCTCTTAAGTCCAGTCTTTGATCTTTTTTCAATGTAATGTCAAACCATTAAACTAGTCTTTAGCGTTCAGTCAGTTTGCCAGTTTTTGAATCTGTGAATGAATGGATGAAAAATACATTTATTAAGAACTTGTTATGTGTTTAACTCTGGGGATATAAGTAGAAAAGATGAGACAGTTCTTTTTTTCAAGGAGATTACACTAATGAGGAGAGGCATCATGTGGAAGAAAGTACATTTGTAGGACAGATAGAAAAGACTGGAAGTTCTAAGGCAGGGGTGGGGAACCTGTGGCCTTGAGGCTGCATGTGGCTTTCTAGGTTCTTGGCTGTGGCCTTCTGACTGAGTCCAAGTTTTACAGAACAAATTCTTTTATTAAGGGGATTTGTTCTATGAAGTCTGGATTCAGTAAAAGGGCCACACTTGAAGACCACATGTGACCTCAAGGCCGTGGGATCCCCACTCTGTAAGGGTTCACTGGTGGGAGAAATGGCACCAGAGTTTCTTTAGATTATATAAATCATTAAGTTGACAATGCCTCTAGGCTGCTGGGCATAGAGGCAGGGCTGTTAGTAAGGCATGTAGGATGTTAGGAAGAAGTGTCAGAGCAGATGGTAATGCATGGTGGTCTTCCATCTCTTCAGAAGGAATGAAATTGTTGACTTCCATCTCATCCAAACCTTTTGAGCAGTTAGGTAACTGTAATGCCATGCACAAGCAGTTTTCCAGAAAAATGCTACTGTGAACAGCTTTTAAGGTTCTGATTACACAGTATAGTGATCACTCTATTCCATAGCAAAACTTTCACAGAAAATCAAGGTACAACATTCATAATATTACAACTTATCATAGAAAATCACAATATGATATTTACAACATAGTCTCAAAGTACAGTAGTCAAAAGTCTTCCACTCATGGGGCAACTAAGTTAACTCAGTCACTTATCAGTAACAATATCTCAAAGTACAATAGTCAAAGTCTTCCACTCTTGGGGCAAAGTCTTGATTAACTCAATCGGTCACTTATTTAGCAATCAATTACACAAAACCCTCCACTCCTTTGGTCACTAGTAAACTATAATTTCATAATTGCTCAGTACCCAAGGAGAAGTCTTTTCATCTTGACTTGGGGCCTGTTCTCAGATTCCCTGGATCCCCTTCCATGGTCCCAGATTCTGCCTGGATTCACTGGACTATCACCTGGGTTCAATGGCAGACAGCTCCCAGTTCCTTGTCTAGCTCCCTGGGTAGGTCCTGCTCCACACTGAAGTTCACAGGGTCTGGTCCATGTCAGAACCTTCACCATTTCTGCTCCAGGTAATTCAAGGCTCACCCAAGCCACAAACAAACAAAGTCTCAGTATCCCAGTCATGCTTCCTCAGTCTCCTGGGCTCCTGTTCAGAAGAAGCTCCACCACCACAAGTTGTCAGGAAATTCTGGCTCAGTTCTCGATTCTCTCTTCTGTAGCTTCTCTGCCACCAGATCCTGGTCTCAAGAAAATTCTGACTGTGCCTCTTTGGGGCTTTTCTTATATACCCAGCATTACCTACTTCCTGTTTCAGCCAACCCCTTCCTGTTATGTTAGCAATAGGAGACAGGAATTTATACCTTCTGTTTCCCCAACAGAGGCTTGATCAGTTACTAAGTGCTAAGTACCTGCTACCGTTGCCAATACAAAGGGATCTTCAAATTCAAATTACATTAGCATTACAGTAACCTGAAAAAAGAGAAAAGGAAGTAGAGTTCTCCTACTTGGTAGCTTTACTTGCCTCATCGTGTATATGGGCTATAACCATTTTTCTCTTCTCACTCACATTTCTTTGTCTTGTCCACAAGGATAGCATGAGACTTGTCATATGCTTTGCTAAATTCTGAGGCATACTATGCCTGTGGTATTGTCTGAAGGGAAGTGGAGTTAATCTGGTGCATTATGTTCTTGATGATGCCATATATTCACTGACCATTCCTTTAATAATATATGTTAGGATTTTGACTGGATTCAGAGTAAAATTCACTAACCTAGAATGAAGACTCTACTTTTTGCTTTCTGTGAAATTTTTTTCTACCTCTTTTTCTACCTGTTCTGTAACACCTATGACATTTTTTCCTGTTACCTGTGATCTTTCAAAGATTGCAAAAATAAGTGGTTATTTCTACCAACCCTTTCACTACCAGAGTGTGTTGTTTTTCTGGTCCTGGTGTTTTGTACTTAGGGTAGCTGGATACTCATTTGGCCATCTCTTTACTTATCTTGGCTGTCATCTCCCTGTTAATCATTTTTATTCTGTCCCATCTAGTCCAAAGATAATTCTTCTTTGTAGGAAAAAAAAAAAAACAACCCAGAACAAAATAGTTGAACTGGTCTATTTTCTTTGTCATCCATTATCATTGTTCCATATACCTTAAGTATTACCCCCTTCTTTGACCCTTCTTTTTCCTCCATTATAGCAGAAAAACAAAATTAAACAATTTTTCCTCCTAGCCTTATTCATATCTTCTCTTTAGTAATTCTAACAACAGTTTTGCAGAAACATACCATACTTTTATATTCATTCTTTGTTATCTTATGTATTTGCATTGAAAAAATTTAATATTTGGGAATTTCCCTAGGTATCTACACTTTTCTTTAGGCAGTTTCCCTTTTCCTTCTCATTATAAGTGTCTTTCTTTGTGGTTTCATGATTTCATTCTTGAGAGTTTGATGTTCTTTCCCAGCAAACTTCCTATGTAGAGTTTTAGTCCTTGGAAATCTACTTCTTTCCCTGAACCTTTTGAAAAGTGTACTTCTAATATCTAGAGTGTATATTGGGCTATGTATAGCTTTCTTTTGTTTTGCTGTCACACATTCTAAGATGCATCACTCCCTGGCACGATTATTTTCATTTACACTGCAACAACCAGTTCTTCCTCCTTGGTGAGGATAAGGTAGAGTTTTATCTTGTTAGTTGCTACTTTTTGCCTTTTGGAGGGCAATTGGGGTTAAGTAACTTGCCCAAGGTTACAAGGCTAGTATTTTTGTGTGGGTGTTAAGGGTCTCAGGCCGGAACCGAACTCGGGTCCTCCTGACTCCAGGGCTGGCGCTTTACTCACTGTGCCACCTAGCCGCCCCAGTTCCTACATTTATTGAAAAAGGAATCTATTATTAAGGCAGGTCAAAAAAGTTTTAGCTTTTGTGGATACATGAGGTGGGGAAAGGGAAAGGTAAAGGAGAAAGGGGAGGGAAGGAAGAAGAGAAGGAGAGGGAAAGAAAGAGAGGGGAAAGAGAGAGAGAGATAAGGGGGGAAAGAGAGGAAGAGTGAGTGTACATTATTAGATGTATAAAGTTACTAATCACTACTATATCATACCTATGTCCCAGGTTTGTAATCTGCTTCTTAAAATCTTCATCTCTTTCCTCTTTCTATCTAGGTGGTAGTAGTAGTAGGGGTGGTAGTAGTAGTAGGGGTGGTAGTAGTAGTAATGGTGGTAGTGGTGGTAGTAGTAGTAGTAGTAGTAGTAGTAAGCATTTATTTTTCCTTTTTTGGGCCTTTATTTGTCACCTAAACGCTCTTCATGGTTCCTAGATTTCCTCATGTGGTTTTATCTTTGAACTCAGTGCTACTTTGCTTTACCTGACCTATTCCTTTTGAATAAGTTATATCCCAGTCCCCATATTCTTTTTTGTGGTCTTTTCCCACCAAATCCCACTGGGGATTTGAGGTCAGATTTCAACTTGAACAAAGTTAGATTTGGCAGAATGGAATGTTTTTTTAACATCTTTACTATATTCTGCTTGATATCAGGAAAATCATCTATAGCATGGGTATTCATATCCTGATTAATGAATGGTAAATAACTGAACATGTGTTTAATTTTTGATGAATATATCCTGATAGGAAAGTCCTAGTAGTAAGTAAAAATAAAGACAAAAATAAAATTAAAATAAAAAGAAATAAACTGAACATGGTATAAAATGAGGTACTTCATGAGTGAGGAGGAGAAACAGTGGTATTACACTTTGTGGGAAATAGAACAAGCTTTTTGAGAAATGAAAGGAAAAATATGATCCAGCTGAAACAAAAATGTTTATATCAGCACATACCAAGAATTTTTCAGTAGACCATTTTAAGGGCAAAAGCAAAATTGGAAAATGTTAAATACTAATTTTTAATTAAATTCTAGTAACCTGATATTTTTGAACCAAGGTGGATCTTAGTTTTTTTATATAACTTTGTGTATTCCGGAAGAAAAAAGGAAGTAGAAAGGCAACTCTTTATTATTATTATTTAATCAAATAAAAAAACTACATTTATATTGGACTGTAAATTTACATGTGTTTTTAAAAAATTTTATTTATTTCAAACTTAAATACAAAACAAGAAAAGGAAAAAATTCCACGTACACAGGCAGAACATAAGAGAGGATTCAATATTAAACAATTATTTCTGTTTCACGAAAACTTATGTGATAAACCTTACACATTGTTTTCAAAGCAACCCAGCTTTTCTGTGCTTCTTTCTAGGTTTTCTGCTGTGTACTTTTTATTTCACTCTTCTCTTTCAACCACTCTTCCCCTACCCTAGAGAAGGCTATAATTAAAAAGGAATATATATGTAGACAGAAATCTATAAACATACACGTATGTACATATACATATATGTAGGACCATAACATGCATGTTTCTATTTGTCATTTCTTTCTTTGGAGGGTGGATAGCATCTTACTTCATATATGTGCAAGTCTTTATATATTTTTTCTAAACCAACCAGCTCATCATTTCTTATATCATAGTATTTCATCACAATCATATACTATCTGAGAGATTGTTTATGAAAGTTTTTTCCCCTAATTTTTGGCTTTCCTCCTCTTGGCTACATTGGTTTCATTTATACAAGAAAAATTTAATTTAAAATAATTGAAATTATCTATTTTATACTACAATAATGCTCTCATCTTATAATATATCAACCAGCTCATCATTTCTTATATCATAGTAGTATTCCATCTCAATCATATGCTCTCTGAGAGGTTATCAAAGCTTTTTTCCCTCCAGTTTTCTGCTTTCCTTCTCATCTTGACTACATTGGTTTTATTTATATAAAAAATTTTAATTTAAAATAATCGAAATTATCCATTTTATACTACAGTAATGTTCTCACCTTATAATAATATAGTTCAAGGTCTGGTACTACTGAGTTTCCTTCCTTTTACATTTTTTCCCCTTAGTTTCTTTGAAATTTTTGACTTTTTGTTCTTCACCTTTTGTTCTTCAAAATGAATTTTGTTAGTATTTTTTTTCTGACTCAGTGAAATAATTTTTTAAATAATTTAATTGGTATGTCATTGAATAAATAAATTAGTTACTTATGTAAAATTGTCTTTTATAAAAATTATATTGACTTTACTACGCATGAATAATGAATTGAAATCTGATTGAAATATAATTTAAATATTTTAAAAAGATGTTTCCTATGTAAATTTAAAATTATTGTATCTTGTAAATATATTTTTCTTTCTCCATCTCTGTGTGTTTGGATTATTCTTAGAATTAGTTATTAATCTAACATCCTCTCAAGTTCAACACAAGTGCATTACAGAAATGAAAAGAATGTTTTGGTTTTTATGAACTCTGGATTAGAAGTCCATGACATATGTTAACCTTATAAAACATTTTCCCACATGTAATGGAATAAATTACTTTATACTTTTAAGTAAAAGGCAGCCGTGATTTCAATGATAAGAGTATTCTTATCATTGGTATTAATTATGAATCATTATTTCCTTCCCACACTGTAAAGTTCTTATCTAAGTCTTTTGATATTATGTCAGATATCATCTAGGATACACTCAATATACTGAAGGTCTTCCTTTAATATTTCCTCTAATATTTTAAAATATTTTCTTTGTGGATGCCAATTTAGAAACTCGGTCATATGTTGATGTTTCTTTTAAATATATAACAGTATCTATTGGTTGTTTCAATCTGAATTTCTTGATACATCTTAAAATTAGAATGTCTGAAACAAAACATGTCTTTCCCCCCAAACCTACCCATCTTCTGAATTTACCCTTCCTGTATTGTCTTCTTGTTTATATTGCCATATAATTTCTCAAAATCTGTTCCCTTCTTAACCATTCATATAGCCGCTACCTCTTGCCTGAACTATTCCGGTAGTTTCTTGTATGGTATATAATATTTGTAAAGCTTTTAGCTAAAGTGCCTGGCACATAGTAGAACTCGCTCCCTTCCTCTTGCCTTCCCTTAAGTCTTTCCCTGTAGTAGTTCATTCTCTTGATAGCTAACAAAGTGATTTTCCTAAAATGCAGGTTAACGTGTGGCTTTCTATTTACCTCTAGGAGCCAAGTATAAACTTTTCTGTCTTTTAAAGCTCTTCAAAGTTTACCTCTTCTGCTTTTTCAGTCTCTTTCTATGGTACTCCTTGCCATGATATCTGTGGTCCAGTCATATTCTTTGCTGTCTAGTCCTCATTCTCACTCTCCCCTTGGCCTGGGGTGGGTGCCCCCTTCTTTGGAATACTTTCCTTACACACCTTCTGCCTCTCAAGGGCCTTCTTCCACAAAGAACCTTTTCTTATATCTCTAGCTGTTGCTGGTTTCTTCGTCTTCAAAGTTACTTTGCTTCTTGCTTGTAGGTATCTATATATACATATAGATGAGAATATTGTTTCCCTTCTTTGAGATTCTTGTGAGGTTTTTGAGAGCAGCAACTATTTCACTTTGTTCACAGTGTCTGGTACGTAGTAAGATGTTTAAAAAATAAATGCTTTTGAAAGATTGATTATGCTACCTCTGGTATTAAAGTCATTATTACTTATATGTAATGTAGCCTGCCCTTCTTATTCTGTTAAGTTATAGGCCTAGCTTATTGTTATGTGTAATATTTGTTCAATATGTATGCTACTATTTTACTGATGAAATAATCCAAAGCGTGTTTTATCCTGTGCTACTCAATCTTTATTCCATTTGTTTCTCTCTCTCTGTCTCTGTCTCTCTGTCTCTGTCTCTCTCTCTCTCTCTCTCTGTCTCTCTGTCTCTCTCCCCCATTAATTTGATCAGTAATTCTTTTGGGTGGATATTACCCGAAACAGGGAATAAATATTTAGATTTTATTATGTAGGTTGATGTTCTTAAACTCAAATAGAAATCGGGGTCTCTAAACCATATGAGTTTTCTGTAGGCTGCATACTACACATTGATGTATTTCATTCTTTTTTTTTTTAAATCAAAATTACATTTTAATCTGGTTTAGGCTGCTGTCAGGACTGTTGTGGTCAGTATGTGGCCATAGGCTGCATGTTTGACACCTCCGGTAGGAGTTAGAGTTGAAAGATTTCTTAAAAAGATTCATTCCTCTTAGACTCTCACTTTACAGAAGAAACTTGCTAGTTAGCTCTGTAAATTTTGATGAATAATTGGCATTAAAAATAGACTAGTCTCAGTAAAAAGAAGAGATTGAAATTTTTTCAGAATGAGACAGTTTTTAGTTTAATTTTAACTGGTTTATTGTGAGTTGCTTCTCTGTATAATCCTAGGGTAGATAATGTTTATATTTTGAAATTTTAATTCTCATTTCGTCATACTCTCACATCTGGGTGCATCACCTCTATTTTGCTGTCACTATTTCAAACCCAGTATTGGACTACTCCATGGCATTTGTGAATTTACCTAATGATTTGTGAACTAACCTGTTTTTGTTGTAAGGGACAGTGTTTTCTCATAGATTCTATATTTTATTGTTGGCTTTGTTCACCACTTGTTTGGAGTACACATTTTAAATGAGATCCTTTTAAGGCATGACCTGGATCTGGGATAGATTTCGTAGGGTCTCTCTGACCAGAAAGACTTCCCATGGCCTATATAGTAGAATGAAAATAGGGGGCACTGTTGCCCTAATCTTCTGGTTTCATTGGTTTACCTTTTATTATTTCCAGTAGTTTGAGGATTGCCCCCAGTTTCACTGTTACTTGAACTTTTTAGCAAGAGATACAATCAGGGATAAGACTTAATATACAAATACTCAGCAGTTAACATACTGATATAAATGATTTCGAGGGAGTGTATAAAGAGCTATCTCAAATTTTCCCCAATTTTTATGGTGGAATAAGAACCTGGGCACTTGAATAGGAAAGAGAGAAACAACACTGAAAGGGAAAAGGAAGCTGGAAAGGGAGCCTGGAGACTTATTTTTCAGTGGAATAGGAGTGGGTTTGTCTTCTGTTTATATTAATCTATGAATAAATAGAAGTTGTGTTCAAAGGTACTTTGTATTCTGCAGAACATCATACTTTTGTGTAACTGTCACTCAACTGTATACGGGTATGTGTAGGGGTTGAATCTCAAATTTTTCTATTTCCTGGAGGTAATGTTCACTTTTCCCTCGTTTATTATAGTAGCTGTATTGGTCTCTGTTGTAGCTCTAATACCACTCTCTCCTTTTCCATGTTCCGGGAAATACCTATGGATTCAGTTATAGTCTTTGACTATTGTTACTTTCCAAAGGAAAGAGATTTTGAATTGGGTCTTAGCTTGGCCAAAAACTGTTCTGTAAATAAGTCTTTTATAGATCTGGTCCCATTCTTAGATTAGGAAACTTCTAGATGTATTGTAAACTGTTGGCTGTTGAGGCCAGATAACTTTATTAACTGTTTTCTTACTCTTTCAATATAGGTACAGCTAAATGATGATCTCTAGTTTATCTTTGCAAAATAGCTTTAACACTAATGCCAACAAATCATTTGGAGTCCGTGAGCAATTAACCAAATAATTAATTCCAATTAATTTATAATCAGCTGTTTACAATGTTTCAGGTATTGTGTTAAGTATACAAAAACAAATTGAAGGAGCTTACATTCTTATGGGAAGCGGTATGCCAGTATATACAGAATATGTACACAATGAATGTTGAACAGGGTAGTATTGGGAGAGAGTGCCCTAAAACCTGAGTGTCCCCAGAAAGGCTTCATGAAGAAGGTGAGACTTAAGCTTGAAGGGAACTAGGTATTCCAAGAGGTGGAGATGAAGGAGGAATGCATCTCAGGCATAGAGAATGGGCACTCAGTGCAGAAAGACATGGGAGGTGGTGGAAAAACAGCAAGTAGTTTGTATGACTGGAGTACAGAGTACAAGACAGGCAGTCCTATTAGAAGACTAGCAAGGTAGAAAAGTGTCAAGTTGTGAAAAATTTGTATTTTATCTTAGAGAAAATAAGGAGCCAGAGAAGTTTGTTGACTAGGAGTGGGCTTGCATGTCATAAAAATCACTTTGGCAACTCTGTTGAGGATGGATTGGAGTGGGAAGAAGCTTGAAAAAGGAAGACAAAAAAAAAAGTTTATTGCAGTTTCCTAGGAGAAGTGATGAAGGCCTGAACTAGGTGGTGATCTGTATGAATATGGTTACCTCAAGTGCTCATTCTCTCTGTAAAAGGAAGCAGTTATAAGCTCTTTCAGTCATGGGGCAAAGGATGGAAATGATTTTTTACCCTCCTCATGCTCACCCCCAAACCCTGCCCATTCTGAGTATATATAGAAGGGGAAAAAAAACAAATTCACTTTTTTAGATGTAAAGGGAAGGAGAGGGACATGAGTACTTTGGAGCTAATTAAGGAGTTTTGAGAGTAAGATTATAGATATAGACCTGAAAGGGACTTTCCTAGTCCATCCCTCTCATTTTATAGGTGAGGAAATGGAAGCCCAGAGAGATTAAGTGACTTGCTCAAGGTTCCACAGGTATTGAGTAGCATATTTTGGATTTGAGCTTGTGCTTCTGATGCCAGTATTTTTTCTTTCCACATCTCTGATAAAATAAACAATTAAGGACTTTTGACTGTTGCTCCAAAGCCCAAGTGACTTGGACAAATGAAAGTAGGGGGAAAAGTGGGCTTCAGTAATAAACTTTCATTAATAGACATTGTAGTAGCCGACCCAAAACTATTGTTTATGTTCTCATAGCTTAGAAGCTTTCTTACCTTAAGAAAAGAGTGTTACTTATGCCTAATAACTAAACTCAGAATTATTAAGCAGCATTTGAGAACAGTTGAGACATAGTGATAGTGTCAGCATGTACCTAGATGTGTCTATTTCTTTAAATCTTGCTCTATATCATAACTTAGATTTATTAAATGAAGGTAATAATGGGTGATTTTAAGGATCTATGCAGATATTTTGATACAGAATTGTGTTTTTTTTTAAACAAAAAACAATTCAGACTAGATTCTGTTTAAATATATATTTTTATCTATCTCTTCCTGAGACAAACCTCTCTATTGGGCATATATATATGTATATATTATATATATATACATATATATATATATATATATCCCATGACATTTACTGTATTTAATAGGTTTGTAAATGACAGGGCAGCCTTAGAGTGGCCGAACAGTTCTTTTAACTATTATACCTATAATTCTGTAATTTCTACAAGGTGAAAAGTGATGCTTGTTAAGTCATATATGGGTACGTGTATATGTACATACATACATGCATAATACACACATACATATGTATAGTTTTAGCATATAAGCAAGCCCCTGCAGCCATACATAACTAGGGAAAATATTAATATTTTCATTTTTATATGAAAGTATAAACCTACAGTATAATGGTATAAGTTAAATACTGTAAAATATACAATATTACAGATGGAGCAAGATTCAAAGAGATATAAGCATCTAGCTTGTAAGTGCCTTCCCTCACTAAGCCTCAACTGTTACCATTCACTGCTTAACTTAACTTTGGGTTTTCCTTTTTGCTTTCAGGAAAACCTTTAACTTGCGCTCTGGGCGTTGCCTGTCTGCAGCTTCCCGGTGGCTCACCGCTTCTGTCTGCTCCAGCCTTGTTCCAGCTGCTTCGAGGCTTCTGGGCTTCAGAGCTTCAGAGCTCGGTGTGAAAGCTTGCCTTTGGCCTATACCCTTTCCCCCTGCTTCAGGTGTCAAAAACCTTTAATTAGCTTGCTTGCTGCAGTTTTTCTAACTAGAATTTTCTCTGCATCTTGCTAGCCCCTAGGCCTGAAGTCCCAGTTCCTTTCATGCCAGTGGAACACTACTTTTTCTCCACATGGCTTCTCTCTGTAAGTAGGCCATTGCATCCTTTTACTTCTATGACCAGTGGAAAAAGATTTACATGGAATCCTGCTGCATGATTTCCCTTATTGGTTTCCTTTTAATTTGGAGGGTTTATTCTGACAGCTACTTACATCACTCATTTATATCCCTCCTTCCTATTTGTTTAGTATTGGTATAGAACGACCTCTTGCTGAAGCAAAACCCCACAGGCGTTCAACTTGCTTCTTAAAGGAGCTATGTCTTTAAAGCAAAACAAAATCTCTTTTCAGCTTAGGCTGAACAGCTTTTAAACACACTGATTTTCATATACATGTTGATGTAGAATCAACTAGGTATAGGATATAGGTACTGATCTTGGATTTATAAACTTCATTATGTACTAGCAAACATTAAACAGGTTAATAGCCTGGTATCTCCCCAGCTCAAGGGAGGTGGAAAGCAGATAAGAAATAATTTACTTAGGTTAAACAACAAAGACAAGGTTAGCATATAATCTAGGGACAAATTATGAGATAGAACTAAAGGGAAAGACCTTTGTGGGATAGAACAATGTGAAACAAAATAACTTGAGAATTCATAATGCTGCTCAATCAGCCATAATCACATATTGCTTTTTTTTTGAGTCCTTCATTTCTATAGAATGGTTTTCCAATTGCAGCTAAGACATATAGCTGTTCCTTTTTTCTTTCTTTTTTTTTTTTTGCTTTTAAACATCATATGTAGACTCAGAGGTAGTTTTTTTTAATTGATTTTAGCAAAGCCCTTGACAAAACTTCTGCTATTCTTGAAGACAAGATAGAGAGATGAGGGTTAGAGAATATTATAGTTAAATGTACGTAACTTTATATTGAATGGCCAGACCAAAAAAATAGCTTTTTAATGGTTCCCTGTTAGCTTAGTTGTCTAATATAGTTCTGCAAGGATCTGGACTTGACTTTTTCCTACTGAACATTTATAATAATGAGTTGGATTAAAAAAATAAATTTTTATTAAAGTTTCAGATGATAACAAAGCTAGGGGGTATAGCTAAGATTTTGGATGCCAAAATTAAAAAAAAAATATTTCAGTGGGCTAGACTATTGTGCCATCTCTGAAAACTGAGTTTGAAAGGCTAAATGTAAACACTAATACTTTGATTAAAAAAGTTATTTCACAACTGTAAGATGAAGAAGCATGACTAGAAGCAGTTCATCTATTAAATAATCTGGTGCCTGAACTAGTTTGTCAGCTCATTATGGGCTAGCAGTGTGACCTGGTAGCCCAAATGCCAATTCAGTTTTAGATTGCATTGAGAAGTGTAGTATCAAGGACTAAGACTAAGTCCTGTTCTACCACAAATGAATTATTATTTAGAATCCTGGATGCTGTATCTTATGGGGAACATTGAAAGGCTAGAGAGTCATAAGATCATAGTTCATATAGCCTCCTCAGTCTAGAGTTAGAAGGGACCTGTTGGAGATGATCTAATCCAACCTTTTTATTTTACAGATAAGAAAACTGATCAACTTGTCAAGGGTCAGATAAGGTATAAATGTTACAGCCAGGGTCTGAACTTCAGGTTCTGTAGCTTCCAAGTGTGGCATGCTTTTATCTATACTATGTTCCTTCTGGTACTGGTTAACCAGTATAGTAAAGAGCTAGTCTCATGAACATGCCATATGAGAATCAGATGTAGGAACTGGCCAGGCTTAGCCAGTAAAATATAAAACATAGTAGGTATGTGTTCCATTATTTGAAGTGCTGTCATGTAGATGTGTCCTTGTTGTCCTCCTTAGATACCAAAATTGGAAACAGTGGATGAAATTTTCAGAGTTAGAGTAAATTTGAATTAAGAAAACTGTTCCTAACCATTACAGCTATTAGCAACAACTAACATTTTTGTAGTGCTTTAAGCTTTGCAAACTCTTTATATCACTTATTTAATTTAATTCTGACAACTCTTTTGAGGTAGGTGCTTTTATTATCCATTTTAAAAATGAGGGAACCAAGACTGTTAGGATGCTTTTAGTAAGTGTCTATTGTAGGACTGCTCCATAAGGGCCCTAAATAAATTTTGAGCATGATGTGGATGTACATCCAGCAAAAGAAACTAAGGGAGAAGAGCCAGGAGAGAGCAATGGCATAAAAACCTAGAGAGAAGACAGTATCAGGGAAAAGAGGGTGATTGACATGTCAAAGTCTTAGGTTAAGTTATTTACTCAAGGTGTTACAGCTAGTAAGTGTAAGAAATGAGAGTTGAACTTGAGTCTTCTTGACTCCAAATGCTGTACTCTACCCAATAAAATAGCTAACTGTCAAAAGTCAGATATACTGCCATGTTGGAAAACAGTGAATTCCTCCTTAGGAGTCTCCAAGCAAAGTCTTGATTCATCCTGTGGTAAAAATTATTTCTGATCACTACATACAACATTTTTTTTGAAGTACATAAGATATTCATTTCTGTTACTGCAAAGAATATGCTCAGGTGAGGTTACTGGGGTTGGTTCCAGTAGTTCTCCTAGGATTTTAATTGAAAACAAGCACTGCCATTTTTAGTCCAGTAAGGAGCATTTTAAAAACTCATTCCTTTCTGTAATTTGAGGCAGGGATTACTACTCAAAACAGTTGTAAAGCCTGGCCTATTTGATTATGGATTTATAGTTACTACTATTCTCTTCTTTTGGTGTCATCAGCATTTCAAGTTGTAGATACATATATATTTTTTTAAGCAGTTGGGGTTAATTAACTTGCTCAAGGTTACATGGCGATCCCGGGTCTCCCGATGCCAGGGCTGGCACTCTTACTCACTGCCTCACCTGGCCGCCCCTCAAGTTGTAGATCTTACAGAGAGATGATGTGACCTTGCACCTCTCACCATAATTTCAGTTGGTATGATGAGAAGAACTATATGCCTCCGTTGTTTCCATGGTTGCCTGATCTTCACTCTCACATAGGTTTTTCCTTTTTTTTTTTTTCTTTTCTCTTAATCATTCCATATAGACCTATACTGACAGTAGTCAGTCATGAGGTTTCTGATGAGGGACATTTTAATTTGTTACCATGAAAAAATTGTGGACTAAGATATCAGAAGATTGCAGAGAACTCTGCTCCTTGCTTAACCTAGGAAAATCAGCAAACCAAAATCAACAACACCGAACAGAAAAGAAATGACTAAAAACTACGCCAAAATAAGTCAATTACAATTAAAATAAATGTGCAAAGCAGAATACTGATAGAATTAAAAATACTGTGGTGCAACTATATTAGCTAGATGAATATCAGAAACAGCAGGATTGAGAAAAATAAGAATGCAAGAGATTCGTAGAGACTTCTTCAGGTGGATAAATTATACATTCAGTGAAAATAAATAAGAATTAGCAATGCCAAAGAAATCACAAGACTAAATAGAAGGTCCTAAAGAAAGTATAAAATTTTATGTGGAAATTAGCAAAAAATTAAAAGGGAATTAAAATATTAAAAAAAGAAAAAGAAATAATCAAGAAAATAACCAGTGTAGATAATACAGTAGAAAACTCCCTAAGTACATAGAAGCAGTAACAATGCTAATTAATAGTTCACATTATGTGGCATTTTAAAGTGCAGAGTACTTTATATATTATCTCCTTTGATCCTCAACAGCATTTTGAAGTAGATACTTTTAACATTCCCATTTTACAAATTAGGAAGCTAAATTTTAGAAAAGTTAAATGATTTGTTCAGGCCTCAATAGCTAGTCAGTTTCTAAAGAGGGATTCAGGCCCATGCCAGTACTGATTTTTCAGTACAGTGCTCTTCCTTCTTTTAATACATCAAGCTGCCGATATAACAAACAGCAAAATTCCTGTAGCAGAAGATAAAATTCCATATAACATATAAGATCTGGAAATTAAAGTTAAAGAAATTCTATAATTGTAGGCTTATTCTGACTGTTTCAAAACACTAAGACCCAAGCAATATAGTTGACAGTACATTACAGATTACTTTAAAAAAATTCAGATATTATGTTTAGGGTAATCATCACAAAGTGACCAATAGAAAAAATATAAATAAATACAAAATAACTCATAGAATCCATTTAAAGCCCCCCAAAGAATTACTCAATCTTTAATATGACTAAAGTAATAGTTAAACTTCAAATATTACAGTTAAAGAATATCATAAGCTGCCGGATGTGAAGAAGTCTTTTACTGGTGAACAGTAAATAGAATCACAATGGAGTTGTGAAAGACTTAGGATAATGGCTGAAAATAGACTAGAATATGTACAAAAGTAAGAGACCTGAGTAAGGAACCCAGATCCATCATGGTCTATGGAGTCAAGAAATGAATATTTGAGAAGCATATATTAAAAAGATATTCGAGGTGAAATAGACTCACATCTACTTCACCCAGAGAGCAATAAAAAGCCTCCCAAGTGAAAATAAATATTTTTTAAAAGGATGGTAAAAGTTACTAACCAAATTTGAAAACCCTTAGAGCAGGAGTTCTTAACCTTTTTTTTTGTGTCATAGATCCCCTAAAGTAATTTAATTAACCTGTATTTATTAAGCTCCTACTCTATGCCTGGTGCTTAGCTAAGAGGTGGAATTACAAGAAAAGGAAAATATGTGACTCATGTCTTCAAGGAGCTCACATTCCACTGGGAAGACATCATGCAAGCAACTTTGTACATTCAAGATGTATTACAGTATAAATGGAGGTCTCTTACAGGGAAGGCATAAGAACTAGGATTGAGGTGCCCCATAAAGTTCTCTTGTAAAAGGTAAATTTTGATTTGAGTCTTGAAGGTGTCCAGGGAATAGTTGGTAAAGGTGAAGAGGGAGAGTGTTCCAGCCATTGGGAACTGCTAGTGAAAAAGGCAAGGAGTCAGGAGATGGAGTATTTTGTGAGAAACAGCAGGAATTCGAATTTTGCTGGATCTTAAGAATTAATAAATAGATATAAAGTGTAAGGAAGACTGAAAAAGTAGTAATAAGACAGGTTATGAGAAAGTTTAATAGCCACATAGAATTTCAGATGAATTAATAGTAAAAGCACTGTACTAAGTATTAGCAATAAAAATCACAAACTAAGATGACATGTGTTCTCAAGGAATATGCTTTCTAATGAGGGAGACAATACATGGAAACTTTCAGCTTGAAATCAAGTGGAAATGTCACATGATTCCTAGGGTACAGTGACAAAACAGATGGTAATGTCTCTAAGCATTTTAAATTAGATCCTGGAGCAAATAGGGAGTCATGAATTTATTGAGGTGTGTGTGTGACAGACAGACAGATATGTGGTCAGATCTGGCAAGCAACTTACATAGTTCTGTGGAGGAAGATGGACTGAAGTGGGGAGATACTTGACCTAAGGAGACAAACCAGAACCCTCTTGTATGAGAAAAGGTCCTCCTATACCAGTGTTGTGGGTTGTATTAGGGAAAGAAGGAAATACACAAAAGAAATGTTGTGAAAGTAGAAACAATAATACTTGGAAGCAGATTGGATATGTACAGTTGAGTGCAAGTGAAATGACTGAAAGGTTAAGAGGTTGGATGACAAAGAGGATGGTGATGTCCTCCAAAATAATAGAGAAGTTGGAAAAAGGGGAGGATTTGGGGGAAGAATAATCAGTTCTGTTTTGGACATGCTGAGTTTGAGATGCCTACAGGACATCCAATTTGAAATGGACAGTTGGTGATGGGAGACAGGAGATCAGGAAAGAGTTTAGAGCTTTATAAGTAGTTTTGAAAGTCAGTTGCATAGACATGATAATTGAACCCATGGGGACTCATAACATCACCAAGCAACATAGTGTGGAGGGAGAAGTGAAGAGGACCCAAGATAAGTCCTTGTGTAGTACTATTATTAGGGGATGTGACCTGGATCATGATCCAGCAAGAGATTGAGGAATGCTCATACAATATAGAAAGAGAACCACTAAAGTTGGGTTATGACAGTGTACAAAGGAAATGCTAAATACTATGCAGAGGTTCCCAAAGTGGGTGATACTGTCTGCTGGTGGGGTGCTGGAACTATTCAGGGGGGCGGTAGTAGCCTGGAGTGCAGTTGGAGGGAATTGAGTAAAAATAAGCGGCAGTTGGAAGCATGAGGAAAGAATAGAAGAGAATTTTGAAAAACCCTATGTACATGTTTCATCTGTTACATAATAGAGTTGAAGGTATACTGATTACATTATTTTCCAAATAAACACACAAAATGCAAGTTATAACCAATCAGTGGGTCAAGTCCACTGACAGATGTTAACAAACAAGTGTTGGCAGGCTAGCATGTTGTGCCTTATTGGGAAGTCCAGCATGTATCGGCAGGAATATATGCATGTGATAACTTGTTTACAATATGACATTGTATGATTATGTGAGGCAATATTGCGTCATCAAATTTCAATGCAGGAAACCCCCCCCAAATTTATAATAAATTATTAAATTTAAGGTGTCAATTAAAAATATTTTATATATTTTTTAAATGATGAAAATTTCAAAACAAATAAATGTTAAAGGGTTAAAGAAAGTAGATTTCGGGGGGGCAGGGCTGAGTAATTTTTTTTTAAATGGGGCAGTAGGCCAAATAAGTTTTGAGAACTTGAGTTACGGTGAAAATAAAGTGAAATGTGATAATATTTTCACAGTGTGTGGGTTGTATTAGGGAAAGAAGGAAATACACAAAAATTTAGTGAAAATAAAGAAATTTTTTCTGAAATACATGAACACCTTGAAACCTCTCTAGTAGCACTGTGTGGTCAATGTTGGCTGCCAGAGTGTCATCCCAAAAGATGGTAGCACCATGAACAGCAGAGGGCCCAGAATCATGGTAATGAGGCAGGCTGCTTTATATGAATTCTGCCTAGTACTAGTAGTAGGACTAGAACTAGTGCTAGTGCTAGTACTACTTGATTTTTAAACCTTGTTTCCTGTTGCAGTGATCTACAGGAGGAAATAAAACCACCTACCAGGAGGGGATACTTCACCCAGATCTACTGGCAAATGTTTTAATAAGTTTACACACACTTAAGTTTTCAACATAGAGCTTAATGTGGGATAAATGTGTTTTTTTTTCCCTTTTTCTAATTATTTAAGAGTTTCAGCTTTAGAATGTTATATTTGCTAAATTACTAAAAGGTTTCAGTTGGGCTGTTTCAGAGAGAAAGAAGAAAAGAATGACTTCACATGGAGAGAGAGTAATCCTAAGAGATGCCTCTATCTTTGATAAAGGGAAATTAGTTAAAATAGCATGTAATTTTTAATACAGGACAGAACATTTTTGTCTAGAGTAATTCTGTTTTTGGAAAAATCTAGAAATTGTTAGTGAGCCTATTTTTTTAGAGCATAAATCAAAACTATCAAAATTAGAATGAGAAAGGAAAGATTGAAATAAGAGCAAAAGAAATTTTAAAAAATAGCTAATTACTCTGCCAAGCAATATATTAATAGATTTAAGAACCTGAAAGAAAGGAATGATCATCTCATGTGTGCCTAGTTATTTTCGGTCTCGCCCCATTATTATGTAAGCCCTTTGAGTTCAGCATTGGTTTTGTTTTGCTTTTTTTTGTACCCTCTGTACTCAGCACGGTGCCCAGAACACGGTAAGCACTTAGTAAATTCTTGTTGATTGATTGATTATATTCTCTTCTGATATTTTTGTGGTTTTGTACGTAAAGTTTTTTTGATACTTTTTTTTATAACTATCGCTTCTCACTAATTTGAACTACAAGTCCTCCCTTGTGACAGACAGATAGGTGTAAAACAAATCAGCTTTTTGACCTTGTCTGAGAATGTACATGTTACTGAATCTGTAATTTATAATGTCTAGTCTGTCATCTTCCTGTCAAATGCCTGGAGATTTTTTCATCACTCGTGATGAAATTGTGATTGGTTGTTGCTTTTGTCAGATTTTGTTGTTTCCTCTCACATTACTATTGTGGTTAAGTAAATTGTTATATTATTTCTGATCGATTCACTCTGGGGTCCTTGAAGTAAACTCTGATGTCATTTGCAGAAAATCATAAATCTGTAGGAGATGCTGGCTCTTGATTTTAGTGGTATACTACTTATATTAAGGAAATATCTATTTCTTCCTATGTTTTCTAATATTTTCAATAGGTATAGGTGTTGTTGTCAAAAAGCTTTTTCTGCACATATTGACAAAATTATGTCATTTTTATTGTTTTTGTTAGTAATATGGTCAATTATATTGACTTGGGCATAGTAGTAATCTTTGTGATATGTTGCTACAGTATATTTCTCAATACCTTACTTAAAATTTTTGCATTGATATTAATGATAGTTGATTATAGCTTTTTCCTTGTTTTGACTCTGGTTTTCAAGACCATATTTGTATTACAGAAGGAATTTGATACTCCTTTTCTCCCCTATTTTTCAAATAATTTATATGATATTGGAATTATTTGTTGTTTAAATGTTGATAGAATTTGCTTACAAATACATCAATTCTCAGAATTCTTTTTGAGAGGGAGTTCATTTATGGCTTATTCAGTTTATTTTTTAAATATTTTCTCAGATTGGATTTAGTCTTCTCTTTTGCAATAATTAACTTAAAGGACTGGTAGATTCAGTTTGTTTTCTTCATAATGGCAGAACATTACCCTACTATGCCCCTCATTTAGTGTGACTGTTATCCATATGTTCCTCAAAGTTTGTCTCAGAGAGTCCCCCCAAAGTAGTAGATTCATTACTTGTAATTTCTTTATATCATAAAATACAGGAGTCTCAAAATTCTTACTGTAGTTTTAAACTTTAATAGTTTAAAATTATGCTAAGACTTTTGGTACAGCATATATACGTGAACTGTCCACTTGTTATTTTCAACTCACACCATATAACTCTCCCTTTTTTTTTAATCATACATTTGGTTGATGATATTCATTAATGCTTTGTAGTTCTTTATTTACTGTATGTTGCAGCCTATTCATACTTGTTGGACACTTCTACATTGCCTTTTGTATGAAATTTAATTTTAACTCTTCAGACTGCAGGGTTTTATTGCTTGTAATAATTTTAAATATAGTTTTATTAATCTTTTGCTTTTTGTGCATATTAAATATATATTTAATATACTGTCTCCTACCCAGCAAATAATTCTTTCTAATGACAGGGTTGGACAAATATAGGAACCCCAAAGGTTGGAGTTCCTGGACAGGGTTGTCTGAAATGAATTCAGACTCAAGCATTCTTTTTTGCCTTTTTGGAGGGCATTTGGGGTTAAGTAACTTTGCCCAAGGTTACATGGCTAGTTTTGTGTGTGTGTGTGGGTGTTAAGTGTCTGAGGCCGGAACCGAACTCAGGTCCTCCTGATTCCTGGGCCAGCGCTTTACTCACTACTCCACCTAACTGCCCCAGACTCAAGCATTCTTGAGGTCAAATTGGCAAAGCTTTATTGTTGTGCTTTTCAGTGGGCAAGAGTTCTTAGGGAACCTGTGATCTAAAAGAGGTACATTTGAAGTTTATATAGGATATTCTATAGTAAAATATGTGCCAAATATGCTAATTAGGTGATTCAGGGCAGGATTAAGGAGTAGTTAAGGAGTGGTCAGTTCTTTAAGGAACTTGCACATTTAGTATCTGCTGCGCAGGTCTTTTACCCAGAGTTTACTGGGAAATAGCCCAAATGAGGGCTACGGGGAGGTGTGGCTAAAACCTGAAGCATCACTAAGTCAACTAAAGGTCAGGGCTGATTGAGAAATACCCAGTCTGCCACCTGTCAATGCCTTGTTTGACAAGATAGATGTAGAGAGTTGTAATGCCAGAACAATATTCACAGCGTGGACGGCTACTGTGAATATGCTGACATAGTGCTCAATCTCATAATATAACAGACTCTCCATATAGAAGACAGAAGCAAAACTTTTATTCTGACACCAGAAAACCAAATCCCAACACCGGGAAAAAGAATCCATCATAGCAACATAGAAGTTAATACACCACAATGAAGCACAGAGCTTTAGCCTTCCCACAAACTAACACTTACAAACCTAGCTGTCTGCCTGGGTATGTCCTCCCTTCTCTATGTCTCTAACTGCTCTGACTCCCAGCTTCCTGTGGGCTCTGCTCCACCCTTCAGCAGACTCCTTGCAGCACATGCTCCATGTGATTACATTCACCCTATTAGGGGACAGGGAAGATCTTCAAATTAACATTACCATTACAGGAGCATCCTTTTGTTTAAAGTCTAGGATACACCTAAAGAGGAGTTCAGGATGCATATAATAGTCCAGTGAGTAGTGTGTGTGTGTGTGTGTGTGTGTGTTTGTGTAAATTTTTTTTTTTTGCTTTTTGGAAGGGGGAAGGCAGGGCAATTGGGGTTAAATGACTTGCCCAAGGTCACACAACTAATAAGTGTTAAGTGTCTGAGGCTGTATTTGAACTCAGGTCCTCCTGATTCCAGGGCCAGTGCTCTATTCACTGTGCGACCTAGCCGCCCCAGTAGTAAATATCTTTATGAGCCAATACACAGCTGGTTTACCCAGTACACAGCCAGTTCAAACTAATAAATTCTGTAGGTGCATCTGGCTACTGTATTAGGAAGAGAGATTAATGTTTTATTAGGGCGTGCTGTCCTTGGGTTGGGGAGAAGCTGCCAGTGTTTTGAGGTTAGGGAGAAATGTAATTTCAGAATTGGGGTCCAAGCACAGGGACCCAAGCACCCCATCAATAACACATACTTAGAGAAAAAACAACAGCAAAAACTAACCAACAACTAAACATTGTTTTTTAATTCCTTCCATTTTCCCCCATCCACAAAATAAAAGATAAAAAGAAAGAAATACAGAACTCCTAAATCACATATGCAAAGTTAAGTAAAACAAATTCCTGTAGTGGTGATATGCAAAAAATGCATTTCTTATTCTTCATATTAACTTATTCTGCTTCTGTCATGAGGTTCTTTGTCAGTTCTCTCTGGAATCCTGGTGATCACTTAGTTGATCAGATTTATATGATCTTTCTGAATTGCTTGTTATGTTTAAGGTATACATTACTTTTCTTGTCCTAATCATTTTACTTTTATTAGTTCATAGAAGTATTTCCATTTCTCATTGAAAAAATCTTTTCCCTTGGGGTGGCCAGATGGCGCAGTGAATAGAGCACTGGCCATGGAGTCAGCAGGACCTGAGTTCAAATGTGGCCCCAGACACTTAACTCTTACTAGCCGTGTGACCTTAGGCAAGTTGCTTAACCACAATTGCCCTCCAAATAGCAAAAAAAAAAAAAAAAAAAAAAAAAGGAAAGAAAAAGTCTTTTCCCTCATTTCTTATAGCACAATCATATTCTGTTACATTCATACACATTACACTGTCTTTAGGGAAGTCCATCACCTTTTCATTTTTTTCTGGATTCACTCTTTAACTGGTGAATACTAGGCAAAATGTTTTTTTTTATGTCTTACCTCATGTTTATGAGAAAAGAGTAATGAAGAAAAGTTTTATCTTCATTATAACTTTAAAATAATTTAATATTTACACTCTTTTTTGGGTGGCGGGAGCAGAGATACCTTGTTGGAAGGAAACCTTTAAGTTTTTATTTTTGTCTTCTAGATCAGATACTTTTAAAATAATTACTAAATAAACATAGTGGGATCTTGTATTCCCTATGTATTTTTTTTTTTAGATAATTGTGGATTGGTAGAGATTTGGCCCTCTGTGGTATGTCAGCTTGTTAAAGCGTGCCTGTTCCTTACTAATATTCTCATCAAGGATTTCAGGTGCATGTCTGACCTTGTCACTCCCCTTCTCAATAAACTTAAAATGACTTTATTACTTCTAGAATCAGAACAACTCCTCTATTTAACTTTTTAAAATGTTTAATCTTTTTCCAATTAGCATGTAAAAACAATTTTAACATGTTTTTTTTTTTTTTTGAGTTACAAGTTTCCTCCCTCCACTGTATTTACTTTAAATGGAATTTCCCTAATTCTTTCTGCTGGATTTTGTTGGTAAATGCTGTTGATTTGTATGTATTTATCTTATATCCTGCAACTTTGCTAAACTTTTTAAATTTTTCAAGTTTTTTTAGTTAATTTTCTAAGATTCTCCAAGTATACCATCATATCACCTGAAAAGTGATAATTTTGTTTCTTCATTCCTATTCTGATTCCTTCAATTTCTTTTCTCTTATTCCTATAGCTAGCTTTTCTAGTACAATATTGAATAATGATTCTTGCTTCACTCCTTTCTTATTAGGAAAGCTTCAAGCATATCTCCATTATAGATAATGCTTACTGATAACTTTAGATAGATGCTAATTATCATTTTATGGAAAGCTTCATTTATTCCTATGCTTCCTTCTGTTTTTATAGGCATGAGTGTTGTATTTTGTCAGAAGCTTTTTTGTGCATGCATCAAGATAATCTTATAATTTATGTTGGTTTTATTATTGATATGGCCAGTTATGCTGATAATTTTCCTAATATTGAATCAGCCCTGTATTTTTAGTATAAGTCCCACCTGGTCATAGTGTCTAATCTTTGTGGTATATTGTGGTAAATTGCTGTAATCTCCTTGCTAGTATTTTATTTATTATTCATTAGGGAAATTGGTCTGTAGTTTTCTTTGCATGTTTTATTTTTGTTTCTGGTTTATGTGTCAGTGCCATATTTGTGTTGTAAAAGAAATTTGGTAGGACTCCTTCTTTCCCTATTTTTGCAAATAGTTTATATCTTATTGAAATTAATTTTTCTTTAAAATTTTGGTAGAATTCATTTGTGAATCCTTCTGGTTCTGGGGATTTTTTTTCTTAGGGAGCTCATTGATGTATTGTTCAATTTATTTTTCCAAGATAGTGCTATTTAAATATTCTATTTCCTTTTCTGTAATTCTGGGCTATTCATATTTTTGTAAATATTCATCCATTTCACTTAAATTATTGGCATATAATTGAGCAAAATAGCTCCCAATAAATGCTTTAATTTAATCTTCATTGGTCCCCTCTCATTTTTTGATACTGTTAATTTGATATTATTTTTTTTTCCCCATCAAGTTAATGACTGATTTATCTTCTTTATTGCTTTTGGCATAAGACCAGCTTCTAGTTTTATTTATTAGTTCAATGGTTTTTTTTACTTTCAATTTTATTAATTTTTCCTTTGATTTTTAGAATTTTCAATTTGGTGTTTAATTGGGGATTTTTAATTTGTTCTTTTTTCTAGTTTATTTAGTTGTATACCCAGTTCCTTTCTCTGTTTTATTGCTGTAAGCATTTATAGATATAATTTTTTCCTATGTATGTTTGCTGTATCCCATAAATTTAAGTATATTATAATCTCATTGTCTTTAATGAAATTATTGATTTTTTTCTGTAATTTGTTATTTGACCCACTCATTCTTTAGAATTATTTAGTTTTCTATTTTAAATGTATGTTTACACAGCTCTTTATTGAATGTAATTTTCATTGCATTATTATATGAAAAGAATGTATTTAATATTTCTGCTTTTTTGGAATTGGTTGTGAGGTTTCTAATGCCCTAATACATGGTTAGTTTTTGTGTAGGTGTCATGGATTGCTGAGAAAAATATATATTAATTTCTATTCCTATTCAGTTTTCTTCAGAGGTCTATCATATCTAACTTTACTAAAATTCTCATCATCTCCTTAACTTCTTGAGGAATGGAGAGAAGCCAGGAAGTTGCCTGAGGTCTTCCCTCAGAAACAACATTAAATCAAGCCTCTAAGTGGATTCTGGAATGACAGAACCTACAAAATGACAGAATGAAACAGTTTTCCATCTCAAGATAGCTTAGAAGGACCTCAGGAAAGGTCTGTCTCAGTTGGGAAAGAGGGGAGTGCAACCCAACACAGATGGTGTCTGGGCAAGCCAGCGGGAGACTCTTAGCCATAGCACAGATCAGCAACCAAGGCCCCTTGGACCTGGCTTATCAGGCTGTTGGCACAGCAGGCCAGCTGTGAGGCCTCTAGCCCCAGTGCAGAGGCCAGTTGCCAGCCCTGGAACCCAGGTAACAACAGGCTGGACTAGGCCAGGTCTTCCCAGCACAGTAAACAAACTTTCAGCACCTGACACCCCAGCACATAAATCCAATAACCAGGCCCCTGTCCCCCAGTACATAAATCTTGGGACAATGCCCCCTATGCCACAGGAGCAGAGCTCAAATTTAAAAGCCACAAAATGGGGCGGCTAGGTGGTGCAGTGACTAGAGCACTGTGTGACCTTGAGCAAGTCACTTAACCCAATTGCCCTACCTTACCCCCTCCAAAAAGGAAAAAAAAAAGCCACAAAATAGGCAAGAAATGAGAATGTTACTATGATGACAAGGAAGATCAAAACACCAACTCAGAAGAGGACAACATTGTCAAAATATCTACATGTGAAACCTCAAAGGGAAATATGAATTGGTCTCAAGAACAAAGGCATTCTTAGAAGAGCTTAGGAAGAATTTTAAAAGTCAAATAAGAGAGGGAGAAAAAAAATTGGGAAAAGAAATGAGAGAGTCAGCAACTTGGAAAAGGACAAAAATTGAAGAAAGCAGTTTGTTAAAAAATACAGTTGACCAAAGGGGTGAAAAACCACTGAAGAAAACAACTCCTTAAAAAGGAGGAATAGCTAATGGAAGAGGAGGTACAAAAACTAACTCAAGAAAATAATTCCTTAAAAATTAGAATTATAGATGGCGCAGTGAAATAGATCGTTTGGCTCTGGACTCAGGAGGATCTGAGTTCAAATCCAGCCTCAGACACTTAACACTTACTAGCCATGTGAACTTGGGCAAGGCATTTAACCCCAATTGTCCTGCCCTCCCTCTTCCAAAAAGCAAAAGGATAAAAAAATTAGAATTGGACAGGTTGAAGCTAATGACTCTATGAGACATCAAGAATCAGCTTTGAATATGATTTTCTAGAAGGCAGAGGAGTTTGGATTACAACCAAGAATCAGCTACCCAGCAGAATTTAGCATAATATTTCAGGGGAGAAGATGGTCATTCAGTGAAGTAAAGGACTTTCAAACTTCCCTGATGAAAAGACCAGAGCTGAACAGAAAATTTGATCTTCAAGTTCAAGACTCAAGAGAAACATAACAAGGGAAACAGGAAAGAAAAAAAAATCTTGAATAAGTTTAAACTGTTTGCACAGGAAGATGATACTTGTAACTCTTCAGAATTATATTTTTATTGGGTCAGTTAGAAAGGGTACACATAGACAGATGGTGTGGGTATATGTTGACTTTGTGATGATATAAAAAAAGGGTGAAAAAAGGATTATACTGGGAGAAGAGGAAAGGGAGAGACAGAATAAGGTAAATTAGGTCACATGAACAGGCACAAGAGACCTATTACAGTAGAGACTAGTAATTAGATAAGATACCAAAGAACCTAGGGCATGCAGCCAAAGCATTTGTTAGGGGAAATTTTATATCTGTAAATGCTTACAGGAATAAAATAGAGAAAGAAGAGATAAATGAATTTTGCATGCAACTAAAAAAGCTAGGAAAAAACAAATAAAAAATTCTCAAATACCAAATTAGAAATTCTGAAAATGAAAGGATAGATTAAAAAAGTAGGAAAGCTATTGAACTAATAAAACTAAGAGCTGGTTTTATGAAAAAAATGCAATAAAAGATATACTTTTGTTCAATTTGATAGAAAAAGAAGAAAACCAAATTAATAGTATTAAAAATGAAAAGGATGATTCACCACCAATGAAGAGGAAATTAAAGTAATATTTAGGAGCTATTTTGACCAACTATATGCCAGTAAATCTGGCAGTCTAAGTGAAATGGATGAATATTTACAAAACTGTAAATTGCCCAGATTAACAGAAGAAGAAAAAAAAATGTTTAACCCATTTTAGAAGAAGAAATTTAACAAGACATCAGTGAACTCCCTAAGAAAAAAATCTTTTGAGGTAGATGAATTCACAAGTGAATTCTACCAAACATTTAAAGAACAATTAATTCCAGTACTATGCAAACTATTTAGAAAAATGGGGGTAGAAATTCTACCAAATTCTTTTTATGAAACAAATATGGTGCTCATACCTAAACCAGGAAGAGCCAAAACAGAGAAAGAAAATTATACACCAGTTTTCCTAATGATGCAGTTTCCCTAATTGATGCAAAAATTTTAAATAAAATTGATGATTATAGCAATTTATCACCAGGATAATACATTGTGACCAGTTGAGATTCATACCAGTAATACAGAACTGGTTTAGTATTAGGAAAACTATCACATAATTGACCATGTCAGTAACAAAACTAACAGCAATTACATTATTTCTGCATCTCATTAGATGCAGAAAAAGCTTTTGAGAGAATACAGCAATCCATTCCTATTAAAAACATTAGGGAGCATAGGAATAAATGGAGTTTTCCTTAAAATAATCAGTATGTATCTAAAACCAGGAATCTGTAATCTAAAACCATTATCTGTAATGGGGATAAACTAGAACAAAGGTTTCCAAACTTATTTGGCCTCCTGACCACTTAAAAAAAATAAAATTACTCAGCATCCCTCTGGAAATCTATTTTCTTTAACCTTTTAACAGTTTTTTTTTGTAAAAAAAAAATTACATCATTTCAATAAATATGAATTAAAAAAATATACATCTTAAATTTAAGAATTTATTTAAATTTGTGGGGTTTTTCCTGTATTGAAATTTTGATATCACAATATTGCATCACCTAATCATATTGTATCATATTTGTAAACATGTCATATGCCGCAGTGAGTGTAAGAGTAAGGGCGCCGGCCCTGGAGTTGGGAGGACCCGGGATCGGTTCTGGCCTCAGATACTTAACATCCATACAAAAAAACTAGCCGTGTAACCTTGGGCAGTTACTTAACCTCAATTGTCCTCCAAAAGGCAAAAAAAAATTTTTTTTATTAAGTGCCTAGTATGTGCCAGGTACTGTGCTAAGTGCTGGGGGATACAAAAAGTGACAAAAGACAGTCCCTGTCCTCAAAGAGCTTCTGTCTCATGGGGGAGACAACTTGCAAACATATGTACACATACATATATCTATAGCTAGGTCTATATCTATATATCATATCTCTATATATCAAATTATAAATAGGAAAAAAATTAATGAAGGGAAGGCATTAGAACTAAGAGGGGTTACAGAAGGCTTCTGGTTGAAGGTGGTATTTTAACTGGGACTTGAAGGAAACCAAAGAGGTCAGTAGTTGGAACAGAGAAGAGAAAATATTCCAGGTTTAGAGGACAGCCAGAGGATCTTCTTTGGGGAACAACTAAGAGGCCAATTTCACTGGTTCACAGTACATGTTGATGTACTTCCTTTTCCGTATTATTTTTCTTAGAGGTCTTTCCTCAAGAGTTTTTATTCTATTTTAAAAATCCATTCTTTAATCTCTTCTAGGTACTTGTGTATTCATTGTGGAAAATACATTATTTTTTTCCCTTTGAATCTCTGCTTGCAGTTGTTAATACTAGATTTTTAGACGTTACTGTATCTATAGTAAGCTTTTAGAAGTTGATGTCTTCTGCTTGCTCATTTCCTACCTTAGGTCCTTAACTGGGGTTTAGTGCTAAGGGCAGACTCTGTACCCTCCTAAACTTTTTGGGATTATTGACTCTACTTGTTCTTGACTAGGCTACCTAGGCTCCTACTGAAAACTCTGCAGCCCATGATTCCTTCACTCTAAAAGCAGCAATAAATAGATTTTATTCTCTTCTCTCCCCTCACCTACCCCATAAAAAAAAAATCTTAGATTTTCAGAGTACTGTATCTTCAAGGCTTATGGTATTTCAGGAAAGACCGCTAGGGTCTTTGGAGATTCTAGACTTGAGGTATACTGGTCTGAATGCTACTGCTCCCCAATGTGTCTCTGCTTTCTCTTTGGCTTCAGTGGTTTACACTTTGGGTTTTTGTCCACCCTTGAGAATTTCTTGGTGGAACTCTGTGTTTTTGCTGCATCTGATGGCATTGTAGGCTATAAGTTTCATATTAGCTTTCTCCAGCACTGACATTTCTGGTGGTTTCCTTTTCAATATAGCCCTTGGGTTTCTGGCTTATTTTTTGTGCATTTCTTAGGTGGTTCAAGGCACTTAATGTGTTTTCTCATTTGATTTTTTTTTATCATTATTTTTTCTGGTTCTTTTTTAGATTTTTGCAGGAATAGGTATGTGGAGAATATGTGTATATCCATATAAATATATGCAGTATGTATGTGTATGCATATACACATGTGCATATAAAGAAAATGCTTTTATATGCCCATGCTTTAAGGTTTTTAGAATGTTATACTTTGTCAAAGGTATTAAAATATAATTATGTACTTAAAATATAATTATGTGAATTTTTTAAAAATGTGATTAATGGCAATTTACTTTTATTGGTTAAAGTTATCTATGAAATTATTATAGTCTTTGTCTGTGACCTTTCTTCTTTCCATAGTCCATTTTTTGTTATCAGTATTGTATATTTGCATCTTTGTAACAGTTTTGATACAGTTGAGTAAATTGGTGTATGCAACTTTTACACAGTAGAAATTGCTCTCACATCAGTAATGTGTTGTTTCCATTCTCAGAAAATTTAATCAGTTTTACTTATGATAATTTTATTTTATATTTGTGATGTGTAGCTCCTACTGAATTATTTCTTTTAATAAAATAGTTGTATAGGCAGAAGCAGTTTAGGTGTTCTACAAGTCTTTAGCCCCTCCCTGATCTGTATTTTCCAACTTAATTCTTTCTCTTTTATATTCCCATCTTGACATTGAAGTCATGATTATAAAGGTATATGTTGAATTAATTTGGAAGATCTTAATGGATTTTTCATAGAATTTCTCTCCTTTATCCTCTACTGTAGATGTTGGTAAATAAACTTTTCACACAACTTGGTTCCATCATATTTTTCTAGCTTCATTGATCATTACTTCTTGTCCTGTACTCTGTAACAATCAAATTGACCTTTCCATTCTTTACACCTGACACTCAGTTTACCCTCCCCAAACCTTTTAAGTAGTAGTCCGCTGTGCTTAGATATCACTCCTTCCTCAGCTCTGCTTCACAGAATCCTTATTTTCCTTTAAAAAACATAACTTAAATGTCACATTCTACATGGAGTCTTTCCTGATCCTCCCCCACTTCTCAAATTGCTTTAGTGTCCCTTCTTCCAAACTGTTTTGTGTAGTGATTTGTACTTATTCTGCATATACTTAGGTATATACTTGTTGTCTTGTTCATTAGAATATGTCAGGAGAAAGGATTGTTTAATTCTTTATACTTATATTCCCAGCACCTAACACAGTACCTTGCAAATAGGTGTTTGAAAATTTTTTGTTAATTGGCTGTTAGGCTACAGTTATTTTCATAGTAGTGTTTTTGCAAATACTTAGGAGCGCTGCGGTACAAGATTCAGTGAAATGTTATTTCTTATTGCTCTCAAATGCACAATAAACTCCACTCTACTGTTTTGAACCATAATAAATAAATAATAAACAAATAATAATATTACTAGTAATATTAATTTATTGTATTTCTATTTTTAATTAAAAATTAATTTATTAATTAATCCTTTATTAATAAAAGGAAGTTTCAACTTCCTTTGTTTTTCTCATTTCATTTATAACAAGAGTCAAGACTGATTTTATTTAGTTCCTCTAGTATTATTTCTACTCTTTAGTCATTAGGCAAAGGTCTCATGACTGTACCCTAAATTAAAGTTTAAATGTGATCTAATAAATTAACAACTATGTCATTCTTATTACCCTCTACCCTCTTCTACCCTTTACCTCCCCCCCATTCTGCTATCAGTGAAGAAGCATAAGGTATAAGCCTTGATATCCATTTTGTTATTTTTCTTTATTTATTTGTTGCTGTTACCAGTAATCACCAAGAGACTTGGCTACTAATGAAGTAGCTAGGCTTAGCTTAGCCTGACCCTTGGAAACACTGTGTGGATGTTTAGAGAAGAAAGTATATATACCAAGTCTTAGAAAACACATGATATATGCAGTGATAGAATTTTAAGAACTAGAAGGGATCTTAGAGGTGACATTTTGACTTTCTCCTTTTATTGAGGTCCTGAGAAGACAAATGATTTACCCAAGGACACATTGCAGGTTTGTGGTTGAAGTAAGCTTAATACTTGATCATGATAATGGCGCTAAGACTCTTAAGATTTATAAAACCCTTTCGTGATCACATCCTTGTAAAAATCATGTAGTGCAGATGTTAATATTGTCATTTTTACATATAGGTTAAATTATTACTTGGCTCATATCTTTCAAGAACTTGAACTCAAACTTGGGTCTTCAAATTCTAGTGTTCTTTTCTATATATTCTTACTCATTCATATGTGAATGTAAATGCATGAATGATTCTGTATTTATTTTATTTCCAGATGGGTATGTTGACGAGTATTTGTATTGCAGGAGATAGATGGGTATAAATCTTGCCATTTAAAGGTGTTTTTTTGGAGTCTAATAAATTCGAGATATCTAATTTACAGTCTTCTGAAAGGAATGTCTGTGCTTTAATAGCCAACTGAAAATTGTCCATTTTTTGTAGGATGTGAAGAATTAGAATTTTTTTTGTTTACTTTGTATCAATTGAAAAAATGCCATCTTCATTAAACATGCTTATTTTGGCTACTGGTGTTTCCAGTTAAATTTGTTAGAAATTTATTGTTCATATTTAGTTTTTTTAATATTGTAAATTTTGGTTGAAGCCCAGGTTGTAATAGAAATTACTTGATGTAAAAGCAAAATATCAGGAAACCTAGAAGAGATACTTTTATTAATGCCTACTTTCCAAATAGTAACAGTAAATGCAGTACCTTTCCCCTCAGAAATATTTCTACTCTCTGAGTAATATAGTCTAGCATTATACTTTTTTGACTGTCAGAAATATAAAATCCTAGAACCTCTCCAAGACTAAAAGTTTAGGGATATTCTGCTTGTTTCCAGTTATGTAAGGAAAATGACTACCCAAGGTATATATTTTCACGTTTTAAAAAATAATATTTTATTTTTCCCAATTACATGTACAAACTTTTTTTCTTTATGTTTTAAGTTCCAAATTCTATGCCTCCTTCCCTTTCCTGCTCCATTCCTGAGATGGTAAGCAATCTGCTATAGATTATACATGTATAAGCATGTAAAATATATTTACATATTAGTTATTTTGTGGAAGAAAGTTCAAAACAGAAAGTGAAAAATGGTATTCTTCAGAACTGTATTTAGATACCATCAGTTTTTTCTTTAAAGGTGGATAGCATTTTAAATCACGAGTCCTTTGGGATTTCTTGGATCATTGCTGAGAATAGCTAAGTCATTTACAATTCTGTATTTTCATATTTTTAAAGTCCATCCTTTATCTTTTTTCCTAGGTGGCAGTTGTAAAACTAAAAAATGCCGATAAAGTGTTTGCCATGAAAATACTGAATAAATGGGAAATGCTGAAAAGAGCAGAGGTAAGATTCCAAATATTTGAATCTTAGTCTTAGAAATTTTTTTTAGATGTTGACTTTTTAAATAAAGATGGGTGATTATAAAATAATGAAAACCAATATTTATTTGTAATAGAATTTTGATTAAAAATGTACTGCTGCTACAGACATGTAGTCTTTGTTTTTTACCTCTGGACCCTTTGCAGCTGTATTTGTTGATTTCGTTTTATGCTTATATGATTCCTATCTGCTGATGTACCATATAGACTTCACCATCAAGCTCAGTCACTTCCTTTTTTTTTTAGCTGCCTGATGTTGCTAGCAGGAGTTATGAGACTATCCTTACAAGACCTCTGCAGTTTTATGTTATTTACTACCAGTTGGTCTGTCAGTGTGAAATTGCATTCCTTTCATTAATTTCTTCTAAGTTCTTGAGCAAAGCAGAATTGAAACAGTTCAAAGGAAATGCAGGATGCGCAAATTTAGAGAATCCATGCCAAATGTTCACACAGACTATTTGTGCCCGACCTGTGGTAGAGCATTCTGAGCTCGTATTAGTCTGATCAGCCACAGTTGGACACATTGAAACTTGACTTTAGCATAGTGATGTCATTTTGGTCCTCTTTGAGAACGAAGGACAATGACCAACCATATTCCTAGTGTTGTTTGTTACAATTTATTCATTTCACATAGTCCCTGGCCCTCATCCTACATCCCTTCTTCTGAGCTGATAGTCAAGTCTCCTACTTTATGAGGGAGATTGAAGCATTAATGCTAGATCTTCTATTTCTTTCCACTATACCACAAAACCAACTCTAAGACAAATACAAATTTAGAGCAACTCTGAAGTTCCATCTCACCACATGTACCAGATTGGTAAAAGTGACAAAAAAGGGAAAATGACAGTTGTTGGAGAGAATGTAGGAGGACAGGAATACTCATAAATTGTTGTTGATGGAGCTATGAATTAGTTCACTTATTCTGGAAAACAGTTTGGAACTGTGCTTCTAAAATTGCTAAACTCTACATCCCCTCTGAGATATCATTACTAGGCCTATAATCTCAAAGAGATTAAAAACAGAGGAAAGGACCAGTTTGTAAAAAAAAAAAATGTATCTCTATCTCTCTGTCTCTATCTATCTGTCTCTATCTATCTAGAGTACTTTTTTTTTGTAGTGGCAATCCCTGGAAGATAAAGACAACAACTGAACAGTAACTGAACAAAGTTTTGTTTAGTTTAGGCAACTAGGCAGTGCAGTCAGGTGCTGGGCCAAGTCAGAAAAACTTGAGTCCAAATTCACCCTTAGATAGCTTTGTGATCCTGGGCAAGTCATTTAACCTCTGTCTGCCTAAGTCTTCTCAGTTGTAAAATGTGGATCATAATAACACCCTCCTCTCAGGGTTGTTGTGAGGATAAAATGAGGCAATATTTTTAAAGTGCTTTACAGACCTTAAAATGCTACATAAATGTTAGACATTACTATTACTAGTAATAAGAAATTATTTTTTATGACTATAATGGAGTATTAGGAGTAAAGGAATGGTTTTGGAGAGACCTGGAAAGACTGGTATGATATAATAAATGGAAAAGTGAGTAGAACCAAGAAAATAGTTTATTCAACAGCAAGGTAAAGCAAAACAACTTTAAAAATTTGAGAATGCTGATTGACCAACCATGTTTGTAAAGAAAGGATGTTAAAGCAAGCTATGTACCTCTTGACAGAAAAGTCATGAACTCAGAAGCAAAATGAGACATAAAATCTTTGGACAATGTGGATCTGAGTGTGGATTTTTATTTTGCTTATTTCTGTGCATATTTGTTACAGCAATTCTAATTAGATTGTAAGCTCCTTGAGGGCAGAGATTGTGTTTTGGCTTCTTTTGTATCCTCAGTGCTTAGCGCAGTGTTTGACATATAGAGGGCGCTTAATAAATATTAATTGAATTGACTTTTTGGCCTCCCCTTTTCCCACAATGTATGGGACAGTCAGGGATGGAAAATAGGGATATAGTAGCCAAAAACAAAAAAGAAAAGTACATTTTAAATAATGCATAAGAGGGAATGAAGAGAAAAGGCCAGAAAGAATAGTAGATTAGTAGAGCATCTTTGAAAATTACAAGTTGGATTTATTATATAAGAAATATATATCCAAATAGAAAGAAAATTGTATACAGTAGAGGCCTACAGTTTCATGTACAATCATCTTTTTCTGCTCTGTCATGTGTAAGGAAATGCTCGTTTAATCTGGTGTTTTAAGTTCAGAATAAAAAATAAATGAAAAATTTATTCTAATAATTATTGCTGTATCATTATACTTAATATGTATATGGCATTTTAAGCTTTGCAAAGTATTTTCCACGTGTTATATTACTTGATTCTCATGACGGCCCTGGAAGGTGGTTACTGTATTATTTCGTGTAGCTAATAAGGAAGATGAGGATGAGAGAGGTTAACTGACTTGTCCAAGAATCATGCATTCAGTAAATGTCCGAGTTGGGATTCCAGTGCATATTTTTCTGATTAAACTCTGGTGTTCTATGTTTATGTTTCATGTTTCTAAAGTGCCTCCCATGACACTATCGTTATTTGCCTTCCAAGTAAAACTTTACTCAGGTTTTAGGTGGTGATGTAGTTCTTCTTAACAGAAAGCATGCCCTTTATCTCCTCAATTTTGGAACCCTTTTCTTTTGATCATTTGAGTTTTCTATTTCTTCTTCTCTACTGACTTCTTCCATGTGTGTGTGTGTGTTTGTGTGTGTGTATTTGTATGAATGACTACATATACATGCTTTGTTGTACCCACTCTTAATAGCATTTCATGCATTTTCAGAAAATTCTTTCTTAAGCTTTTTGTCCACATTAACTATTGTCTCATATCTCTTCTTCTTAAGGCTCAGGTCCTTAAGAAAACATCTACAATCATGTTTCTACTTACCTTTTTTTTTCACTCTCTGTTCTGTCCAGAGTTATCCAAAGATCTTTTAATTGTTAAATCTAATAACATTTTCTCAATTGTCATCCTGGACCTCTCTGCAGCCTTTGATACTTGCAGCCATCCCCTCTTTTGGATATTCTTTTCTTTTTAGGTTTTCTGGACACTACTCTATCCTGGTTCTTCTGCCTTTCTGACTGCTTCTTCTGTGTTATCATTTCTGGATTTTCATTAAGGTCATGCCCACTAACTGGGAATCCTTCACTTTTCTTTTCTGAACCTTCTCTTCTCATTCTATACAATTTCCCTTGGTTATCTTATCAGCTCTCTTGGAATAGTTATCATCTCTATGCTGATGATTCTCTTTTCTACTTGTTTAGCTCTAAACTCTCTCTTTACTTCCATTTGCCTATTAGTCATTTTGAATGGGATGTCCCATAGACATCTTAAACTCAACACCTCCAAAAATGAAGTCATCTTTCTCCCAAAGCCTCTTCTTTCTTTCCTCTTGTTTTCTACAGAACATGTTTAACTCTTCACTTTCTCTCACCCTCCATATCCAATCTATTGTTAGAGCTTCTTGAGTCTTTCTTTATAATGTTTCTTGTATATGCTTCCTTCTTTCTAGTACTATTTCAGACCATTTTCACTTGATGTATGGATTATCCTCGTAGTCTACTGATTAAGATTCCGTTACAAGGTTTTCCCCATCCACTCTGCTGTCAAAAGGATCTTCCAAAGTATATGTCTGACCTTGTCACCCCACTGCTTTCACTCAGTAAACGCTTAGTGGCTTCCTTTCTCCTCTAGGATCAGACTCAGTATCCTGACTAGGAACTTTTGCTGGCTGTCCCTAATACTTTTTCTTCATTTCCATCTCCATGGTTTCCTTCAAGTCCCTACCAAAATCCCACCTTCAACAAGATGATCTCTTTTATTGATACTGCTTACCTTTGTGTTCAATATCTATAGTTTATTTTTTTTTCAAGTGCTTTATTAACTTCTGATTTACATCATTCATTTCTGCCAGATTTTGAGTCACAAATTTTCTCCCCGTTTTTCCCCTACCCACCGCCCCAAAATAGCTGTACCACAGGATATCCCCTCCTCCAATCTGCTCTCTCCCATATTTTCTCCCATACCCCTTTCAACTTTTCCAGTGGATCTCTATGCCCCAGTGTCTGTATATCTTATTTCCCAATTACATGTAAAATAGTATTAATAATAGTATATGTATATATATATATACATACATATATATATTATATATACCTATATTTGAATATTTGATTTTAAAACTTTGAATTCCAGATTCATTCCCTTCCTTCCTTGTCACCCACCCTTACTGGGAAGATAAGCAGTTCAGTATAGGTTGTACATGTGTGGCTAATGCAAAACAATAACATAGTAGATATATTGTAAAAGACTGACTATATTTCCCTCCCTCCTATCCCACCTGCCACTTGTTCTGTTCTCTACTTTGATCTCGTCCCTTTTCAAAAATGGGTGCTTCCAACTTCCCTCCCCCCCAGCCTGCCCTCCCTACCATCATTCCCCCTCTCATCCCCTTCCCCCCTACTCTTCCGGAGGGTGAGATACCCTATTTAGTGTGTATTTCATTCCCTCCTCAAGCCAGATTCAATGGGAATAAGGTTGACCCATTCCCTTTTGCCTTCCTATTCTTCCCCTCCATTGTAACCATTTTCCCTTGCCTCTTCTATATGAGATAGTTTAACCCCAATCTGTCTCTCCCCATCTCTTCTCATTATATTCCTCTCTCACCTCTTAATTTCACCTTTTACATATCATCCCTTCCTGTTGAATTGGTCCTGTGCCCTCTATCCATGTATACCTGTAAACATATATGCACACATTCACATATGTATTGATATGTCCATATATAAACATCTATATATTTCTATTCCCTTCAACTACTGAGAAAAGTTTCATAAGTTACAGTTATTATTTTTCTTTGTAGGAATGTTAATAGTTCAACTTTGATAAGTTTCTTATGATTTCTCTTCCCTGTTTACCTGTTATCCTTCTCTTGCTTCTTGTATCTGAATGTCAGATTTTCTATTCAACTCTGGTTTTTTCATCAAGAATGCTTGAAAGTCCTCTATTCCACTGAATGACCATATTTTCCCCTGAAACATGATACTCAGTTTTGCTGGGTAGGTGCCCCTTGGTTTTAATCCCAGCTCCTTTGCCTTCCAGAATATCATATTCCAAGCCCTTCGATCCCTCAGTGTAGAAGCTGCCAGATCCTGGGTTATCCTGATTGTGTTTCCCCAATATTCAAATTGTTTCTTCCTGGCTGCTTGTAATATTCTTTCCTTAATCTGGGAATTCCGGAACCTGGCTATAATATTCCTAGGAGTTTTCTTTTTGGGATCTTTTTCAGGAGGTGATCGGTGGATTCTTTCAACCTCTATTTTGCCCTCTGGTTCTAAAACATCAGGGCAGTTTTCTTTGAGAACTTCCTGGAGGATGATTTCTAGGTTCTTACATTGATCATGGCTTTCAGGTAGTCCAATAATTTTTAAATTCTCTCTCCTGGATCTATTTTCCAGGTCAGTGGTTTTTCCCATGAGATATTTCACATTGCCTTCTATTCTTTCATTTGTTTGGATCTGTTTAACGGCATCTTGATTTCTCATAAAGTCATTAGCTTCCATTTGCTCCAATCTAATTCTTAGGAATGAATCTCTTCAGTGAGCTTTGGAGATTCTTTTTCCATCTGGCAAATTCACCTTTTTAAGGCGTTCTTCTCCTTGTTGCCTTTTTGAGCCTCTTTTGCCATTTGAGTCAGTCTGTTTTTTAAGGTGTGATTTTCCTCAGTCAGGCTGTTGACTCTAATTTCATAATTTTCTTGCATTGTTCTCATTTATCTTCCCAATTTTTCCTCCACTTCTCTTATCTTCTTCTTAAGGTCCTCTATGGCCTGTAACCAACTCGTATTTTCCTTTGAAGCTTTTGGTGCAGGAGTTCTGACTTCACTGTCTTCCTCCTGTTCCATGCTTTGCTCCTTTTGGTCCCCAAAATAGGAGTGTAATGTTGGAATCTTCTGTCTGCTTTGTTTCCTTTGCCTGGTCATGTTGCCCCTCAGTCACTTGACCCCTGGGCTTTTTGCCACAGTAGGACCACCAGACAGGGGAGCTTTCGTCCCAAACGCTGGAGTTTTCTCAGCTGCTGGAGGTGTTAGATGGGTGCTTTCTCTGAGGTCTCCACATGCTCTGGCAAGCTGGACACACATCCCAGGACCTTGACCCTAGACTGCAATCCAGATCCAAGAAGGTTAAAGCAAGAGAGATTACCCCTCAAACTGGTGCTTGGTCCCCCTACACTCTGCAGGCCAGGAGCTGAAGCTGCCAGGTGCTGCTGGCTGGCTGTGCTGGCATCTCAGCAGCTTCTTGCCCCGGGGGGCAAAAGCCACGCACCACCACCTACTGGGTCCCAAAGTCCAGACTGCACTGACCTCTCACTTTGTCCTTTGCATCTATGTGTTGATAATTCTGGAAAGGGCCACAGCTGCTGGTGATCTGGAGTCCCTCAGGCCAGGGGCTGGTCAGGCCCGCCCTGGGGCTAAAGCCTTGGGGTGGGGCTGGGCTCTGCTCCCAGAGCGCTATGCTGGCCAATTGCCCGCTGGCCTGCCGGGCTGTCCTCAGTGGGAAGTTAGCTTCTCTGTGTCATTTTGTGTGTCCTGCAGCTCCAAAGTTTTAGAGTCCCCTTTTTACATGGATTGGGGAGTGGGAAGCTGGAGCCGCGGGCGGTCCTGCTTCTACTCCGCCATCTTGGCTCCGCCCCCACAAAACATATTTCTGCAGTTTATCATATAACTAGTTTGTGTATGTGAGGGCTGGAAGTATCTTTTGCCATTCTTTGTATCCCCAGAATTTAACCCAGTGCATGACACATACTAGGCACTTAAGCAATGCTTTTTGACTGATTATTTTGATTTCCTCTATTTCTTGTTTAGATCTTAAATGTTCTTAATCTTTCTCAGTAAGCAAAAGCAATGATTTTATTTTCTTCTAATTTATTTGTAATGCATTCTTTTATATTTAGACCATATATCCATTTTTACTCTAAAGTGAAATATGGTATTAGATGATATGTAAACATACACACAAGCACATGCATACACATGTACATACATAGCTGCTTTTTTTTTTTTTTGGCTTTTTGGAGGAGGGAAGGCAGGGCAGTTGGGGTTAAGTGACTTGCCCAAGGTCACACGGCTAGTAAGTGTTAAGTGTCTGAGGTCAAATTTGAACTCAGGTCCTCCTGACTCCAGGGCTGGTGCTCTGTTCACTGTGCCACTTAGCTGCCCCTGCAGGGCTCATTCTTACTCTAAAAGGAGGTGACAGGTGTTTTTTGAAATTGTGGAAAATTGTGGAAATTTTGGAATCATGCTTGTCATACATTGATCAGCATTCCTAAGTCAAAATTATTTTTTCTTCACAATATTATTGTTATTGTATAATTTTTTCTGTGGTTGCTGTTCATTTTCTTTCTGTATGAGTTCATACAAATCTTCCCTGATTTCTCTGAAACCATTCCCTTCATCATTTCTTATAATGCAGTAGTTATCCATCACATTTTATATAATTTGTTTAGCAGTTCTGTAGTTGAAGGTTACTCCCTCAAATTTTCATTCTTTACCTCCACAAAAAGAGCTATGAATATTTTTCATGTATCATTAGAGTTTGTTTTGCTTAGGACAAACTCCTCCCTTAACATATCTTCCAAATAACTTTTTCTTCTCTCTTTTTTCTAAAATTTTGATGGTGGGATACTCCTTTTGTTTGCTCATTCTTCCAGCCTACTTCTTGACTTAGGACATAATGTTAAGACTGAGCTCTGTGTGTTCCTGGATAGAAGGACTAATCTGATTTTAGTTTCTTTTTCTTGGGGTATTGAATGTTAGATTATTCCAGGACCACAATGACTGCTCAGGTTGGGGACATGTAAACTTTCAGTACTCCCAAAGTTGTTGAATCGAGGGCAAAATGTGTATTAGTATGCTCTTGCTCTGAATTCTTGACCTGGTTTTGGGTCTGTGACACAATAGATTGCTGTTGGGCTCAGCCCTTGTCAGCCATCTGAGAAGCTCTGCTGCTTCAGAGTGACTAAGTTCTGGCTCCTACCTGGTCAGGGATTCCTCTTTAGGCTTTAGCCTGGGCTAGAAGGAAGGATTAGAACTCTACTTTGCTATTAGGGTTCCAGCAACATCATTGCATCTTACTTCTGTATTTAATCCCCCTCTAGACCTACCCAACTGTGGCTAGTGACCACTGTCTCCCCAGGAACTTTACTTCTGTGCACAGGTCCTCTTCTTAGTCAGCACTGGTTCATTGACACAGATTTGGGTAGTGGGTGATAGTTGTTACCTGTTCCCATTTCATGCCCTGGGGTAGATCTGGGACCTCATCTTGCCATGATGTACAGACTCCCTGCACGAGAGTGCTCCACTCAGCCACCCCTAGCCAAACTTTCCTCCCAGTGTCTAGAGACTTTGAATTTTTACCTATGCTGACCTTGGTTAGAAAGAGAAGCTACTGTGACTTTTCTTGGATTTTACTTTTGTGATTCATTCTAGTGCATTTTTTAAAAGATTTGTTTGAAGGAGTTAGAAAGTAGACCAGGGGAAGCTAGGGTATACTTCTTAGTATTTTTCTACCACCTTGGCTCTGCCTCCTACATTTTGTTCTTCTAAGGGAATATTGATTATATGTATAGGTGAAGGAGGAGGAGGAGGAGGCAGCATATGCTCTAAAATAAGAGGACTGATGAATCAGTGTCCTAGAAGTAGGCAGCTGGGGAGTTATGGTTAAGGATGTAGATGAATGAATTAGTTTGGTAAGGATGAGGGCTGTTTCAGCCTTTAAGTGTAAAGCTAATGGCAAAAATTATAGAGACATTGTTGATTGATGATGGTTGTGGTGGAGGGGAAATGAGAGAACATTTTTTAAATGACCTTAGTTTTCTCAGTAAAATAAGTGAAGTTTCCTGCTTAGAGAGCAGTTTTGATAGTTGGGAGGAGAGGAGTTGAAGAGAAATGCATCAGCTACTGTGGGAAGTGGTAGAGAATAAATAAGAAAAGAATAAAATAGTTTCATTGTAGCTGTGAAGGGTTAAATATGGTTATATAACACAGTTTTACAAATGTGAATCCAGTCATTGAGGTCCCCCCCCCAATTTTTAAATTTATTTTTAGTTTTCAACATTCATTTCCACAAGATTTTGAGTTTGAAATTTTCTCCCCATCTCTCCCCTAACCCCCCCCCCAAAATGGCATGCATACTGATTACCCCATCCCCCTGTCTGCAACAAGGAACAAAGAACCATAGTCCCCCCCCCCCTTTTTCTCTTCCCCCCCTTTCCTGCTTACTTTCTTGTAGGGTAAGATGAATTTCTACACCCCATTGACTGTATTTCTTTGTTCCTTGTTGCATGTAAAAACATTTTTAACATTTTTTTAACATTTGTTTTTAAAACTTTTGAGTTCCACATTCTCACCCTTCTTCCTTCCTTACCCACCCACATTGAGAAGACAAGCAGTTCAGTAAAGGTTATACATATGTAGTTATATGAAACATTTACATAGTAGTCATATTGTGAAAGACTAACTATATTTCCCTCTATCCTATCCTGCCCCCCCATTTATTTTGTTTTCTCCTTTGACCCTGTCCCTTGCTTCTTCCCAATCCATACTCCCGTCTATTGTCCCCTCCTCTCTTACCTCTTTTTCCCTACTTTTCCTGTAGAGTAAGATACCCAATCGAGTGTGTATGATATTCTCTCCTTAAACCAAATCCAGTGGGTGTAAGGTTGACTCATTCCCTTTCACCTCCCTTCTCTTCTCCTCTGTTGTAACAACTTTCTCTTGTCTCTGTTATATTAGATAATTTACCCTATTCTATCTTTCCCTTTCTCCCAATGTATTCCTCCCTCTCACCCCTTAATTTTATTTTTTTAGATATCATCCCTTCATATTCAACTCACCCTGTTCTCTCTCGCTTTCTCTCTGTCTCTCCACATACACACACATATGCATATATGCATATACATACACATATATGTATATATATTCCCGTCAGCTATCCTAATCCTGAGAAAAGTCTCATGGGTTACAAATATCATCTTTCTATGTAGGAATGTAATCAGTTCAACTTTAAAAAGTCCCTTATGATATCTCTTTCCTCTGTACCTTTTCATCCTTCTCTTGATTCTTGTATTTGAAAGTCAAATTTTCTGTTCACCTCTTGTCTTTTCATTAAGAATGCTTGAAAGTCCTCTATTTCATTGAATATCTATTTTCTCCCCTGAAGCATTATACTCAGTTTTGCTGGGTAGGTGATTTTTGGTTCTAACCCTGGTTCCTTTGACCTCCAAAATATCATATTTCAAGCCTTCCAGTCCCTTAATGTAGAAGCTGTTAAATCTTGTGTTATCCTGATTGTGTTTCTACAGTACTTGAATTGTTTCTTTCTGGCTGCTTGCAATATTTTCTCCTTAACCTGGGAAATCTGGATTTTTGCTATAATATTTCTAGGACTTTTCTTTTTGGGATCTTTTTCAAGAGGTAATTGATGGATTCTTTCTATTTCTATTTTACTCTCTGGTTCTAGAGTATTAGGGCAGTTTTCTTTGGTAATTTCTTGAAAGATGTCTGGGATCTTTTTTTGATTATGGCTTTCAGGTAGCACAGTTTTTAAATTATTTCTCCTGGATCTCTTTTTCAGGTCAGTTGTTTTTCCAGTGAGAGATTTCACATTATCTTCCATTTTTTCATTCTTTTGGATCTCTTTTATAATATCTTGATTTCTCAGAAAGTCATTAGCTTCCATTTGTTTCATTATAATTTTTAAGAAATTATTTTCTTCAGTGAACTTTTGGACTTCCTTTTCCATTTGGCCATTTCTGTTTTTTTTTTTTAAGGCATTCTTCTCCTTATTGGCTTTTTGGGCCTCTTTTGCCATTTGAGTTAGTCTATTTTTTTAGGATGTTATTTTCTTCAGTATTTTTTTGGGGGGGGTTCTCCTTTAGCAAACTGTTGACTAGTTTTTCATGATTTTCTTGCATCACTCTCATTTCACTTCCCAATTTTTCCTTTACTTCTCTTACTTGATTTTCAAAATCTTTTCGAGCTCCTCCATGGCCTGCCACTAATTCTTTTTTTTTTTTTTTTGGAGGCTTTGGATGTAGGACTTTGTTGTCTTCTTCTGTCTGTATGTTTTGACCTTCTTTGTCACCAAAGAAAGTTTCTGTAGTCTGATTTTTTTCCTCTGCTCATTTTCCCAGCCAATTAATTGACTTTTGAGCTCTTTGGCAAGGTTATGTTTCTGCTTCCAGAGTGGAGAGTGCTGTGTCTTAAATTTCTGGAGTTTTTGCATAGCTATTGTCAGAGCTACTTCTAGGTACCTCTAAATTTTCAATTCTTCCAAGGTGATATGGTCAAAGGAGAGGTCTTTACTCTTCTCCTGGCCCATGGTCTGGTGTGTGAGTGACCACAAGTACTCTTTTCTGCCTTGGAACTGTGAGGAGGACTCCCTATCTACAGCCACCACAAGCTCTGCTGTGCCAGCGCTCCTCCTCACCCCAGTACTGTCATCCAAGACTGTGACCCAGATCCAGGCTGGGCAAAGCAAGAGAATTCTGCCTTAGCACCAGCAAAGAGATCCCTGTAGTTTTTCTCTGATCAACAGCTCTATCCCCCTACCATCTATGGGCCTGGAGTTTGGATGCAACCGCCATTGCTGCTGCTGCTACTACTGCCACCCACCACCTCCACCACCCCAGGCCTGGGGTAGGACCACGTTCTCTCACCCAGGTCCAACAGAGTTCCCTCACTGACCCACTGACCTTTTACTTTGTTTTTGGCGTTTGTGGTTTGAGAATTCTGGAAACTGCCACAGCTGCAAGTCCCCTGAGGCTTGCTTTGACCCTGTCTGTGCTGGCGCGGCCCGCGTGGGACTGTGCTCCACTCCCAACCTGGTGTGATAGACCCTTCCTCTTGGCCTGCCATGGTGTCTTTAGCTGGAGATGTGTTTCACTCTGTCATTTTGTGGATTCTGTGGTTCTAAAATTTGTTTAGAGTAATTTTTTACAGGCATTTGGAGGTGATTGGGGGAAGAACTCAATCAAGTTCCTGCTTTTACTCTGCCATCTTGGTTCTGCCCCACCAGTCCTTGAGGTTTTGTCATTTCTTCCAGCAATCTTTGCCAAGTAGTTCTTAGGCAGATTATGTTTTCTACTGCTGAAGAACTGCAGGTAGAAATGAAGTTAATGGATGATGGATTCCATGGTATAGGAGAGTGATCTGATAATATATCTCTTATACACACACTCACACACACACACACATTCAAGACTTTTAAGGGAGGGAAACTGAAGCTACAATATAGATGATGGACTAGAAGAGCAGAAAGGGATTGAACAACTGAAAGTAATGATTTTAATGAACACTTTCAGGAATGAGACATACAGATCAAAGGATGGAGATTATGGTTAGAGAGAGGAATTACAGAGAATATGATGGTGAAAATGGAGCCTTTTTTGTCATTGACTTATAGGATTGAAAGTTTAGACACAGAAGGGACATTAAAGAGCATTCAGTCTAATAATCTTACTGTGTGTGCAGAAACAAAGGCCCCGACAAGTTAAGTGATTTGTCCAGGGTCATGTAGTTGATTTTGTAGATTTCATTGTAGAGCTAATATTTGAATCAAAGTCCTCTGACTCAAAAGTCATTCATTTTTTCATGGTATCATGCTGCCTTATGTAAGGACATTTTAGTTTTTCTTCTTAGAAAAACATTTTGAATTGCAATGTAAATTGTTTATTGATCAACTAACAAACTTTTATTAAATACCTACTATTTCTAGGCAGTCTGCTAAGCACTGGCATACAAAAGGAGGCAAAAGTCAGTCCCTGACCCCAAGGAACTTGCAGTCTAATAGGGGAGACAACATGCTAACCAATGGATACAAAGCATGATGTGTTTGTGTGTGTGTATATATATATATTATATATATACACACACACTATATGTTTGTGTGTGTATGTTAAATAGCACATAATCACCAGAGGGTAGGTACTAGAATTAAGAGTATGTGTATTCTTCCCTCTTTTAAGCAGTTTAAATGAGAGTGAGGTTCAGGTGTTACATGCTGTCCCTCCATATAGTGTTTAAATTCCTTGTATATCCATTTAAATGAGATAATTTTCTGTATTCCTCTCTCCCTTTGCCCCTCTTTCAGTGCATTCTTTTTCCCCCAACCTTTCATTCTTCTTTTGAGACATCCAGACATAATAGAATCACACCCCACCTTTCTGTCTGATAGGATCTTTGGTGATGATAAAGTTCTAAAGGGTGACATGAGTTCCTCATGTAATATTGTAAACAGTTTAACCTTGTTTAATCCTTTATGACTTCTTGCTTATATTTTTATGGTTCTTTTGATTCTTTTGTCTGTATGTCAGATTTTCATCCCAACTCTGATCTTCTTCATCAGGGATACTTGGAAGTGTGCTATTTTTAAAGGTTCATTTCTTTCCATTGTAGTGTTATACATACTTTTGTTGGGTGGGTTAGTTTTGATTGTAAGCCTAGATTCTTTTCATTTTGGAATATCATATTCCTAGCTCCATGTTTCTTTTTCATGGTTGCTGCTAAATCTAGACTGCATCTCCTTGTATTTGTACTTGAATTTATTTTTCTGGCAGCTTGAAATATTTTTTTTCTTTGATGTAGTACCTCTGGATTCAGGCTGTAATATTCCCCATTGTTTTCATTTTGGCATTAGTTTCAGGAGGTGTCTCAGTGGATTCCTTCTGTTTCTACTTTGCCCTCTGATTCTAAGAGATCTGGGCAGTTTTCTTTTATGATTTTTTGAAATATAATGTCATAGGCTCTCTTTCATGGCTTTCAGGTAGTCTGATCATTCTTAGATTATCTCCTTTCAATCTCTTTTCCATGTCATTTGTTTTTCTTATGAGTTATTTTATATTTTCTTTTGTTTTTTAATTGATGTCCCACAGAGTCATTAGTTTTTATTTTGCTAATTTCTATTTCAAGGAGTTATTTTCTTCCACAAGTTTTTGTAACTCTTACCAGATTGTTAATTCTCTTTTCATATCACTCTTTCAGAGCTCTCATTTGATATTCAAAACCTTTTTAAACACTTATGCTTCAAAGTATTCTTGTTGGACTTGTGTCCAAACTGCATTTTTCTTTGTAGCTTTGCTTATTGGTTTTTGGTTTTGTTTTGGTTTTGTTCATTCTCCCAGCATACCTCTTGGCTTTGGACTTTATGTTGGTTCTGGGCTCTGTACACTTCTGGGGTGATACCTGGCTTGAGCTTTTGTCCTCCTTCTAATTTAACACCTTATTTCAGGACTGGCAAATTTTCAGTGCTCTGAAATTGATGTGATCCAGGAATACAAGTGTTCATATTCTTCAGGTTTGAGCTCACAAGTTTCTGATTTAGGTTTGAGTCTGTTTGTATTTGTCTGAGTTTCAGCTGACTGCTGCTAGACCTAGTAACTGTTAGTCCTCAAGTTTCTGCATATTGAGAGAATGACTGAGCCCCTTTTTCCCCTTGGTCTGAAACTTCTTGCCTTGATTATTCCACTACAGGCATAGACACTTGGTTATGGGCTAAACAGTCTGCTTTGCTCCTTGACTCAGAGTCACCTATATGTTTTTCAGACCTTTTTCTTGTTCAGTACTCTGCTAGAGTGGGCCCAAGCTCTCTCACAGATATTTTTTTTTTCCTGGGATCCATGACTAGAATCTGGACAATGTATAATCGAGTTGCCAAATGCTACTTATTCTTGTGCCCACCACTGGTTCAGAGATCTCTTGGGATCTCTTTCTACTCTGTTGTTTCCTTCCCTGGGACCTTGTCTTGGTCCTTTTTCTGTCATTGGGCATGGAAATTCTCCTTGATTTTGCCCACATGCTGTGCTTCTGGCCAGCCCTTTTTCCAAGTATCAGCAAATCTCTTTCTAAGCTGCCTTTGTCTGGGCAAGCAAAGAAGCAAAAACAACCTCCTTTTTACTTTCTAAAAATCACTTTCCTGCTCAGAATTCAGTCTGGTGTGCTTTCTGAATTGTTGTGAAGCAATATGCTGAGTTAACTATGCAGAAATATTTCTTTTTAGTCTGCCATCTTGACTCTGCCCCCTTCATTTGGTTTCAAAAATCTTGTACAAACTCTTCTAGGAATTCTTTTTGCCTTGTGTCCAATTTACATTTTTCTTTTTGTGACTTTGGTTGTAGATTTTTTTATGTCATTCTCTTCTGTGTTTGTGTCTTGAACTTTCCTATCATCATGGCCAGGGGACTTCTTTATGGTGGGCTTCGTTTTTCTTTTTCCCTCATTCTTCCTTTCTCCTTCTACACTCTGGCCTTCATGCTGGGCTCTGAGCACTTCTGGGGAGGCAGGGAGAGGGATATCTATCCTGAGTCTCTGGGATTTTTTTTCCTTTTGCTGTTTTCACAGCTCTGTCTGGGGCCCTGCAAGTTTTCAGTGTTCCCAGATTAGTGTGATCTGGTATGAGAAATCTGTTCAGTGGCTTTCTAGTTTCAGCTCTATAAATTCCTAATCCAGGTGTGGGTCTGTTAACTTGTCAGTGGTTGAATTTCAGTAGACTGTTGCTGGTTCAGTCACTCTTAGTCCACTGGGAGGCTCTGCAGGTTTGGGATGATTGAACTGCTGACTCCCCTTTGTTCTGGGATGCTTGTGCTAATTATTCCATTGCAGGATTTGATATTATACCAAAGGTTAGAACTGAGTACATGCTGCTTTGTTCTTGGGCTCAGAGCTGTAAAGCTGTGTTTAACTTTTTTCTCGCTCAAAACATAGCTAGAATGGGCCTGTACTTGAGAATACTCTTTTATCCCTGGATATGTGACTTAGAACTTATGAATGGGCAACAGAGTCACCGGATAACACCACTTCCTACAACTGCAAACTTTTCTGTCTCCTCGAGCTGCCCTGGAATGGAAAATGACTTCTTTTTGGCTTTCTTGATCAGAATTTAGTTTGGTCTTTTACTGGGATTGTTGTAGAGTAGATGTATTGGATGAGCTAGGCAAAAATGCTTTCCCTCACTGTGCCATCTTGACTCTGCCCCTAAAACTTATTATATTGTGAAGGGAGCTTTTAACAGAGGTGTGCTGCAATCAGCTCCAACTGGAGAGCTGATTGTTAAATTGTCTGTGAGCATTTTTACCTTAGAAATCAAATTAAGGCTTGACTTCTTATTTTGAAGTTTATCTGCTCTGTACTCAAAGTGACGGAGAAAAAGTTAATAATGCAAATTAAACTTAAAAGGATGTTGTACATACATTTTTTGGGGAACCTAGTTATTAAACCTTTACCAGCACAACTCTGGCTATTTTTATGAAAAAAATGGTAAGGTAAACTCAGTCTTTTAAAGAAATAAAGAAAGCAACAGAGTGCAGAAAAAGTAACTTATTACTTCCTTTAAAAATGTCCTAAAAGTGGGCATTTAAAGGGGGTAAGCCCTTCTAATAGATACCTGGAAATTTATTAATTCATTAGATTTCATTTCCCTGAGATATCAGATTAATGATATAAGGTTGATAATGCAGATTTGCTTAGATATACCCTACATTTCATTGTTACAGTCACTACTACTCTGTTAGATTAATTTCACTTTTGCTGTTTTCAGACCTTATGTTCCCTATATTGATTCACGTTTTGTTCAAAAAATTTTACATTGTTAAAGCTGAAAGAAATCTTAGAGATCAAAAAATTTATTTTTTCCCAGCTGACATTGTATTGTAGACCACTCAGTTATCTAAATTCTACCTGGTACTATCTTTGTCCTCTGAAACCTCCATATGTCAGTGTCAAGAATTGGGATCCAGGGAGAATGGAGTAGAAGAAACAGCATGCAAAGGGAAAGAGACAGAAGAATCTGTTTAATTTAAATTTTTTAGAAACAAAGAACTTAGATAGTAAATATTATGCAAATTGGTAAAAATTTGTAAGCAGTTTTTGTCAAAAAACTTGGACATGGGTCCAAGGATTGGACGACTGGCAAACATAGATCTTAGCCTACCCCTCTCATTTTAAGGATGAGGAAACAGAACCCCCAAGAAACAGTCAACTAGTATTTATTACCTGCTATATGTCAGGCACTGTATGAGTATTAGTACAAAGAATGAAACAATCCATACTCACAAATGTGCTTATACTTTAATTAGAGAGGCCACAGAATATATATATATATAGAAGTAAGGACCCCAGAAATATAAAGTAAATCAATATACATATAAAATACTTAAAGGATAATTTGGGAGGGAAGGCATAAGTACTTGGGTGGATCAGGAAAGACTTCATTTAGAATATGGTGACTGATTTTTATCTTAAAAGATGAGAGGAACTCTGCAAGGCAGAAGTAAAGAGGGATTGTATTGCAGTCATATAGTACAACCTTTGAAAAAGTGCTGAGATGGGAGATGGAGTATTTTGAGTAAAGAATAGGGAGAAGGTCAATTTGACTGAATCTCAGACTAAGGAAGAAAAAGGAATGTCTACTGATGCTTCAAAGGTAGATTGAAGCCAGGGTGTACAGGTTTGTATTTTATGCTAGGAGACCATTGGCAGCCATGTGAGTTTATTGAATAAGGGAGTCAGAAGGTCAGATCTGAAGTTAAGAAAAAATCACTATGGCAGTGAGACTTAAGGCAAGGAGACCAAGTAAGAAGCTTTTGAAATAATTAAAATAATCTAGGAAAAAGGTGATGAGGGCCTGAACAAATGTAGCTGTAAGAGAGAGGAGAACACGTCATATGCTAGAGATGTTGTGAAGGTAGAAGAGGCAAAGTTGAGCAACTAATTTGATATTTAGGGTCAAATAAAGTGAGTAGTCAAGGATAAAGTCAAGATTATGAACCTGAAGCACCAAAAGGATGGTGGTACTTTCTTTCATTTGTAGAAGGTCACACAGTTAATTTCAACTACATTATTATTCTTTAAACTTTAACATACTCTTTCCCTCCCTCTTAGCTGCCATTTATAGAGTTCTATTATGACTCTATCAACTTGGATCATCCTTAAGCTATAATTTTTACATTGATATTTAAGACCAGTGGTTCTCATGCTTTGTCACCCCCCTTCTTGGTGAGGTTTGGACAAAATTATTGTTTATTTTTGTGATACAGTTCCTTTTCTAAAATTTCAGTATGATATGCATTTTATTTGAACTTTTTTTTGACAGCTTTTGTATTTATATCATCTCATATCCAAATATATTCATCTCTACCCACCTTCCATTCTAAAAAGTATCCCATTAAATTTTTTTTAAAAGCAGTTCAGCAAAACTAACATTTCAACAAACAGTAGAATGTGCAGTGTTCTACACCAGTAGTCCCATATACCTCCATTGAAGAGCAAGAAATTAATATTTTCATCTTTTCTTTGGGACTAGTTTTGTTGTTTTAATTACATACTATTCAGTCCCATTTTTTTCTTGCTATTCGTGTTCTTTCCCATTCATATTGTTGTAGTGATTATATACATTGTTTTCATTGTTCTGTTTACTTTGCATCAATTCATATACATCTAGTAATATTCTCAAGTTGTACTCCTCTTCCTTAAAAAAACAGTAATTCCCTGCAAATAGTAATAACCATATGGGAATTGGAACTTATTTTTTGGCTACTAGATTTTTTTAGGGAAGAGATTTTAATAGGAAAAAAGTTTGATTTTTCTCTTAATGTATAGCTATTGATGAATTATACTGCTTAACTTCTACTACAAAGTAGGAGAAAAGTATTTAAGAAATTTAGAAGCTATTTGAGTGCTTGTTTTATGCTGTGTGTTAAACATTTTTAAATTTTAAAAATCTATTTGAAAAGTATCAATGAAGGAATAAAAACCCATTTAAGTCCTTACTTATCTGCCAAACAGTGTTCTAAACATTAGACATAAATAGAAAAGATGGTTTTTTTCCTCAAGAAGTTTATGTTCTAATTAAGAGGAGACAATACATATGGCAAAGTTTGGGTGCAGGGCCTGCAAACTTAGGGTTCTGTGGCAGGTTGGATGACAAGTCCTAGGAACCTTAGAGTATAACAGCAGATCTGGAGGGTAGATCAGCAAGCAAGATGGCTTTACCTGGTGGACCTTACAGAGCATATTATAAGGGATTTTTCAGTTCAGTGTCTTACTTGAAGCATTCCTGAGTCCATACTGTCATTCAGGTGTTGTTAATGGCCATACTTTTGATGTGTGTAGGATCTCTGATTTATAAGTACTGTGGATAACAAGAATGCCATTATGTAGTTGGGGAAGGGGACACACAATGCTTAATGGAACTTTGGCTATAGGGGGTAAGGAAAGGGCTTCCTTGGGCTTGCTCTTTCTGTGTCTTCAGGCCACTCTCTAGGATCTGAGTATGTGGGTTATAGAGAAGGGGGAGGAGAATGTAACATCTTCCTACAATACCAGCTTCTGCTGAGCCATTTGTTCACAGTATTAAGTATTTCCATGATACATTTATACAAGTATGTTTGGTTAATGTTAAAGCTTATAAAGAACAAAAAAATTTCTAATTTTGTCAGTGAGTTATTAAGACTGGAGTAGAATATAATGTCATAGAGAGGAAAAAAGGTACAATTAAAATTATTAGAACAGTAAACCAAGAAGAGTTTAGATAGGTTATGAGTTTTGAGAGATAGCATAACATAGAGCACAAAGATCTTCCTTCATATTGAGCAAGATTTGGGTTTAGATCCTGCATCTATGACCCTGGACAAGTTATTTAACATTTTAGTGCCCTGGATAACTTTCTAAGATGATTAGTTGCAGAGAAGGTACTGTATAGAGGGAGTTTACATTACCTTTGGAAAGTTGTCTATAGCAGTTCCAGGTCCAGTTTTTCTCTCTATCACTGTGAATTATGAACAGGGCTGTAGAGAAAGACATGTACTTTATTTGTTAGAACTAGGTAAAATAAGTGAGTAAGACTGAAGATGGAGCAAAGTGAAATGTAGTGAGAATGGAGAACAGATATTTGGATTTGAAAGAAGTTAAAGATAGTTAAGAAAACCATTGAGATAAGAAAGAAGCCAAATGTCATGTCTAGACTATAGAGATAACTGTGTAAAACAATTATCTAATTATAAATTTGGGAGCATTCACAATTTTAAGCAATATTTTTAATATTTAATATTGGTTAATATTTAAATATGTAACTTTCAATTTCATTACTGTAACAAAGACTACCCTTGTTGCAGTTCAAATGGAAAATTTCCCTTTAGATGATAAGGTCCTCTAGATGTAACTGTTGATACTAAAGGACTCCCTTACTGTGGCCCTTGGTCACTCAAAAGTGATCAACTTATAATGCATAAGGCAAAAAACAAATCTAGTCGATGACCTTTTGCTTAGACTTTGCAATTGGATTAGTATTTAACCCTGAATATACATGTCTTAGACTGATACCTTAGATGAATATGACATGAAATGAGTACATGAAGTAAAGTTGTGCAGTGTTTTCACTGATATGAGCTGTTTCTAGAGATGGGAGCCCGATATTTTCCATACTAGTATTCTTTCAGTTATGGTTGAAATTCTCGGATTGCCAGGATCTCTGCTATGGTTGACCTAAAAAGCAATGGAGAGACACAAAGTAGGTGTAAATAAGCTGCTGTTTATTATCAGTGATGACATATCAAACGAGTTATCTGTAGAATATCAAGAAAATGTATATTAAGGAAAGGAGCTGATAATTTAATAAAAACCTGGGATGGAATTTTAAAAGTCCTAAAGGAAGGATTCTGAAATATTGGATAGATTTTTTTTTTTAGGAATACTTATGGGAGGACATGAGCATAAAAGGAAGGTTGGATCAAATTTTGGGTGGTGATGGTACAGCAATGATTACTTATACTGCACTAAGATATTACCATGTGCAGAACAGGTTTACATTTAGCAGTGTTTTGTTTGTTCCGCTGTTGTCTAAGCTATTATAAACAGAAAAAATACTATTCTCTCTACTGTATGATAAACCCAAAGACCCCAGCTTCTGGGATGAGAACTCACTATTTGACAAAAGCTGCTGGGAAAACTGGAAAATAGTATGTCAGAAACTGGGCATAGATCAACGTCTGACACTGTATACCAAAATAAAGTCGAAATGGATACACGATTTATATATAAAGGCTGATATAAAAGATTAGGGGAACAAGGAATAGTTTATCTGTCAGATTTATGGAGTATGGAGGAATTTGGGACCAAACAAGAAATAGAGAACATTATGAAACGCAAAATGGATAATTTTGATTATATTAAATTGAAAATTTTTTACACAAACAAAGCCAATGCAACCAAGATTAGGAAGGAAGGAGAAAACTGGGAAAGAATTTTTACAACTAGTGTCTCTGATAAAGGCCTCATTTCTACTTTTTTTCATTTCTAAAATATATAGAGAGAGCTGAGTCAAATTTACAAGAATACAAGCCATTCCCCAATTGATAAATGGTCAAAGGATATGAACAGGCAGTTTTCAGAGGAAGAAATTAAAGCTATCTATAGTCATATGGAAAAAAATGCTCTAAATCACTATTGATTAGAGAGATGCAAATCAAAGCAACTCTGAGGTACTGCCTCACCTATCATATTGACTAATATGACAAAACAGGAAAATGATAAGTGTTGGAGAAGATGTGGGAAAGTTGGAACTCTGATTCATTGTTGGTGGAGCTGTGAACTGATCCAACCATCATGAAGAACAATTTGGAACTATGCTTAAAGGGTTATAAAAATGTACATACCACTTGACCCAGCAATACCACTTGTAGGGCTATATCCCAAAGAGATCATAAAAATGGGAAAAGGACCCACATGTACAAAAATATTTATAGCAGCTTTTTTTTTTTGTGGTGGCCAATAAACTGGAAATCGATGCCCATTAATTGGGGAATGTCTGAACAAGTTGTGGTATATGAATTTAATGGAATATTTTTGTGCTATAAGAAATGATGAGCAGTCAGACTTCAGAAAAACCTGGAAAGGCTTATATGAATTGATGCTGAGTGAAGTGAGCAGAATCAGGAGAACATTATACACAGTAACAGCCACAGTGTATGATGACTGATTTTGATAGACTTAGCCCTTCTCAGCAATGCAAGGACCTAAAAAATCCCAAAGGACTCATGATGGAAAAATGCTGTCCACAGAACTATAGAGTTTGAATGCAGAGTGAAGTAGACTATTACCTTTTTCTTTTTTTTCCTTTCTCGTAGTTTTTCCCATTTGTTATAATTCTTATATATAACATGTCTAATGTGAAAATTAAAAATACATACATAAATATATTCTGAGTTTTGTAGTCCCGTGGAGTAAATGTCACATTTGAGTAGACTTTAAAAACTAATAGAACAAGGGGTGGCTAGGTGGCGTAGTGAATAGAGCATTGGCCCAGGAGTCAGGAGGACCTGAGTTCAAATCCAGCTTCAGATACTTAACACACAAACTAGCCGTGTGACCTTGGGCAAGTCACTTAATCCCAATTGCCCTCCAAAAAGCAAAAAAAAAAAAAAAAAACCAAACCAAAAACTAATAGAACATAACCATAATCCTATTTTTTTAACGAACAATTGTGTCCGTAAGATTCATTTTTTTAGTATATGACAATTACTAAAATTTTATTTTTTCTTTTTAGACAGCATGTTTTCGAGAAGAGAGGGATGTACTAGTGAATGGAGACAACAAGTGGATTACTACTTTGCACTATGCCTTCCAGGATGACAATTACTTAGTAAGTATCTTACTAATGTATATAATATTAGCAATATTCATCCTTGCTTAATCAGTTGTTTTTTAGGTAGGATTAGGCTTATCTATTTAAGTTACTGTGGTATGGTAATAAAAATACTGGCCTTTGAGATTGGAAAATGTTTATTCAGATCCCATGTCTACCATTTGCTACCTGTGTGATCTTCACTTAATCTCTCTGTGATAATGCTTTGGGTCCAAGTTCAGTTAATTGGTTGAAATACCAAAATTAGGACTAATTTTTTCTTGCTCTTCTTTTGTCGAAACAGCACTTTTGCCTCTTGAGGTATTTTAGTTAAATTCACTTGAAGGCAACTCTAGTCCCATTGACTCTCCTTTCACCCTCAGCAGGAGAACATTGTACACAGTAACAGCTTCATACTTAGTCACTGTGTTCTCTGATTTTGGAGTTTTGCTTCACTTATTAATTTCTTTTTTTCTAGTTTTCTAGTTCTTTCCCTCCTTTTTTTCTCAGTTAAGTAGACAAATTTCCTTCTCTTTACCTTTTTTTGTATGTTTTGTTTTAAAGTATTTCATTTTATGTACCTTTTTCCTAAGAAGGATTTTTTTTTACTTCATTCTTTTATTTCCTATCTTATATTTTTCTCTTTTAGATAGACTCTTCTGTCTACTCTTTGATTTATACATTCTCTCTTTAGTTTCTGTATTTCTCATGGACTTAGAGTGTCTAAGGTACCCATTTTAAGTTCTCTCTTCTAAATAATTTCTTTATTATTTTTTTGAAGATGATGCTCTCAGCTCCCTTTTCCTGTTGTTCCTCACTATTAGCAATGCCTGTTTCTTCAAAAGATAGAAATTTTACATCATGGTAGGAATTTTCCTTCATCTTGGATTGTATGATTTTTAGCAACTCTTTGCCATCCTCATCATCTCTGTTTCCCTAACCTCCCTTTCGTCCCCATTTCCCATGAAAACTCCTTTCTGGGTCCGTGACCTCCCATATCTCTATTTTCCAGTTGTATTCAAGAACTCTTAATTCCCCTTCTGGGGTTGGATTAGTGGTTTCTCTAGTCACCAAATTCCTGCAGAATATACTTATTGTAAGGTCTCTGTCTACTGTATAGAATATCTTTCTCTCCCATGAGAGTATTCTTTAGTGGGACCCACTCTCAACAGTAAAACAGGATTTCTTCCTTTCTTTCCCATTGTTTTAATCATGTTTTTTGACTTCTCACTTATTCTCCCATAGAGTGAGGAAAAGAAATCTTTTTTTTTTTTTTACAAAATGATGCACAAAATGAGAAAAAAAACTAGTAAGTGAAACAAGTAAGAATTGGATAGGACTTCATTAAAGTAAATTGTGTACAAATAACTGAAATGGCAAAGTATATTGTCTCTACAAAGGAAAAAGAACAAAAAATGCTTAATTTCAAGGAAAAAAACTATTAGAGAAGTAACTGGAAGATAATTGTCTTAGTTTTATAATTTTAAATGTGAATGAACTAAATAATCCTATAAAGTGAAAAAAGTGATAGTTCATAAGAAAAAAACTAGTCCTATAATCTTTTGCTTACAAGAAACACAACTCACAAAAAAGTAGAGTAAAAATGAAGAGCTAGAACAAAATTTACTATACTTCAGATGAGCCCAAAACACATGAGTTACAGTTATGCTATCAGATATGGCAAAAACAAAACTCCACATAAAAATAGCTAAACTAGGAAACTGCATTATGTTGAAAGGAGCCATAGAAAACAGACCACTATCAATATTACACTTAAATTGTTCAAACACCTTAGTATCTAAATACATAAAGGAATATTAACTGAAGTTCAAGAAGACATACTAATACAGTAATGCAAGAACAGTTTATTATCTTTTCCTTAGCTTCAGACAAATCTAACAGAAAGATAAACAGAAGAAAAAATTGGGCACACTACTTAAGGAACTAAAAGTCAGTGTCTGGCCTCTCTTTCTGTCTTTCTCTAGATCTCTGTCTTTCGCTGTCTCTCGTGGCTCCCTCTCTCTCCCCGGTCTGTCTTTCTCTGTCTCTGGCAACTGGACCTCTCCAAACCTTCCCTCAGTAATGTGCAGAGCCCAGCCCTAACAACAGGTCCTAAGTCAGGAAGTAAAGTGAAAGAATGAACAAGGAAATTCGACCATAAAAAAGCTAGAGAAAGGAAGAAGAGAGAAAGAGACATTAGAAGAAGGGCATATATTAAGGGAGGAAGTTATTTTGAGCAAAACCAGACTCTCATTATAGATGTAGAAAAACTCTTTTAGGGGCGCCCAGGTGGTGCAGTAAGTAAGAGCGCCGGCCCTGGCGTCAGGAGACCCAGGATTGGTTCCGGCCTCAGATACTTGGCACCCACACAAAATAACTGGCTGTGTAACCTTGAGCAAGTTACTTAACCCCAGTTGCTTTAAAAACAAATAAACAAACAAGCAAAAAAACTCTTTTAGAGGTGGCAAGTATGAAAACCTGAGAAAGGATCCATCAGTTGGAGAAAAGCGAAACAAGTTATGAATATAAATGAATGTGATGTAATACAGTTATGCTGCAGTCAGTGATGAAGCATATGGCTTCAGAGAAACCAGGGAAGAGTGTATAAACTGATAAAAGGGAGTTGAACAGAACTTGGAGAATATTTTTTCTAGTGACAACTATATTGTTAAAACACACTTCGAACAACTGTGTACGTATAGTGATGACAGTTCTTCACCTCTCACTTCTCATGAGGTCATTACCACCATGATCCCAGAGGACTCCTAAGGAAACACGCTGTGCACCCCCTAACAGAGGAAAGACTCACTGTGTAGAATGGGACGCGTGTGTGTGTGTGTCTGTATAACTTCGGAGAAATTTGTTTTCCTTGATCACACACGAAGACATGTCTGCAAGAGGGTTCTTGCTTTCCTTTTGTCCTCAGTGGTGGAGGGGTGTCATTAAAAGGGCAAGAATTTGGATCTTTACTGCTTGAAAAATATTTTATTTAAAAAATTAGAAGAGGATTAATTAAATTAGTATTCATTAAAAAAATTCAAAGCTAGTTAATAAGCAAACCCCAAATAAGCACAAAATTAGATAGTAATGATATCAAAAATAGAAGAGGAATAGATAAACCGGAAGCCAACAAATCTGTATAAATCATAAATAAAACTAAAAGCTGATTCTTTGAAAAGACTAGCAAAATTAATAAACCTTTGCCAATCTGATTATGAATATGGGAGCAGAAAATCAAATGAACAACCCCCCCCCAAAAAAAAAACCAGATAATGTGAAATCACAGCAAAAGGAACAGAAACAAATAGACTTATAAGAACTTGCTTTGCAGTTATAAACTAACAAAACTGGGATCACAAAAATAATAGAGGAATCCCTTCAAAATATAAATTACTGAAATGAACAGAAGACTAAATAATAGATGGCCACTATCACCCCTGTTATTCAATGTGGTAGTAGAAATGTTAGCTTTAGCAATAAGAGAAGAAAAAAATTGAAGGAATTAGAATAGGCAAAGAAGAGACTTAAGTTATCACTCTTTGCAGATGATATGATGATATACTTAGAGAATTCTAGAGAATCAAGTAAAAAACTACTTGAAATAAATAACTTTAGCAAAGTTGCAGGATATAAAATAAACCCACATAAATCCTCGGCATTCCTGTATATTTCAAATGAAGTCCAACAGCAAGAAATAGAGAAATTCCATTTAAAGTTACTCTAGACATTATAAAATATTTGGGAGTCTACCTGCCAAAACAAACCCAGGATCTGTATGAACACAATTACAAAACACTTTTCACACAGATAAAGTGAGATCTAAATAACTGGAAAAACATCAGTTGCTCATGGTTAGGCCTATTTAGTGCCATACCAATCAGACTACTAAAAACTTATTTTATAGAGCTAAAAAAAATAATAACAGAATTCATCAGGAAGAACAAAAGGTCCAGAATATCAAAGGAATTAATGAAAATAAATGCTAGGGAAGGTGGCCTAGTCATGCCAGATTTTAAACTGTATTATAAAGCAGCAGTCATCAAAATTAACTAGATGCTGGCTAAAAATAGAGTGGTGGATCAGGGAGTAGGTTAGGTATGCAAGACTCAGTAGTCAATAATGATAGTAATTTAATGTTTGATAAACCCAAAGACCCCAACTTCTGGAATAAGAACTTACTATTTGACAAAAACTGCTGGGAAAACTGGAAAATATTATGGCAGAAACTAGGCATGATCAATATCTTACACCATATATTAAAATAAAGTCAAAATGGGTTTATGATTTAGAAATAAAGACTGATACTATAAGCATTCTGGGAGAGCAAGAAATAGTTATCTGTCAGATTTATGGAGAAGAGAAGAATTTATGACCAAACAAGAGATAGAGAGCATTACAAAATACAAAATGGATAATTATGATTAATTGAAAATTAATATAATATATAAAAATAATATAAAACTGAAAATAAAAAATGATTGAAAAATTTTTGTACAAACAAAGCCAATGCAATGAAGATTAGAAGGGAAGCAGAAAATTGGGAAAGAATTTTTGCAACCATTGTCTCTGGTAAAGACTTCATTTCTAAAATATACAGAGAACTGAGTCAAATTTATAAGAATACAAGTCATTCCCTAGTTGATAAATGGTCAAAGGATATAACCAAGCAGTTTTCAGAGGAAGAAATTGAAAATATCCATAATCATATGGAAGAATGCTCTAAATAACTTTTGATTAGAGAAATGCAAATTAAAACAACTCTTAGGTACCACATTTTAACTGTCAGATTGGCTAGCATGACAGAACAGGAAAATTATAAATGCTGGAGAAGATATGGGAAAATTGGAACACTAATTCATTGTTGGTGGAGTTGTGATCTGATCCAACCATTCTGGAGAGCAATTCAGAACTATGCCCAAAGGTCTGTAAAAATATGCTTACCCTTCTAGGGCTGTATCCCAAAGAGATCAAACAAGTGAGAAAAGGACCCATATCTACAAAAATACTTATAGCAGCTCTTTTTGTGGTGGCAAAGAATTGGAAATCAAAGGGATGCCTATCAATTGGGGAATGACTTAACAAGTTGTGATACATGAAAATAATGGAATACTATTGTGCTATAAGAAATGAGGAGCAGACAGACTTCGTAATAACCTGGAGAGACTTATATAAACTGATGCTGAGTGAGAAGAGCAGAAGCAGGACAACATTGTACACAATTACAGACGCATCATATCTGTGATGACTGACTTTGATAGACTTGGCTCTTTGCAGTCAGGTAACGTTATAAGACAATACCAAAAGACTCATGATGGAAAAGGCTGTCCACATCCAGAAAAAGAATTATGGGATCTGAATGTAGACTGAAGCAAACTACTTGCTTTCTCTCTTTTTTGTTTTGTTTTATCTTTCTCGTTCATTTCATTGGTTATAGTTCTTCTTTACAACTTGACTAATGCTTAATGTGAAGGTATATATAGAACCTGTATTGTATTACACACCATCTTGGGGATGGAGTGGGGAGGAAAAGGAAGGGAAGAAAATTTGGAACTCAGAAACTTGTGGAACTGAATGTTGTAAACTAAAAGTAAATTTAAAAGGAATAAAAAAACCTAAAAAAAAAGAAATCAAAGTTGGTTTGTGACATGTGCTTATGTATATTACTTTGTATCAGTAATATTACAGGCCCACTGAAGTAGTGTCCTAAGTATTTTCTTACTCAGTAGATATGAATATATTATATACTTGCATGTGGAGGATTTGTAATGGCAGTTTTTAATATTAAGGATGTTCATATTCAGAAAGGTTCAGTGACACTTGTAGGTCTTTCTTCAAGTTCTTTTTTTAAGAAATGTATTCATAAGAATTCCTTTGACATTTGACCTTGGGAATGTATTCAATTTTTCTTTCTGAATATGTGTTACACTTGCCTTCACAGTACCTGGTTATGGATTACTATGTTGGTGGGGATTTGCTTACTCTGCTCAGCAAGTTTGAAGATAGACTGCCTGAGGATATGGCTCGATTTTACTTGGCTGAGATGGTTATAGCCATTGATTCAGTGCATCAACTACATTATGTGCACAGGTAAGGAAAAATAGCCCTAAAGATCAGGAAATCTCCATAAGATGATACATTATACCTGTATAATACGCATGTGTCAGGGCCAAAGATCATTCTTCATCTTCCTTGTGGAAATAGAGATTAGTTCTCAACAAACTCCCAAGTCTGTAGGCTAGGATCATATATTCTAAGCAGAAATAGATTTTTTAGATTTAGGTAGCTTAAGCTTAATTTGACTACTATGTGTAAATTTTAGACTCAAGACTTCCTAACGAACTATTTCAATCAATATTTTTTTTGCCTTTTTTTTTTTTTCTGGCTGGGGGAGGTAGGGCAATTGGGGTTAAGTGACTTGTCCAAAATCACGTGACTAGTAAGTGTTAAGTATCTGAGGCCAGATTTGAACTCGGGTCCTCCTGACTCCAGGGCCTGGTGCTCGATTCACTATACCACCTAGCCACCCCTCAATCAATATTTTTATAGGAAAAACATATCTGAAAAAGTTATGTTTAAGATTGGTAACTCTTAAATGGTGTTATTCTATATAATGGGCACTATCCATTTCTTGAATACATTAAATTACTGGTTTATGAAATTTGCACCTTAAAAATATTTCAGTCAAACAATTAGAAATATATAACATTGAAAATGTTTTCAAAAAACAATTGTTGAATCAGTATTGGGACAGATGCTTAAAATTAATCTGTGGCTATGTTTATAGAATTCATGAGCTTTTGATCAGATATAGAATGTTTTTGAAGTAAAACATTGGCAAAATACTTGAACAGGAGGCTTTCATAGAAATGATAAAATTATTTCAAGCGTGTTTCTTCTTTCTTAAGCAAAGACACTGCCTACAGTTTCCATGACACTGGTAAATGCTCAGGTTCTTAGTCATAGAGGAAGCAATTGGTACTTTTTTTTTTTTAATATTTAAACATTTGATTTTAAAACTGAATTCCAGATTCATTCCCTTCCTCTCTTGTCACCCACCCTTACTGGGAAGATAAGCAGTTCAGTATAGGTTGTACATGTGTGGCTAATGCAAAACAATAACATAGTAGATATATTGTAAAAGACTGACTATATTTCCCTTCCTCCTATCCCACCTCCCACTTGTTCTATTCTCTACTTTGATCCTGTCCCTTTTCAAAAGTGGATGCTTCCAGTTTCCCTCCCCCGCAGCGGGCCTTCCCTCCTCAACCTTTCCCCTCTACTCTCCTGTAGGGTGAGATACCTTTTTTAGTGTGTATTTCATTACCTCCCCAAACCAAATTCAGTGGGAATAAGGTTGACCCATTCCCTTTTGTCTTCCTATTCTTCCCCTCCATTATAACCATTTTCCCTTGCCTCTTCTATATGAGATAGTTTACCCCATTCTGTCTCTCCCCATCTCCTCTCATTATATTCCTCTCTCACCTCTTAATTTCACCTTTTAAGTATCATCCCTTTCTGTTAAATTGGTCTTGTGCCCTCTATCTATATACACCTGTAAACATATATACATACATTCACATATATATTCATAGGTCCATATACCCACATATATAGACACATTTCTATTCCCTTCAGCTGTTTTCATACTGAGAAAAGTTTCATAAGTTACAATTATTGTTTTTCCATGTAGGAATGTTAATAGTTCAACTTTCATAAGTTCCTTATGATTTCTTTTCCCTGTTTACCTTCTCATGCTTCTCTTGCTTCATGTATCTGAATGTCAAATTTTCTATTCAACTCTGGTTTCTTCATCAAGAATGCTTGAAAGTCCTCTATTCCACTGAATGACCATAATTTCCCTTGAAACATGATACTCAGTTTTGCTGGGTAGGTGATTCTAGGTTTTAATCCCAGCTCCTTTGCCCTCCAGAATATCATATTCCAAACCCTTCGATCCCTCAGTGTAGAAGCTGCCAGATCCTGGGTTATCCTGATTGTGTTTCCCCAATATTCAAATTGTTTCTTCCTGGCTGCTTGTAATATTCTTTCCTTAATTTGGGAATTCCGGAACCTGGCTATAATATTCCTAGGAGTTTTCTTTTTGGGATCTTTTTCAGGAGGTGATCGGTGGATTCTTTCAACCTCTATTTTGCCCTCTGGTTCTAAAACATCAGGGCAGTTTTCTTTGAGAATTTATTGGAGGATTATTTCTAAGTTCTTACTTTGATCATGGCTTTCAGGTAGTCCAATAATTTTTAAATTCTCTCTCCTGGATCTATTTTCCAGATCAGTGGTTTTTCCCATGAGATATTTCTTCTATTCTTTCATTTGTTTGGATCTGTTTAACAGCATCTTGATTTCTCATGAAGTCATTAGCTTCCATTTGCTCCAACCTAATTCTTAGGAATGAATCTCTTCAGTGAGCTTTGGAGATTTTCTTTCCATTTGGCAAATTCGGCTTTTTAAGGCATTCTTCTCATTGCCTCTTTTGAGTCTCTTTTGCCATTTGAGTTAGTCTGTTTTTTAAGGTGTGATTTTCCTCAGTCAGGCTGTTGACTCTCATTTTGTAATTTCCTTGCATCATTCTCATTTCGCTTCCCAATTTTTCCTCCGCTTCTCTTTTCTGCTTCTTAAAGTCCTCTATGGCCTGTAACCAACTCGTATTTTCCTTTGAAGCTTTTGGTGCAGGAGTTCTGACTTCATTTGTCTTCCTCCTGTTCCATGCTTTGCTCCTTTTTGTCCCCAAAATAATGTTGTAATGTTGGAATCTTGTGTCTGCTTTTTTTCCTTTGCCTGGTCATGTCGCCCCTCAGTCACTTGACCCTTGGACTTTTTGCCACAGTAGGACTGCCACCAGACAGGGGAGCTTTCGTCCCAAACGCTGGGGTTTTCTCAGCTGCTGGAGGTATTAGATGGGTGCCCTCTCTGAGGCCTCCACATGCTCTGGCAAGCTGGGCACACACCCCAGGACCTCTACCCTAGACTGCAATCCAGATCCAAGCAGGTTAAAGCAAGAGTGATTACCCTTCAGACTGGTGCTTGGTCCCTCTACGCTCTGCAAGCCAGGAGCTGAAGCTGCCATGTGGCACTGGCTGGCTGTGCTGGCATCTCAGCGGCTTCTCGCCCTGGGGGCAAAAGCTGAGGTATTCCCTCTTACTGGGTCCCAAAGTCCAAACTGCACTGACCTCTCACATTGTCCTTCACATCTGTGTTTTGATAATTCTGGAAAGGGCCACAGCTGCTGGTGATCTGGAGTCCCTCCTGCAGGTGGCTGGTCAGACCATCCCTGGGGCTAAAACCTCTACCTCAAGGTGGTCCTGGGCTTGGCTGCGCTGGCCACTTCCTGCTGGCCTGCTGGGCTCTCCTTAGCGGAAGGTTAGCTTCTCTGTGTCATTTTGTGGGTTTTGCAGCTCCAAAATTTTTTCGGAGTCCCCTTTTTACATGGATTGGGGAAGGTGGAAGCTGGAGCCGCTTGGAGTTCATGTATCTACCCCGCCATCTTCTCATCTCCTGGTACTTTTTTTTTTCTTCCTGTATACATAAACAAAACTCAGAATGCAAGGTATAGTGGATAGTTGGCCTCTGAGTCAAGAAGACCTGGGTTCAAGTCTCATCTCTGTTTCTATCTTCTGTTTAAAGACAACCTTCCAATGGGAGAGAATGGATGCTTTCAGTATAGCCTTACTAATAGAAAATTACCATATCCCAAATGAAGTTCTTTCGTTACCTTACACTATAATTTCTAACAACCTGTTTGACACACTGCTAGAAGAATTCAACTATATTTTTTCTTATTATTACCAAGGCCAGAAAACAGAAGTCATACTTGTATATATTTGATACTCTATCTCAAACTCATCTCCCCCCTGCAGTTAGTTATGCCAGGTTCTTGTTATTTTTTGTGTCAGCATTCTCTCCAAACTATTAATTAACAAGGCCCCTACCAGTATTTTGCTTTTTACCAGTTAGATAGCTAGCTAGCTAGATTTTAATTAAATACCACTGTGTATAACCTAAAAATATACCATTATCCCCATAATCAATCATTACGTTGACTTTTCCACAAATACATGCATTCTCAGTGTGAAGAGTGGATCTTTATATGAATTTTGTGGGTAATCCATACATGATAAACACATGTGTCTTAAAGTGATAACTTTTGCTTCTGACACTGTAACGCTAGCATTGTCATCTTTTGATATTATTGTGTTCCTTATGCTTTAATATTTCCCCTTCTTTTCTCTGACACTGCCACTGCTTTGATATAGGCCCTTATCACCTCACTCTTGAACTATTGCAAGAGAATTCTAGTTGTTATCTTCCTGCCTCAACTCTCTTCTTCTCAAGTCTGTTATCCAGAAATTGATTTTTCTAAAGTGCAGATCTGATCAGATCAGACCTATTCAGTCTACACTATTGGCTTCTCATTTGCCTCCAGAATAAGCTATAGAATCTTTTATTTTGCTTTGAAAGTATTTTGTCACCTCTCTTTTCTACATTTTTAATCTTATACTTTACTTTCTTTCATATACTCTATGATTCAGTGACACTGACCTCCTTCTTGTTCTTCCCATACAAATTCAGTCTCCCGACGCTGGAGGTGGTCTTTTTTTTTTTTTTTTTTGCCTTTTGGAGGGCAATTGGGGTTAAGTAACTTGCCTAAGGTTACACGGCTAGTTTTTTTTTTTGTGTGTGTGTGTGTGTGTGTGTGTTTACTGTCTAAGGCCGGATCCGAACTCAGGTCCTCTTGACTCCGGGGCTGGTGCTTTACTTACTGTACCACCTAGCCACCCCATGAAGGTTTTCACTAGCTATTCTCCATGCCAGAATCTCTCCAACCTCATAACTGTCTCCTGCCTTTCTTCAGGTCTCAACTAAAATACTATTTTCTGCAAGAAGCCTTTTTTAGTCCTTTATCTTGTGTGTATTCCCATTTTCTTCCATGTATATCTTGTGTGTCCATTGTTGTCATATTGTCTCCCTCATTGGACAGCAAGTTCTTTGAGAGCAGGGACTGTGGAATGTTTGGGCCTGGCGTTGTATCCTCAGTGCTTAACACAATTCTTGACACATTATTAAGCATAATAATGCTTATTTACTGCCTGATGGATCTATTTCTTAGCTCGTGTTGTCCTTCTCTGTTTCTTGCCAGTTATGGATCATCCCTTCCTCACAACAGAAATGACTGTGCCCTTGTCCACCAATCTACTGACTTACCTCCCTGGCTTTTTTTAGGTTCACCTAATACTTTTTGTAATGACAGCTAGGGCTGCTATGGTTAAATCAGTGAATGTTAAAGAGAGTAAGCTTCTACAAAAAGGAGAGAGGCTGCTGTTCTTCTACTTACTCAGATCAACCTGATTTTTCAGCATCCTTCTGTGCATTAGCTATAATCGTGAGCTGACTTTGCTGACTTGCTTGTGAACAGAACCAGAACAATTTGTACAAAGAAACAATTTTGTAAAGACAGCTGTGAAAGACTTAGAATTCTGATCAGCATTATGTCTAGCTACAGTTTTGGAAGAATAAGGGTGAAAGATACTGTCTACCTCATGACAGAGATGTAAAAGACTATGTCTAAATTATCTGTATATTGGCATAATAGAATCATTAAAATATCTAGTAAGCTACCTGAAGGTTGCAGCTGTTGCATTTTTGTCTTTGTATCCCCAGCACACAGTTCTTGGCATGTAGTGGGTATTTAGTAAATGCTTGTTGATTTATTGATAAATGAAAAATTTTACGAATTTTGCCCACATGCACATGTGTGTATATTTTAAAGGGATATAATATATAAGAGGCAGAATAAGGTAGAGGTAAGGCTTTTTGGAAAAAGTGTTAAAGGGATTAATAATATATGAATTTTTAGATTGGTAGGGAAGAAGGAGAGGGCATTTGAAATGGGAAGATTGTTTGAGCTAAAGATACTGAAGACTAGGATGAGAAAGACTTGGAGAAAAGTAAGATTACTTGTTAGTGTCTGGAACTCTATGTGGTAAATTACTCTGGTCCTGTCTTCCAGATCCAGGCCAGCTACACTGCCCCTCAGGGTTTCTGAATACCCAGAGGGATTTTGTGGTCTGGCTAATGACAGTGGCTTTAGCTTCTCCTGGATGGTAACCACTTTATTAATCACCAGTAGCTAATATCCCATTTGCATTTAACTCCTTACCATTGTCTAGCTTTTGTAAACGGATATTTACTTCAAAGATATAACAAAAAACAAGTAAAAACTTTCTCCCCAGTATCTTGGGGGATAAACTCTCCCCTAAACTACTTAGGTCTCTGGCAGGAAGACTCATAATTTAGCATATGAAAATTTCCTAGAAAGCATCAGTCCTACCAAGTTTATGTCCAAATGTGCCATAACTTCTGGATGACTTCTCATCTTAGCTACTGCTGACTGGATCTTGAACATCATTCTGAAGACTTTTCCTTGCTCTCTGGGGCATATATGCTGCTGCAGACTTTGGAATACTGTGATGCCTAGACACTCTCCCAAGCTTTTACATTCTGAAGGTCACTGTAAATCCATTCATTTCATTAGGAAGAGAAAAAGAAAGAAAATGCAGAGGTCAAGGACTAAGGTTCTTTTGCTGGGCCATAGGGCATCAGGGAGGAGAAGACCCCATTACTTCTCCACTTACAGCATTGTCCCTCAATAGAGGTTCTAAATAAAGTCATCAAATGAGCTAAAAGGAATTATGTAAAGCAGACAAACCCTTTCTGAATGCCTCTACAATCAGAGAGCCTCCTATTCCTTATGTGCTTAGCAGTCCAAAACCAGTTCTAGAATATTTATACATCTTTTAGTTTTTTCAAGGCACTTATATGTCATCACAACTGTCCTGTGATCATGCTCCCTTTCCACATGGAAAGACACCATCTGTGTGTGGCACTCTGCAAATGTACCAGCTCTCAGTTACATATATATTGGAAATTAAGAAGCTAATAACATTAAGATGCTTCTGACAGTCTGAAAATAATTTCCTTCCTAATCAACAGGTTTAGAATGTATACTGTCATAGATGTACTTTTGTTTTTTAAATTTGAGCTTCATTGCCAGTATATCCATATTTGACTTGCTGAATAGCAGTTTGCATCTTTAGGATATGTCTTTTTATTCCTAATCATTGATTTGCTTAAGTGGAAAATTCTGGAGTGGAGTATTTCAAACAACTTAGAATCATTGTGGTATGTCTAAGTCAGGTTGATAGAAGTACAAGTCAAAAATATGTGGTTTTGGGAAAGTGGGTTATGATTTGGAATTCACACACCCACGCCCACCACCCAATACCACTTATTTCTTAGCATGTTTACCAAACGCTGTGACAAACAGTATTCAGATCTTCCAGTTTACAAGCCATAAACATTTGTAAAATTAAAGTCTCAAAATCCTCCTAATTACTTTTAATCTGATTGGGATGTTGTTTTTGATCGTCATGTAGTTTAGTTTCTAGATAACATGAATACAGAAGTATTTTAGAAGCTTTTTTTTTTAAAAATTGAAGATCTACACATTTTAGAAGAGTTGTCTTGGAACTAAATTTTGCCTTTAAGATATTTTCTGTATTATTAAAAGGAAAATATTTTGATTACTGGTTTTGGTGTCTTTTCTCTGGATAAAATTAATATTGCTGCACACTATGCCTCCAGAAGCAAGAAGACTCTCTTCCTAGTGAATAGAAACAACTTCTTTTGTGCTTGAGTTTGTTTTTATAATCTACCTTGTATTATAGTAATTTGTGCACATCTTATTTCCCCTTCTAGAATGTAAACTTCTTGAGGGTAGGGGTCATAATCTTGGTATTCAATTCTGTATCATATTAGGTGCTTTATAAAATGCTGTTGAATAGGTATTGTAATAAATAAAGTGTTAAATTGATGGTAGGGAGATACCTTAATTAAAGAATAGATTTCCCTCCAGTGTTAGTGACCCTTACTAAAATTATTTTGTGTATATGTATGTCTGTGTGTATATACATATACCTATATATGTATAGCACATTAATGTGCTCTATACTGTTCTGTACTATTATGAATACTAGTATTCATGCATATATGTATGTATATATAGCATGTGTTTATACTATATATAGTATTCATTTATTTATGTGTCTATTCTAATAAAATTTAAGCTACTTGAGATGAGATATTGTTTGATTTTTGTCTTTGTATTCTCAGCATCCTGGCATCTCTGTTATACTTACTAAATTTGTTGAGTAATTGATTAATATATACTCCCTTCTCCCCCCACCAAAAACCGTTTCTTTAAGAGAAGAAAACATTTAGATTGTTTTTTCCTGCCTTAGATTGCCATTTTTCTGTGTAACTCCTTTACTAAAGTACTTGACTACATTAATTAATAAGGACCATTTGTTGGATCATAAATTTAAAGCTAGAAGGGAACTTACCTTGGAGGTCATTTAATCTAACCTTATTTTATAAAGAAACTGAGGCGTAGAGAGATGAAGATACCTGCTCAAATTCACACAGGCTATAATTTGCAGAACTGGGATCTGAATTGTTCTTTGACTCTGAATCCATTCTTCTTTCAAATGTACAATAGTTTAAACCTACAGAATGATTCAATGTTTTCAAATTTAAGTAGCCAGGTTTTGTGGAAAGAAATTCTTCTCAGCCTTTTCCTATTGACAGGGAGATCCTTTACAATATTTTTAGCACTAATATATTTTTCTAAAGTTAAATATTCTTATGTAATTCTAGATAACCCCAAAATGTTCAATATTGTTATTCATCGCCAATTTAACATTGATTTACAATGCTCTATTTGTTAGGCAATCTCATTTTTTTGTGTAAGCATTAGTAATTATTATTGACTGACTAAATATAGCACTTTTATAGTTAATATTCTCATTTTTTCTAATGCTGCAGCTAATGAGCCTTTCACTTCGTAACAGATCACACGTTTTCTGATATTCATGTTCCAATTCTTTTCTCTCAAAGAATGTTAAGTAAATTTTAATGATAATAAAGGATTTTAAAACTGTTGGTCTATGTTATTTCACTTTATCCTCACAGAAACTCTGTAAAATAAGTATTATAGGTATTATTTTACTTATTTTACAGTTGAGGAAACTGTAACAATGTTAGCAAGCATGATCTGGATGAAGGTCCAGCAGAGGAGACATGGAAAGAATCAGACAGATAGGAGGAAATCCAAGAGAAAGCAGTATCTCAAAATACTAGAAAAAGAGAGTTTTAAGAAGAAGAGGGTGATGCAAGGTCAGAAAGAATTGAGAAAAGGCCATTAGCCTTGTCAGTAAAGAGATTATTAGTAATTTTGGAGAGAGTAGTTTTGATTGGATATTGAGATTTGATGCCATATTGCAGAGTTAAGAAGAGAGTGAGAGGAACAAATGTGAAGTCATAAATTGTATATGACCTTCTTGAGGATTTATCCAGAAAAAGGTGGAGAGCTATGAGATGTTAGCTTCTGGGGATTGACAAATCAAGTGAGGGTTTTTTAAGTTACCCTTAAAAGGAGAATTGAGTATGTTTGTAGGCATTAGAGAAGCAACTACCTGATAAGTAACTGTTGAAGATTAGTGGCAGAGCAGGGATGACAGAGAGGACAGTCTTTTGGAGAAGATGGGATGGAATGGTATCATTAATTCACATAGAGAGATTTGCCTTAGTAAGAAGAACTGCTTCATGTTATAAAAGACTGAAGGAGGACATGTTGGCAAAAAATATTTTAATGAATGTGAAATAAGGAAAAAGAAAAAAGAGAGAACTCTCAGGGAATTAATTTTATTTTTTTCTTCAGCAAAATAGGAGACGTTGTGTTTGTCCTTTGTTTTTGAAGAGGACCATGGTATCAGAGAAATGGTGGCATGACTTGCAGTTGACTTTGATTTGAGTGAGGGAGGGCTGTGCAAGTTCACCAGCCTCACTTTCTCTTCCAGAGCCATCTGGATCCAGTGACCAGATATTCACCAGGATGACCTGGAGATGACTCAGGATGCAATGGGAGACCTTGGCCCTTTTAGGCTAGGGCCTTTTCTGGTACTTACTTAGAGTGAAATAACACCCATTCAGTGAATAGGCCTCTTTAAGAAGTGAGTCAAGAGATGGCCTCTTTGATTAGAAAAAAAAGAAAAAAAAATCTAGCTGGGAGGGGAAGACCCTCAGGGTTGCTGTTCCAAAGAGAAAGTTACCATTGACATTCACTTTAGGAGGGCCCAAAATACAACCATTAAGTGGAGCTTGGGCAGTGACCTATTGTGGTCCAAGAAATGAACTTCAGAGTGAGCTAGGTTTAAGGTTTTGTGAAAGGAGGAAGGAAGGAAGGAAAAGAAGGAAGGAAGAAAGAGGGAAGGAAGGAAGGAAAGAATCTAGCCAGTAAATTGAGCCCACGTTAAGTGGGAAGCTTCTGGCCATCAAATTTTATCTTCCTTCTGAGAAGAGGAGAGGAAGAGGATGAGGACAAGCTGAGTTACCCATCTACCTGGGTCCCTATTCAGACAGTTCAGTCTACTAGCAGGAGATAAGACTCTTGGCTAAAAGGGTGAGGTGGATGGTGTCAGCTGTGGGAGATTTGAAGAGGCATGAAAAAGTTTGAAAAGCTGCTGCAATTTATTATCAAAACTAGCAAAGTTTTTGGTTGAAGTTAAAATGTTTATTTTATTCTTTGAGCTACTTTGACTCAGAATTAGCATATTTTAGGCATTTAAGTCTTGCCACAGGTCTTTACTTAGATAACAATCTATCATGTTTGATTAGTATTGATATTTTAAAAAAATGGTTATGAAGGAGTTTCTCTTCTGTTCAACATGTGGAGAACTAACAAATTGTTAAAAGGTTAATGAAGAGGAACTGTGAATTTTGTCATGTGAAATTAACATTTCATCAGTTAAAATTCATCTTTAGAAACTTTATGATTACATTTTCATACTAGATTAAATGACAGAACATTGGATCATCTGTTTTGTTCAGTTTTAAAGTTGTATCAAATCTTCAAATTATGAACAAGAATAAAGGTTGCCAGTTGATTGGCATAACCTGTTTCGACACCATGGATTGCAATTCAATTTTTTTTCTTGTCCATAAAATTAAAACCAAAAAAAACCCAGTAATATTTTCTCATTTTCTGTCAAGCAAAATCTAAACACCTTTGCCTGGAATTTAAGGGTCTCTTCAACTTGGCCCCATTCTGTTTTCCTTTTTATATCAACAGTTCCCCCATTTCCTTAGAAGATACAGCTGCTTTGGGTAACCGAGGCTGCTGGGCCAACTCTATTCAGAGTCCATTCAGATGGTCTGATATATAGAATACTGGCCCTAGAATAAGGAAAATCTGAGATCAAATACAGTCTGAGACCCTATTTAGCTGTTTGACTTTTAAGCGTGTTATTTAACTTCTATTTGTCTCAGTTAACTCAACACTAAAATGGAGATGGTAGATCCTACCTCACAGGGTTGATGAGGATCAAATGAGATAAAAATTTGTAAAGTGTTTATCACAGTGTATGGTATGTAGAAGTTGCTTAATAAATGTCTGTTGTTCCCCTCAGTCTTGTTCCTGAGGGATATCCTAAACTTCTGACTTTGACAGATCTGTTTTGCTGGCTCAGCTCTGCTCTCAGCCTGGACCTGCATTCTTGCTCCTCTCTGAGTGACTCTGCAGTGCTGCTTGTTGCAGGGTTCAGGGGCTGAGTATAGACCACCCCGATTCCATTATTTCTGGTCTAGCCCCTTGCCTATGGGTTTAATTTGTCATCTTGGGCTAGGAAGATAGCTCGTTGTTGTTTCTCCTTGGATTTCCTAATCGCTACTCAAAACTGGCAAGTCTTAGATATTTTCCTATCTAGTTGAAACAGGAATTAATCTGTACTGCTTACTCCTGGTCTGCCTTTTTTGCTGGTTCTCTTAAGGTACATTTTGAGTAGTAGTCTTTGATATCCCCTTTAATTCCAAGATCTGTGAAAATTATAACATATCTTCTGTTTTTATGAAAGTTATTTTGCTCTATTAGGTGATCATATGGAGTTGTAAAAATTTTATATTACTATTTTAGAGACAAAAATACTTCAGTATTTCCATGATCCATGATCTCATTGATGTCAGTATACTCTCATTAGTGTGATCAAAATCTACCTGTGTGTTCTAATTCTTTGTGACTCTTGTTGATGGCTTCCAGAAATTCTTCACAGGAGTCCTCCCCAAAATGTTTGGAGCTATTTTTTAGGTCACTTTCTCTTCTTGGAAAAAAAAAAAAAGCATAACACACAAAAACAAAGCAACACATTTAATTGGTTATTTTATTTTGAGATCACCTACATATCTCTTTATATTTTCTCTCTCTGTAAGTATAGTTCTTTATAACAAAAAAATACAAAAAACAGTTCAGAAAAATTAACCTACATATTGAAAAAGCTTGCTGTTATGAGTGTTATGGTCTCATGGACCCCTCCCTCTGTAAGATAAGAAGTAAGAGGTGCTTTATCATCATTTTTTTTTTTTGTTTGGAGCTATATTTGGTCATTGTAATTTTGTAGCCTCCATTGCCATTTGTTTTCTTGTTTCTTTCCATTTATACTGTTGTGGAATACAACAATATTATATATATATATATATATTATATATAATATAACACAATATATATGTATATAATACATATATATATATATTGGTTCCTTATTTGTATTTATTTCATTTAAGTTTTCCCATGTTTCTCTCCATTCATTATTTTCATCTCTTCTTAGGGCAGAGTAGTTCTCTATTAAATTAATGTACCACAACTTAGCCATTCTCCAATCATTCTGTCTTTATTTGTTTTTATTTCTTTGCTATTACTAAAAGTCCCATTTGCTATAAATATTTTGCCATTGACTTCCTTGTAGCAATTGCTTAGCAGTAGAATCTCTTGGTTACAGGGTATAGACTTTTTAGTAATTTTCTTTAGACAATTTTATGTTGCTTTCCAGGATGTTTGGGACCAATACATGGCTCCACTGGCATTTTATTAATGTACCTGTTTCTACCCCAAATCTCCAGTCTTTTATCATTTTTGTCAGCAGGGGTGTGAGGTGAAACCTTATCATTTTGATGTTTGTATCTTTTATTAGTACATTGGAATGTTCTTTCATGTGTCTGTTAGTGGTTTATAATTTTTCTTTTGAAAACTGTTTATGTTCTTTGAACATTTAATCTACTTCGAAATTACTTTTGGTTTTACATATTTAGATTAATTGTGTTTATATCTCAGATATCAGACTCTTATCAGACATTTAACCCAAATATATTTCCTTCCTTTCTTATCCTCATTGCATTAATTTTGTTTGTGAAAAAAAAAACTTTTCTATTCCATGTGATCAAAATTATTTGTTTTTATAATTGCCTCTAATTCTTGTTTGACAAACAATTCAATTTTTAGTCATAGTTGTAACAGGTACTAGATATGATTTTTTTTCCTTTTTTTTATGATGTGATCTTTAATGGTCTGGTCATTTCCCTGCCTTGTCTGTTCTGATGATCTACTTTAATATATTTTTAACCATGTCCAAATAGTTTTAATGATTATTGTTTTCTAATGTAGTGTCTGATATCTGGAAGTTCAGTATCTATACTATTATCCCTTGTTTTTTTCACATAGCAAGGCAACTTTCTTTTCCAGTAATATATCTCTCTGATTATATCTTTTAAACCACATTATTTCTTTGTTAATTATATGTTCCACCTCATATATGCCTTCCCCGCATTGCTTCTTTGTTGTCTCCTAGGTGACCTGCAGTTTTTTTCTTCGGGGACTCTTGCAGGTGTTATTGCTGCTAGTCTTCAAAGTTATCTTTTTTTGTGTATTTTTACACAGTAGAAATGTTGTTGAAGAAGACTCTTTATGGAAGTATTTTACTCTACTAAATCAAATGCTTTAAAAAATATAATCAGACCTTGTGGAATAACAGACTTTGTGGAATCATAAATGGATCCCACCTTTTATTCAGTTGTACAATAGAAAGAACTTGTCAGATGACAAAAGTCTCCTTGGTCCTTTTTAATGAAGCTTATGCTGTATATATGTCTAACTTCCCTGGATGTTTTTTTCAGAATGAAAAGTAGTCAAATGAGTCTGTCATTATGGATCTCTTCTTGATAATTTGGAGGAGGAGCAGTCATAGTGATAAATTTTCCTTAACTCTTCTCCGTCTTATGTGCATTTAAATAATCTTAGATTCTGAAGTGACAGTTTTGAAATCATATTGCTCCTCCTGGTTTTCTAAAATTTTAGCGGCCTTTCTCACCTTCTCCTTCTCCATCTCCTTTCCTGGATATACATACATATAATGCACACTAACTAGAGGCATCTTCCAAGTCTATTTCCTGGGTGATCTCTCCCTCCATATGATTTTTCTTGATGATCTCATCAACTCCCATGATGTTTAAATATAAATATCTCTGTGAAAATGATCATCAGATCTGTTTATCCTGTCTTGACCTTTCTCCTGACTTCCTATCTCAATTGTCTATTAGGTCTCTTGAATTGAATGCCCTGTAAACATTTTAAACTCATTATGTCCAAAACTAAACTCATTATCTTTTTACCCTGAATCCCTCTCCTCTTCTTTATTTGCCTGTTACTCTCAAAGACACCCCTATCCTCCTAGTCACCTACGCTTGCAACTGAAGTATCATCCTGAACTCCTCACTCTCTCACTACCCATATTTAGTCATTTGCCACCTGTTATCAATTCTGCTCTCTTGACATCTCTATATATACAACCTTTTCTTTTCTGACACTGCTTCCACTCTGATGCAGGGCAGCATCTCACACTTAGACCCTTGCAGTGATGAGAGAGGGGAGGAAACAAGCATATCTCAGTCTCCTATGGGTCAGGAACTGTGCCAAATGCTTTAATAATTACTGTCTTGTTTGATCTTCATAGCAACTATGGGAAGTAGAGGTTTCCCCATTTTATGATTGAGGAAACTGAAACAGACAGAGGTTATAAGTGACTTGCTCAGGGTCATGCAACTTATAAAATGTCTGAGGTGGAATATAGAGGCAGATCTTCTTGACTCCAGGCCCAGTGCTGTGATTGTTTTCCCTGAATCAAGTTTGTTCCAAGAAGGTGACTCCCATTCATGTATAAAAAATCATTCAGGATTCCTTGGAAGATAATCCATTGTCTAGCACTTATGTCCTTTATAACCTTTTCCCTTCCTACCTTTTTGTCTTCTTATACTTTCCTCCACATACTTTATGATCTAGTCATGTTAGCCTGCCAAATATTCCTGGCATATGATGCTCCATCCCCATTTCCATGTTTGCACATAGGAGACATAGCTGTGTCCCAGGCTAATAATTCTCTCACACCTTACCTTTGCCTTGTAGAATCAATCTTTCTTCCTTCCTTCCTTCCTTCCTTCCTTCCTTCCTTCCTTCCTTCCTTCCTTCCTTCCTTCCTTCCTTCCTTCCTTCCTTCCTTCCTTTCTCTTTCTTTCTTTCTTTCTCTCTCTCTTTCTTTCTTTCTTTCTTTCTTTCTTTCTTTCTTTCTTTCTTTCTTTCTTTCTTTCTTTCTTTCTTTCTTTCTTTCTTTCTTTTTCTTTCCTCTCTCCCTCCCTCTCTCTTTCTCTTTCTTTCTTTCTTTTTGCTTTTATTTTTGGAGGGGGAGGGCAAGGCAATTGGGGTTAAGTGACTTGCCTGAGGTCATATGACTAGTAAGTGTTATGTGTCTGAGGTCAGTTTTGAACTCAGGCTCTCCTGACTCCAGGGCCGGTGCTCTATTCACTATAGCCACCTAGCTGCCCCTAGAATCTCTTTCTTCAAGCTTTAGCTCAAATACCACCATCTATGTGAGTCTTTTCTTATTACCTTCAGTAGCAGCCTTTCTAAGGTGGTTACCTTTCTATCTTGTCTGCATTTTTCTGATCTCTGCCTATTTATGTTTTGTCTTCTTTATTATCACATAAGGATTAGATTATAAAGATTGGATATAAGTTCCTTGAAGGCAGAGATGATTTTTATCTTTCTTTATATCTCCATCACTTAGCATTGTGTTTGGCACAGAGTACACACTTAATAAATCTTCGTTGATTGATTGATAAAACAAGGAAATTTATGCTTGCTAAAGGTGTTTACCACTGTCAAGGAAGGAGATGAAGCTTAGAATTCAAGTTGAAGAGAAAGTCTTTTCGGAGGGCAAGAACCATTTAATATGCCCCTATTTGTGGAATATTGCAGAGCCTTTTGGAAGAAGAAAGACCAAATGGCTGGACTGTCTGTTGTCCAGAGTATAACATACATTCGGCTAGACAGAGCTTCTACATCAGTATACAGATCTGGGACAGAGAGTATAAATGGACAAGTTGGGCCCAGAGTTGAACAGGAAAGAAGAAAACAGGCTAGATTGTCTTCTGGAAATTATAAAGCTTTTTAATGACTCCAAGTTTCCCACAGAAACAAAACATCTTTTTAATGCCAGCATTCTTCTACTAGTGCTAATGAATGGCAGCAAAATTTGGGATACAACAATCTGCAAAGAATTAAAAATGAATGTCCAACAGAGGACAATGGAAAGGCACATGTTTGGTATGATCAGAGTGTAACATATAATTTACAAAGAATTCAGATGAAGAAGAGCAGTAAAAGATGCCACTAGGGAAGTAAGTAGAGAAAATGGACTTCTTTAGTGTATTTTCTTCTTTAGAATGTCAAAATACATGTAAAATGAGGACAAGGTAAGACGTATATATATACATATATATGTATCCACACATACATATATTTACATGCGTGTGTGTGTGTAGGCAGCCAGAGTACTCCATTGATAACCTTGATTTAGGGACAAGGTGAGGAAGGCCACTAAAATATTGATTATGGCCTCACTGCCACTCCATGTTGAATTTATGGGAGGACATGGACAAAAATTATTCAGGTTGGGTAGGCATCATTTGTGGAACTTCCAGAAAATTGAGATCAAAGATCAGTTGAAGTAATTAAAGGTAGAAGGGATTTTTCTTCAGTCACATTAAACTGGAATGGTCTCTGAAGTACCTTCTGTTAATGAGATTCTGTTATTTTGATACCTTATTTTCCTTTTGAAGAATGTATTCATTATAGATAAGCATAGGATTTCTATATACTATATGTACAGTGCTTTTGTTTCTTAAACTGAACTGCATTTTCCAATACTTTTTTGTTTTCTTCCCATTTGCTGTCCTTGAATTCAAGTTATTGTGTATTAAAATATATGTTGACTTAAGTTCTTTGTAGAATTTCTTGGACCCCTCATTTATAATTTATTTTTGTAGTCATCTTTTTGAAAATACCCACTATAATCACTTGAATACAAGATGATCAAGGGTACTATGAAATGAAGTTCCTTATTGCCTTTGGGTGAACAATGAAATCAAATCTATCATCTTTTTCTTTTGCTTCTCTAAGAACTCCAAAATCACCTTTCCATTTAGGTGTATATCTTCTGACTTTATATTATAGTATGAATGCCAATTTTGATATTCTGTTCTTCTAGTAGTGTGTTCATTCATTGGACACAGATCACACATATAGAGTACTAGCAAGTATAAATATAATCTTGAATATCATTGTTCTCTGTATTCCTATTCAGCTTTCTCTCCTCTAATTTTGCTTTATAAGCTGATGAATGGCCTTATAAAGGAGATAGTAATTTTTAATTTGTTTCTTTGATTGACATAGTCAAAGAGTTCATGAATTTTATTTTATAACAGGCACATTCTTTTGCTAGACAGCACTCGATGTTTTGTCAGCAATGTAGAATACACCTGCCAGAGTTTGCAACCCACTCTTAAAACTTTTGAGAACTTTGGTTACCTCCACACCATTATAATTATCAGGATATGACTTTTGCAAAATTGTCATTTATAATAATGATTAGAGAAGCATTTGTAAGAAGATTTTAAAGAACTGACATTCTAAAAGTTTCTTACTCTGAAACTGTTTTGTATTATGATTCAGGAATATACTCTAATTGACTAAAAGGATATAAATTTATGAAATATTAAGTCAAATGGGTTAATTGTAGTTATATTGCTGGTATTAAATTTGGCAAATGAAGATCCTGGAATCAATTTAAGTATAAAAATAAAAAGATTATGGTGTAATCTGATTTTCTATATCATTTAGAGAGGAGGATCTATAAATAAGCTCTTCTGAATTTGATTTTTTCAAACTTCTATAAAGTGATTTTTTTCTTCAAAGGTCACAGGGGAACCTTTTTTTATGTCTTCATTTTACTGGGTAGACTGAGTATACAAGCTATCAGTATTTTTTTCCCATGTATTTTTATGTAACTATATTTGGTAAGGTCATTTGATCTCTAGTATGTCCAAATAAATATAATAATGAGTCTTGTTTTTGGACTATGCTATAGTAAAAGTTTAAATTGACTTGCATCTTATAAAAACCTTGCTATCTGTAGATTAATTTTTTCTGATTAGTTCATTATCCTTAACTGAAATATGCATTATTGGAAACGTGAATTATTAGAAAGATTATCTCTGAATTTTAAGAACTTTTTGCAATGCTACTTTTTCCCTCCCCTTACTTCTGTGATAATAAAATTAAAATTTGATAGGAAAATTAATATTTGGAATGGTACTTGTTAAGTATTCTTTTTCTTTAGAACTCAAAGCCTTTGTTAGCAAACTTACTCAGTAATAAAGTGTGTACTTTATGTAGAAAAATTAAGAACATAGTTGATTAAGGTGATTCCATGGAAAGTTGTCCTCTATATGGAAAAATGTCATCCAGTCATCTCGACATTGGTTAACTTTGCTGTTTTAAATAATTTTGAGAATTGTAGTGGGGGGGGAACGGAGAGTGTAATCTTTAATTTTACTTAAGCATTTCAGCTTCTTTAATAGACTTCATGGTGTCATAGTTGTGGTAGAGGCATGAAAACACTCAGGTCCTCAGTGCTGCCTGAACCAGATTAAAATGTAATTGGGAAATATATAACAAAATAATTAAAAATATAGTAGAACATAGATGATGTTAATATGAAGTTTTTCTAATTTAATATGTGGCCCATATAAATCTTTATGTACAGTTTAATGACGTATTTCTACTTTGATACCAGTGTTCTATGGAGTCTTGCTGTCTGGTTGCCATATTTTATTTCTGAGCTTGTCAGAACTTCTTTTATGTGCTTTTAATTCTTTTTTTTTTTTGGAGGGCAGTTGGGGTTAAGTAACTTGCCCAAGGTTACACAGCTAGTTTTTTTGTGTGGGTGTTAAGTGTCTGAGGCTGGAACCAGGTCTTCCTACTTCCGGGGCAGGTGCAGCCGCCCCTATGTGCTTTTAATTCTTAAGGATTCCAAAACATTGTGGTACATTATTGATGCTATTCTGGTCATTTTTAGACTTCATAACCTTTTCATTTATCATGGTTTAGTCTTAGTAATTTTCTGTCTTTTCTACAAAAGATTTTTCTGCAAGTGCTAATTTACCTTTTATATGGATATAGTAACCAGTCTTTTGAGGATTAAAAAAATTAATCAGAACTGAAACTCTGGGGTAGAGTGGGAGAGGAGGTGCAAAAAGGAAGCTATAGTAAGGATGGTGAAAACCTATAACCATGTTTTATTGAGTTCCTTAATGGTTAGGAATGAGAATATAGCACAACCATCCAGATAATTCACTTGTGTTAGATGATCATAACTGTTCCACTAAGAGAACTTTTCTGCAACAAGTGACTTCTAGAAACTCTCATTTAAAAAAAATATTTACTTTTAGTTTACAACATTCAGTTCCACAGTCCCTTGATTGATTTGGACTGATCAATTTAGAACTGCCCTTTATTTATCTTAGTTGTATTATGACTAGTTGAAAGTACACTCCCCCTTTTATAGCAGTAGAACCATCAATCCAAGAGTGGAAGAGACCTTGGAGCTCATCTAGTACAGACTAGACAAGGAAGCACCATAGTACAGGGAGAAGAACTATGGACTTGGAGAAATACCTGCATTGAAACACCATCTCTGCCCCAAGTTATTTCCATGACCTTGGGCAAAGTTTTTCATCTCTCTGTGCCTTAGTTTTCTCAGTTGGCAAAATGGAGTTGAACCTTTGACTTTTGAGACCAAATGGCCTTTGAGGCTTCTTCCCAGTGCTTAAATCTGTGGTCTATTATACCTAAACAGCAATTATCTCATTATTATTCCTTACAAGTAATCATCCAGGTTCCACATGAAGGCCTCTAGTGATGAAAAACTCATTACTTCCCTAGTCAGGCCTCATCCACTCTTGGAAAGTTCTGCATATTAGAAAGCGTTTTTTCCCCCTGAGATCTACCAGAAATTATTCTCTCTACAATTTCTACCCATCAGTCAGATAACAGACATTTTCAGTGTAATCAAATCTTATTTTACCTTCATGGGTCAAACAAAACAAGTGTAATCATTTATCTCTCATAGTAGCTAGATGGCTCAGTGGAGAGAGAGCTGTGCCTGAAGTCAAGGGAAGACTTGAATTCAGATTTGACCTTAGATACTTACTAGCTGTGTGACCCTTGGCAAGTCATATAACCTCTCTTTGCCTCAGTATCCTCAACTGGAAAATGAGATAATAACATCATCTACCTTACAGGGTTATTGTGAAGATCAAATGAGATTATATTTGTAAAGGCACATGGTAGGTGCTATATAAAATGCCTATTCCCTTTGCCAAGTACTTGAAGAAAGTTAAAATAACCCTCTCCTACTCCCTAAGTCCTCCTTCTCCAAGACCAAACATATCTACTTTCTTTAACTTTTCTATCTTCTTATGACATGGTTTTCAAGTCCTTTCAGTATCACCCATTCTACATGTGTTCCATTTTGTCATTGTCCTTCCAAAAATGTGACACAGACATTAAGAAATTACAAATATGAAACATTTAGAGAAATGTGGGAAGATTCATATGAACTGATACAGTGAATAACAAGCAGAACCAGAATGACAGTGTACATAATATCAAAGCTACTAGATCTCTGGTCTCCTTGATTTAAGTGTTCCCGTCAGTGATTCTGATCATAGCCCATCCATGCCTGCCCAACTTGCAGACTCTTGTCCATGCCCTCCCATAAACTTGCTCACCTAAAGTACTGCAGTGAGGAGTTGGGCTGAGGAGAATTCATCCATACCTTCTCCTGACATTGCAAGGATGCTAGTGGAGGCAGTGCTTTAGCCATGTATTATTCCTTGCCCTTTCCTTCTGACCATACATGATTTTCATCAAACATTTCTGTAATGGCATTATTTGTTCCAACTTTCCTTGAAGCCCCTTTATCATTATATGTTACAGCCTGCTCATACCCATAGTCATCTCTCCATTGCCCTCTGTGTTGCTCATTTTCACATCTCCAGGGATTGTGTTCTCACAGCTATGTAACACCAGCAGAATATTGGTATTAACCAAGATGGACTTTGTTATTTGAGAAGTTTTGAATAATTAAAGGAGTTTTACAGTATTCTGAAGGTCAGCCTGCTTTCTTTTAAATTCTGGGCCCAACTAGTCCATTTGTATGTGCTGATAATAATATATAGGCTGTCCATCTGACTTTGTCATAATCTTGTTTTTTCTTTTGTCTTGTCAGCCACCACCAAATGTTTGTTAAGCATTAAATGTTAAACATAATGTTCTAGGCATTGTGCTAAGCATTGAGGATACCAAAAAAATAAAAATAAAACAATCTCTACCCTCAGGGAGCTCACATTCAAATGTGGGAGACAATATGCATGCAGCATTCTCCACACTAGATAGTGTGTACAAATGTGTGTAAAAATGAGGAAATCTCTGAGGGAAGGTGGTAGGTAGTGTTGAGGTGGATGGGGAAAGGCTTCTTGCAGATGGTATGATTAAATCAGAGAAGCCAGGAGATAGAAAGAATAAAGGAGAGCATTTCAGACATGGAGGCGAGTGAAAAGGCAGTATATTTGTCCTTCATTATCAGTGCTGGATGTGCATATGAAGAAGCAGAAATATCATTAAAAAGGCTATCCAGTCTGAAAAAGCAGCCAAATGGCCCAAGAGTATAAATAAAGGCTTTGCTGGAAGTGACACAGGTGTGAGGGAACTGAGGGATTAATTGATGAGGTGTTTGAAGAAGAGAAAAAGCAAAAATTAAGAAAAATTTGGAATTAGAAGGCCATTAATCCAACCCCTTCATTTTATAGATAAGAAAAATGAGAATCAGGGAAGTTGTGACTTGCCCAAGATTGCATACCAGATAGCAAGCATTAGAGGCAGTATTTGAACCCAGGTCCTGTATGCTTTCCTTGTCATGAAGTATTTATATGAATATTCCCTTCAGAAATTTTCCATGGTAATAACATTCATAAATTAAGCACGATTCAGCAGAAAGTAGTCATAATCTTCATAGCATCTAGAAAATATTGTGCTATACAGTTAGGTTGAACTAATGATTCTGAGCTTACATGGGAGTACTCAGGTAAAAAAATCAGTAATACTTAGGGTCTACATAATAATTTGTAATGCTTTGTAAATCTTAAACTCTATAGAAATATGAATTGTTGTTTTTAATACTATGGGAGCTTCCATTCTTAGCAGCTGCTTCTTGGGGGCTTTTAAACATTCAGCTGGTTGGGGATTTTCACTGCCCCATAATGTTGCAGTTTTGTATTTTTGCCAGTTAGTCTTACTAAGATTGATTCAACAGCAAATATTTATAAAAGTCAATATAGCATTCATTATACATCTAGTTTTTTAAATGAGTGAAATTCTTTTATTTTCTTTCACGAATTTATATAAAAGTGGAGATAATCCTGATTAATTGCGATTACAAAAGAACTATAACTATAGATAATAGTGTGCTTTGTTATGTAAAGAAGATAAAGTATCTCAATATGCTAGAGCCAATTAGAGTTGGAGTCTCAGTAGAATATGGTAAATCTAGTTGACCTATGCAAATCAAAGGTATTACATTTTTAGGCAATAGTCAGTAAATAGTAAGAGTAAGCCTTCTTTTATTGTTTATTCTCTGCTTTGCCTATTAGCTTCTGGGATGATCGTGTGTGTGTGTGTGTGTGTGTGTCCATGTGTGTGTGAAGGTTGTATTGTTATACCCTAAAATCAACTAGCGAGACCCAAGTTACAATTTAAAAGTGGACTTTTATTAGCCTGCGACTGCAAGGAGTAAGAATCCAAATCAAGCAGCCTTGAACAGGGGTGAGACACTGGATTTTAAAGGCAGAAACCACAGATCTATGAGGTCAGTATTTGCATAAACAGGAATTTACAGAAGCCAAAATCAGCCATTGGTAATCACTAGCTCAGGGCCATATGTGGAAGGGAGCAGGCTTTACTTGGAACTTCCACCTTGGCAGGCTTTTTTGGTGGGCTAAGCCTGGCGGTTTGCTTGCTTCCTTGAAGGAGAGGAAACAAGATGGCTGATTAGGACAGAATGGCAGGAGGGGGAAGATTAGGGGAGCCAGAATAGGGCCAAGTACAACAGTATGTGTATGTTCACAGAAAAACAATTACTTATCATTAATAGGCATCATTATATTGGAAAAAGGACTTCCAAATTAACCTCTACACTTTTTAAAAATGAGTGTTTGTTTTGAGTTTCACTTTTATTATGCATTATTTATCATTTACTCTTGTTTCATTTTTAAAATACCAGATTACTCTTGTTTGGTGTTTCAGTTTTTAAAATGACATTTAAAATATAATGATAAAGAATCAAAAGAACAGAATTTATTTCCTTATTTGCCTCCTTAAATCTTTTACTGCTTTTGGTCCTAACTTTGTGGAAGTGCCTTTTAAAATGTGAACATTGCTTAACATTGTATTGACTATGAAATTTAATATTTCTAAATTCCTTTTTATTTGAAAAGGAACTGAATTTGCACAGTTAATCCACTCATAAAATTATCAGAGGGAAAACAGGCATTAAGTAGTATTGACATAAATCATTCAAAATATTTTTAAAGTCTGTATAAAGAACAGCTTAATTATAAAATATAAGGTAACAGATTTGGAACTCAAAATTTGGCCTGTTTTTGCTGATCATTTCATGAACCTTAGTAGTTAGTGTATGGGTTGTTTTTTCTGTTTCTGTTTATTTCATTTTGTATCATTTCATATAATTCTTCCCATATTTCTTTTAATTCCTCATATTTATTTAAAATATTTGATTACATTAGTTTTTAGCCACTCCCCAGTTATGGTCAGCCTCTTACTTTTTAATTTGTTGCCGCAAAAAAAGCTACTATGAATATTTTGACACAAACATTAAAACTTTTTAAAACTTCCTTGGGATCAATAGGATGACTAAAATAAATGACCAGAAAAAGAGGTAGAATAGCTTAGTCTTATTTTTTACATAATTACTAATTGCTGTCCACAATGGTTGAATAAATTTGTTGTTCTATTAGTAATACATTCATGTCCCATTCTTCTCATATCTTTCCTTTGCGGCCAAGTTTGTTAATTGTACCAGCATTCAGATTAAATGGTTTTATTGTACTTGTTTTCCATTAACATGGTTTTCCTGGTATGCTTCGCTTCATGTATCTTTCCATGCTTCTTAGTATTCACCAAGTTCATCATTTTTATAGCATGGTAGTATACAATTACATACATATACCACAATATTTAGCCATTCCCTAACTGATGAGCATCTAATCTCTATCCACTCTTTTGATACCATAAAAAGGCAGTCATTTTATTAGTAATAAAAGGCAGGCTTTTATTATTCAAGAAGAGAGATCCTGATGAGAGAGGGAAATAATTACTGGCTATGCCTTGCTCTTTAGTAATTAACACAGATTATTGTAACTTCTCCAGTTTAGCTCTGCAAGTTATGACGTAGCTCATCAGCTTATCTGACTTAGTTGCCATACAGATATTAAAGCACTGTATAAACACTATATATAAACATAAAAGCATATAAATTCTAGCTATCATCCTCCCTTTCTCAGCCAAACTGCTGGCAGTAATTGTCTTCTAGTTCTTTATTCCCACTCAGTCCCCAGTACTTTATATCTTCCTTCTGACATCATCCATCAGATGTCATTATTTACTCATCATTGCTGATCTTTTGACAAGTCTGATCTTTTTCTCAGTCCTAATCCTTCTTCACATAACTGCTACTTTTGACACTATTGACCACTTCATTATTTTTCCCTCTTTGGGTCTTCATGACACTATTCTTTCCTGGTTCATCTTCTACTTAATGATCTTTTTCAGTCTCTTTTGTGAGTTCATCATCTTTATCAGTGCCATCTAACTGTGAATGTTCTCTAACATCTGTTCTGATCCATTTTCTCTTTTACCTCTGAAATATTTTAGTTGGTAATTTCATCATCTCTTCCTTAAGCTTCAGTCCCATATTAGACATTTCAAATTGGATGTCCAAGAACCATTTTAAACTCAACATTTCTAAAATGAACTTATCTTTCTCCTTAAATCCTCCCCTTCTCAAAACTTTCCTCTCTCTGTTGAAGCACTACCATCCTTTCAGTGTCTTAAATTCATAATCTAGGTATTATTGTTAACTCCTTATTCTCCCCCATTATCCTTTATAAATACTATTTCACTCAATTCATTTGTAATAAATGATTTATGATTAAGTCTGTAATAAAACCATATAATGTTGCTCATCAATAAGACGAATTTCATCCATGGAACATAATAACAAACCACTTTAAAACAACATTTTCCATTCAGGTCATTTAAGGCTGTCAGGCTCAAAATATTCCACATGAAAGTTCTTTATAAAAAAGTTTAGCTGGTTATTTGCCAGATTTTTGCCTTGTGTTCCTCTGTAATATCTTCTTCATCTTGACTCCTCTCCATTTATAGAGATACCACTTTAGCTCATGACCTTAATCACCTCTCTTCTATATTATTTCAACAGTACCCCTGCCCCCAATCCTATATATTGCCGCCAAAGTTGTTTTTCTTAAGCTCAGATCTGACCATGTGACTTCCCTACTCAACTAACTCTGGTGGCTTCCAGTCTTCCTCTAGAATAAAATAAAAACTTGTCTGTTTAACTTTTAAAGCCTTATACAACTTAACCCCAAACTAATTTTCCAGTCCCATTTGATACTACAGAAACAACAGATTCTGAGAGGCCTAGCAAGAGGAAAGGTCTGGGGTAGGACTGTAGAAGTTTTGTGCTCAGATACACAGCTAAGCTTTATCCTTTTGAGGTTGAAAAAGAATGCTTTCAGTTTTCTAAACTAACTCATTCAGTGGTGTCTAGATGTTGGATTATAAGGAATATTTTGCTCTGACACAAAGGAGTATGTTGGGTTTGCTTGCATAGCCATTTTTGAAGAATTCATAGAAATATAGAGAATTTAATATGACTTAAGCCTTTCATTTGTGTTTTTTTTTTTTATAGCTCTACACTCTCATATGAGTCAGCCCCAAACCCTGAAGCTGATGGCACTAAGAGATTACTTTGCACATATTAGGAATAACATTTAAATCTGAGGGGTCTGTTTCCTTTGTGTATGTATATGGGAATATTTGTACTCAGGCCTTAAATAAATCCAGTTGTTTTTATGTTATCTCTAACATGTCAGTCAACAAATATTTATTAAGCACTTACTATGTGTCAGACACTGTGCTAAACTCTCTAGAAACAAAGAAAGGTAAAAGCATATTCTCTGTCCTGAAGGAGCTCACAAATAATGAAAAAGAGAGCATAAAAATTATTGTATATGTGAGATGTAGATAGTGTAAATGGAAAGTAATCCTAAAAGGAAGTTATTAGCAATGAATAGAATTAGAAGAAAAAAGTTTTTCAGAAAGGTAGGATTTTATCTGAGTCTTATAGACCAAGGAATTAATGAGGCAGAGGTGAGGAGAAAGAGGATTTCAGGTATTAGGGATAACCAGTGAAAAGGTACAGAATCAGGAGATGGATTTGGTATGCAAGGGACAGTAAGTAGACCAGTATAGCTGGATCATGTACTATGGGAATAATCATGCATAGGAATAATATGAAGAAAACTAGAAAGGTAGAAATAGGCCAGGTTGTGAATGCTTTTAAATGTTAAACAGAAGATTTTTGTATTTGATCTCAGAAGTATAGAGAGACACTGGAGTTTATGGAGTAGAAGAGGGGTGACATGGTCATACCTGCATGTTAAGAAAATCACTTTAGCAGTGAAGTAGAGGATGGATTACATTGGATCAAATGTGATCACATCTTTATTTATTTATTTATTTTGTTGGCCAACATTTTTATTACCTGTTAAAAACTTTGAAACACATACATGCATTTAGAATATAAACTCTTCCTGAGCATGGACTGCCTTTCTTTTTGTTTGTATTTGTCTTCCTAGTGCTTAGCACATTTATTTTGAGTGTTTAATAAATATTTCTTCTTTCTCTCTCTTCCTATGTGCTTAATACGTGTTCCTTTTCTCCTCTTCCTCTCCTCTCCTCCCTTCTCCTCCCCCCTCTTCTCTTCTCTCCTTCTTCCTTTATTCCTTCCTTTCTTCTATTTTGGAACTTCATTATCTTTTTGTTTTTTTTTTTCACTTTTCAAATGTTTTATTAACTTCTGATTTACATCATTCATTTCCACCAGATTTTGAGTTACAATTTTTTCCCCATTTTCCCCATACCCACTGCCCCAAAATATCAGTCCCACAGGATATCCCCTCCTCCAATCTGCTTTCTCCCATATCTTCTCCAATACTCCCTTAGACTTTTCCAGTAGAGCATGGTGGATCTCTGTGCCCAAGTGCCTGTATATCTTATTTCCCAATTACATGTAAAATAGTATTAATAATAGTGTGTATATATATGTTTTAAACATTTGATAGTAAAACTTTGAATTCCAGATTCATTCCCTTCCTCTCTTGTCACCCACTCTTACTGGGATGATAAGCAGTCCAGTATAGATTGTACATGTGTAGCTAATGAAAAACATTACCATAGTAGATATATTGTAAAAGAATGACTATATTTCCCTCCCACCTATCCCACCTCCCACTTGTTCTATTCTCTACTTTGTTCCCTTCCCTTTTCAAAAATGGGTGGTTCCAACTTCCCTCCCCCCCAGCCTGCCCGCCCTTCCATCATCCCCCCTCTCATCCCCTTCCCCCCTACTCTCCTGTAGGGTGAGATACCCTATTTAGTGTTTATGTCATTCCCTCCCCAATCCAAATTCAATGAGAATAAGGTTGACCCATTCCCTTTTGTCTTCCTATTCTTCCCCTCCATTGTAACATTTTTCCCTTGCCTCTTCTATATGAGGTAGTTTACCCCGTTCTGTCTCTCCCCATATCCTCTCATTATATTCCTCCCTCACCTCTTAATTTCACCTTTTAAGTATCATCCCTTCCTGTTGAATTGGGCCTGTGCCCTCTATCTATGTATACCTGTAAACATATATACACACATTCACATATGTATATACCCATATACCCTCCGATATAGACTATATATGTGTGTGTGTGTGTGTGTGTGTGTGTGTGTGTGTGTGTGTGTATATAAACTAGTTGAAGGGAATAGTATATATATTCTATTCCCTTCAACTATTTTCATACTGAGAAAAGTTTCATCAGTTACAATTATAGTTTTTCCATGTAGGAATGTTAATAATTCAACTTTGATAAGTTCCTTATGATTTCTTTTCCCTGTTTACCTTCTCATGCTTCTCTTGCTTCATGTATCTGAATGTCAGATTTTCTATTCAACTCTGTTTTTTTTATCAAGAATGCTTGAAAGTCCTCTATTCCATTGAATGACCATATTTTCCCCTGAAACATGATACTCAGTTTTGCTGGGTAGGTGACTCTTGGTTTTAATCCCAGCTCCTTTGCCCTCCAGAATATCATATTTCAAGCCTTTTGATCCCTCAATGTAGAAGCTGCCAGATCCTGAATTATCCTGATTGTGTTTCCACGATATTCAAATTGTTTCTTCCTGGCTGCTTGTAATATTCTCTCCTTAATCTGGGAATTTCAGAACCTGACTATAATATTCCTAGGAGTTTTCTTTTTGGGATCTTTTTCAGGAGGTGATTGGTGGATCCTTTCAACTTCTGTTTTGCCCTCTGATTCTAAAACATCAGGGCAGTTTTCCTTGAGATTTTATTGGAGGATGATTTCTAGGTTCTTTCTTTGATCATGGCTTTCAGGAAGTCCAATAATTTTTAAATTCTCTCTCCTGGATCTATTTTCCAGGTCAGTGGTTTTTCCCATGAGATATTTCACATTGCCTTCTATTCTTTCATTTGTTTGGATCTGTTTAACAGCATCTTGATTCCTCATAAAGTCATTAGCTTCCATTTGCTCCAATCTAATTCTGAAGGAATGATTCTCTTCAGTGAGCTTTTGAGATTCTTTTTCCATCTGGCAAATTCAGCTTTTTAAAGCATTCTTCTCCTCATTGCCTTTTTGAGCCTCTTTTGCCATTTGAGTTAGTCTGTTTTTTAAGGTGTTATTTTCCTCAGTCAGGCTGTTGACTGTCATTTTGTAATTTTCTTGCATAATTCTTATTTCTCTTCCCAATTTTTCCTCCACTTCTCTTATCTTCTTCTTAAGGTCCTCTATGGCCTGTAACCAGCTTGTATTTTTCTTTGAAGCTATTGATGCAGGAGTTCTGACTTCATTGTGTTCCTCCTGTTCCTTGCCTTGATCCTTTTTGCCCCCAAAGTAGGAGTCTAATGTTGGATTCTTCTGTTTGCTTTGCTTCCTTTGCCTGGTCATGTTGCCACTCAATTACTTGACTTTTGAGCTTTTTGCCACAGTAATACTCTGCCATCAGACAGGGGAGCTTTGTACCAAATGCTGGGGTTTTCTCAGTTGCCAGAGGTATTAGTTGGGTGCCCTCTCTGAGGCTTCCACATGCTCTGGCAAGCTGGTCACTCACCCCAGGACCTCCACCCTAGACTGCAATCCAGATCCAAGCAGGTTAAAGCAAGAGCGATTACCCCTCAGATTGGTTGCTTGGTCCCCCTACACTCTGCAGGCCAGGAGCTGAAGCTGCCACATGGCGGCAGCTGGGCTCACAGCCCTCAGCAGCATCTCGCCCTGGGGACAAAAGCCAATGCACTCCCAACTACTGGGTCCCAAAGTCCACACTGCACTGACCTCTCACTTTGTCCTTAGCATCTATGTGTTGGTAATTTTGGACTGGCACAGCTGCTGGTGATCTGGAGTCCTTCCAGCTGGAGGATGGTCAGGCCCGCCCTGGGGCTAAAAGCTCCCAGAGGCCTGTGCTGGCCAATTCCTGCCAGCCTGCCAGGCTGTCCTCAGTGGGAGGTAAGTTTCTCTGTGTCATTTTGTGGGTTCTGTAGCTCCTTTGTTCAGAGTCCCCTTTTACATGGATTGGAGGTGGTGATAAAATGTGATCACATTTTAAAAGTGCTTAGCACAGTTAATTGTAGGCACTATATATATATATATATATATATATATATACACATATATATATACATATATATATACATATATGCTAACCATCAAAATAATAATAATAGTAATTCTTATTATTTTAAAGGGACAATTGAGGCAGGGATATCAGCCAGAAGGCTGTTGTAATAATCTAGGCATGAGGTGATGGGGGTTTACACTGGAGTGGTAGCTCTGAGTGGAGTCAAGATAATTTAGCTAGCAGCTGAGGAAAGATTGAAGAGAGAAAGAAGGGACAATCTGTTAGAGAAGAGGGCATAGAGAGGATCAGAGGTGCTTTATGAAGGGTTTACCTTGGCAAGGAAAAGGGCTACATCTTCATGTGAGATGGTGTAAGGATGAGATAGTGGTGGCACATGTCTGAGTGATGTAAGATGAAGAGGAGGGGAAAGGAGGGAGCTCTCAATGAAGGGCCTTATTTATTTATTGTTTTTTATTGATACTAGGCAAGGTCCTTAACTGAGAGGGTAGAAAAAGAGAGTGCTATGGGAGGCATCAGGAAAAAATGAGAGTATTTGGAAATCCCACTGTGGTGAGTGGGATAGAGAATGAGTAGGGAGGTATAAAAGTTTTGACTTGCTGTATTGAGGATTAGTAGAGAAATTCATGTAACATAAGTTGTCATGGATCTTGTCAGCTCAATTTGATGATTTTTCCTAGCTCGTTTCAGTAGCATGAAAATAAGGGTGAAAGAGGCAGATTGCATGAATTATCGTAGGGTAAAATTTGATAAAGTGTGATTAGCAGTAGGGTAAGGGCTAAGGACTAAGGGATTAAAAAGGAGTTTGTATAGAGGTGGTATAGGGAAGAGAGGACAGTGTAGCCAGTGCAAAGATGGATCCTTGATCGAAGAACTTAGAGGTTAGGACTGAAGTGACATCAGTACATACGTTGAAGCTCCCTGATGAGTTAACCAACAAAATGAAAGGAACTCAACTCTTTCATCTCAGAATAAAAATCACATACAAGATATGAAGTAATTCCAGCTATCTGTAGACCAGTATGCCACATAGCAAGAGTTGACTGCCAAAAGACAATACTGGGTTAAAATCTTAGATAGAGTGTGATAGACTGTGGTGAGAAATGTCATTTCACAGAGCAGAGAGACACCGTAGAAGAGATAAGCAGCCTAAAAAAATCTTGGCAAGGCATCCAGCTATGCTTAGTCAAGGTAGGGGCATGAAAATGTAGAGACCTGCAAACATAAGAAAAATGGAGAAGATTTGCAGAAATTGTTATGACAGCTTTTTTTTCCTCTTTTGAGGAACCTAACCTCAGAGTCCTTTGACTTTGTGCTTTATAAACAAAGTAGAAATGACACTAAAGAAAATATGGATGGGAAACATATCTGGATTAAATCAAATAGAGAGAAGATCTGTGCCAGAGGTGATAACTTTATCTAAAAGAAGGAAAGTTACCAGAAGCATAGAAGAAAATATCACAACCCATATTGATGGAAAGAAATGACTACTAAGCAAATATCAGCTGCCAGCCTATATACTGATTCACCTATCCATATAAAATCTTTAAGAGGGTCATCTAAAAAATTGAGATGTGAATACTTGATAAGGGTTGTAGTAGGGAACAAGCAGGATTTTGCAAATCGTATTCAACAATGGACCACATCCTTACCATTTCATAGTTGAATGAAAATTGTAGATAATATAAGAACCATTTGTTACCTTAAAGGTGTTTTTTACATAATTTCTCAATCTGTATATCAAGATCATTCAAGATTCCTTGAAAAATGAAAACAGAAAAAACCCTAAAACCATGTTCAATTCTACTCTGATAATAAATATCATATGAGGTATAAAACAGGGGGATGTAAATTTGCCAAAAGTATTTACCACAGTGTGATTAGATCTAGCTGGAATAAAGGTTGAGGATAGAAACCTATGACCCATTTGCACAGCATACTAAAAAGCAGAGACATCACCTTGCTAACAAATGTCTGCATAGTCAAATTTATAGTTTTTCCCATAGCAATGAATGGCTGTGAGAGTTGGATTATAAGGAAAGCTGAGCACTACAGTATCGACGATTGTGAATTATGGTGCTGGAGAAGACTTTGGAGAGCCCCTTAGACAGCAAGGAGATCAAATCAATCAGTACTTAAAGATATTAACTAAGGCTGTTCACTGGAAGGTTAAATACTGAAGCTGAGGCTTAAATACTTTGGCCACATAATCAGAAGACAGGATTCATTGGAAAAGACTCTGATGTTGGGAAAAATTGAAGGCAAAAAGAAAAGGGGACAGCAGAGGATGAGATGGATAGATAGTATCATGGAAACAACAAACATGAACTTGGACAGACTTTGAGAGGTAGTGAAGGACAGAAGGGTTAGGCATGTTAAGGTCAGTGGGATCCCAAAGACTCAGACATGACTGAATGACTAAACATAACAAAAAAGATTACCTGTGCATTGAGATGTCCTTCAGATGCTTCACTTTGTGAGTGATACTGTGTTGATTCCGTCAGATCCCCAAGATATTGCCAATTTTCCTGGAAGAATGCTAAAATCATTCAAAGGAGTTTGATCTGTCTAGCTACATAAGAAAGACCAAATGTATGAAAAAATGCTTATTTCTCAGATAACAGTATAGCATATGCTTTGTGCTTGGCACTGTGCTAAGCTTTTAAGAAAATTATAGGTGTGTATATATATGTACATATATATATATATATACACACATACAGTACATACATACATACATATCTTTGTATACATACATGTGTATGTATACACACACTCATTTGATGTTCACATCGATCCTGGGAGGCAGGTGCTATTTATATCCCCATCTTTCAGAGAAAGCTGAGACAAACAGGTAAATTGACTTGCCCAGAGTCACAGTTACTACCGTGTTTCCCCGATAATAAGACCTATCCAGAAAATAAGCCCTGTTGAGATTGCTACTGTAGTGAAGGTGATCCCCTGCGCTACACGCTACATTACAGTACCCTCTGTATGCACCGTCTCCCCCGTGAAACGCATGCCGCGCTCTGAGCTGCATCCAATCAGAGCTGCAGCAGTGAGCGCGTCATCCTGTTCTTTATTGAATTCATTATTGAATAAAGGTACATTTTTTTGTTCACATTTATCTGTTTATTAAAATTGCTGTCAATGTTCATTAAAATAAGCCCTCCCTTGAAAATAAGCCCTCTGGTGTTTTTCTGTCCAAAAAAAATAATAAGACAGTGTCTTATTATCGGGGAAACACGGTAAGTGTCTGAGATCAAATTTGAACTCAGATCTTCCTGATTCCAGGACCAGCACTCTGTTTTCTGTGCCATCAGCTGCCTCTGATTTATATGCCCCTGATTTATACCTGTAGTTTGTCTAGTAGTATGTATATCTGTGATAGATAATACAGAAGGACATTGACATGGGCCTAGAGTTTAAAAGTGATAAGAGAATAGACTAAACTGCTTTTGGGAAATTGCAAAGCACTTTAATTATCCCAGTTTTACTATAGCAACAATGACCCATCTTTGCAATAGACATTTTGCTTCTTTTTCTGTATGGTAGCAAAACCTAGAACACTACTGATTTTGAACAGCTAAAAATGAGTATCAGGGCAATGGAAAGGTGCATCATTAGTATAAATAGACTATAATGAGTGAAAATGTTATCAAAAAATTCTATGACAGAAAGAAAAAGACAAGTTTGTGACAAGATGAAAATGAGAAATGACAGGTGAATGTTTGCAGTATGCCAATGCTATCCTCATAATGTCGGGAGACAATGAGGAGACTTCCAGAATGACTAGTGGGGGTTCCCCTTGTGTTGATCTTTTTGGAGGCCACGAGAAAGCATTTCATATGATGGGACGTGTTTCATGCAAGAGAGCAGCATCCTATCAGTACAGCTCTTATTTTTAGTGATTAAAGTTCTTATTGAGTACAGCATAATGTGAAAGTTGGAGGAATTGTAGGAACAAAAGCAAAAGGCCATGATGTTGTGAGTTGGGGGCTTACCTGTTAGAAGCATAGACAGTGTCAAGGAGAGGCTTTTCTGGAGGACCTGGATGGTTGTCAAAGGAGTTCACTGGTATGGTCTGGATGAAGCACTACCAGAGGATTCTAGGGAACATAACTTTATACTAGACCCAAGGGCAGCATTTATGGACCTGGATAAGAACTCCTGGGAAGAGTCTAAGGGAAACCTGAATTTAATATTCATTCATTCATTTTGCCTAGACTTGGCTTAAGATATTAGTTTTTTGTTTGACTCCTTCTGAGGAAGAGAGCTTTCCCTGGGGTCAAAAGAGGCTGAGGATGCTTTGGGACTACTCTGTTAGGAAGGGTTTCTTCTGTCTTTATCTTAAGACTGCTAGGCCTACATCAGTTGTGACCTGTGTCATTGAAGTTACAGTTGAGTCTCCAGGAGACCAAAGTTCCATTTGAGTATTTGAGAATTTTATTGATTTCTTGTTTTTGTGTTACCTACATATACCAATTTTTCCTTCCCCTTCCTCCTCCTAGCGAACTGTCCCTTATAACAAAGAGTAAAAAAAAAAAGGAAAGAAAAAAAGAGCAGTTCAATAAAATTAACCAACACATGAAAAAAGTCCAGTATATTCTGTATTGTTCCACACCTTTAGTCCCACACCTCTATAAAGAAAGGAGGGAGATGCCTTTTGCTACCTCTTTTGAATGGCCAGGCTTGGTGTTTATAATTACACAGCATTTAGCTGAAAATTTTTTTTGTTGTTTTTTTTCTGTTTACATTATATGTATTGTTTTCCTGGTTCTGCTTACTTTACTTTTCTTTACTTCATGAAAATTCCCATACTTCTCTGTTTTCATTGTATAGGATAGAATAAATTCCATCTATTGCCCCACACTTACTTAACTTCAGTTTTTCCCTGTCTGCCAGTTCCTGCTGTCTCCAAACATACTGATGTTCCCTTCATCCTCAAATCCCTGCTAGTCATTATCATTTCTTTCTTCCTTTATATAACAGGTATTTCTGCCTCCTCCCCCCAACTTTTTGCAGTCTGGCTTCTAATTTTATTGTTCAACTGAAACTTCTCTTTCCAAAATTACTAATCTCTTAGTTGCTAAATATTAACGCCCTTCTTAATTTCTTAGCAGCCTTTGACACTTTCACATAACCATCTTCTCCTTGATACTCTCTTGCTAGGTTTTCCTGATGCTACTCTTTCCTGGTTTTCCTCCCTCTCTTGACTGCTCCTTAGTTTCCTTCGATAGATCTTCATCCAGGTCATTTCCAGTGTCCCCTTGGGTTTGGCCCTGGGCTGTCTTCTCTTCTCCCTATTTCACTTGGTTATCTCATCAGCTTCCATGGATTCAACTGTAATCTCAATGCAAATTAGCCTCTTTAATGTCTGATATCTCCAGTGGCTTCTTGGATATCTTGAACCTGATGTTTCATATGTATCTTAAACGCAGCATGTCCCAAACTGAACACATTATCTTTCTCTACCCCCCCCCCAACTTCCCTATTACTGTTGATGGTACCAACATTTTTCTAGGCACCCAGAATCACAACCTAGATATCATCCTTGCTCTTTCTTCCTTCATATCCAATCTGTTGCCAAGCTTGTCATTCTTACTTTAATAGCACCTCTAGTATATGTCTCCTTCAGCACTACCACCACCCTGGTGCAGGCCCTCACCTCCTCAAGCCTGGACTATATAATGCCAATGCAATATTTATGGCACCCAAAACAGCTATGAATATGCTGGTGTAGTTGTGAATCACAAAATGTAACAGAATCTCCACATGGTGGACAGAATCAAAGCATTTATTCAAATACCACAAAGCCAAATCCCCAAACCAGAAAGCCAGATTCATCATAGTAACCACAAAGTTGGTACATATAACCAATGCAGTGAACACCAACATTCCTAAGCCTTCCCAAACCTTCCATCTGTCAGGCCTTCAAAACAAAACAGGCTCTCTTAAGCAAGAATGCCCCTCTCTTACTTGTGCTAGCTGCTCAGCCTCCTCACTGCTTGCTCCTAGCAATTCTGGCTCTCTCTCGCTCCTTCCTTCCTATTCTACCCCTTTCAGCAAGCTCCTCCCCCCGTGGGCTCCATGTGATTACATTTGGCCTATTGAGGTCATGGAAGGTCTTCAAATCCCCTTAGGCCTATTAAGGGGTAGGGAAGATCTTCAAATCCCCATTACTATTACAGACTACTGCAGTGGGCTGCTAGTAGTTCTCCCTATGATAAATCCCACCTCCATCCACCATTCTAGTCCATCAGCTGTCAATTTGGTCTTCTTAAATCAACCATATATATCTCTTCTTAAAGTGACCATATTACCTCTCCATTCAAATTCCAGGTATTTCCAGGATCAAATATAAAAATACTCTTTTAGTATTCAAACCTTGTCATGACCTATATCCCCCAATCCCCATCTTTCATTTGATCCTTTGACACTGACTGGCCTCCTCCCTGTTCCTCAAACAAGAAATTTTATTTCCTAACTGAGCCTCTTCAGTGGCTTTCCCCATGTCTAGAATGCTTTCCCTCATTAATTTGGTCTCCTGGCTTCCTTCAACTCTTAGCTAAAATTGTGTATTCTATAAGAAATCTTAATCATAGTGCTTTTCCTCCGAGATTATCACCAATTTATCTTGTACATGTCTTATTTGTGCATAATTGTTTGCATGTGGTCTCCCCATTAGACTGGGAGTTTCTTGAGAGCAGGGACTATCTTTTTTGCCTTCCTTTGTTTTTATGACACTTAGCACAATGCCCAACAAATAGTAGGCACTTAATACATGTTTATGGACCACACAGGAAAGGTTAGTGGAGGAGAAGAGTAGGATAAATAGGATTATGTCTGTCTGAGTTTGATTAAAATGAACAAAAAAAAATAGAGTACCAAGAGTAACAAAGTTGGAAGTGACACAACTACTTACATTTTGATAGTTACTAAAATTGCTGTATGTTTAATTTAGAGATTCCTGTTTTAGACATATACCTCAAAGAGATCAAAGGAAAGTTTGAATATACTGAATATACTGAAATATTCATAGAAGTATTTTCTATTGTAGCAAAGAAATGGAAACAAATAAGTGCCCCTCAGTCTGGGAATGGCTAAACAAGTTGTGGTGCATAATGTAGTAGAATTTTTTTACTAAAAAAAAAAAAATAAATGATTCTATTCATCTCCAAATAAAGATATGATGGATTCGCAATGCAGAGTGAAGCATATTTTTTATGTAGCCAGTATGGGAATTTTTTTTTGTTGGACAATATATTTTTGTAACAGGTTTTGTTTTTCTTTTTCAATGGTAAGGTGAAGGAGGCAGGAGGGAGAGAATTTAGAACTGAAAATAAAATTGATTTTTTAAAAAAGATAAATATGAAGAATATAGGAAGATGTGAAAACTTGTATGAACTGTTAGGAAGTTAAGTAAGCAGAAAATATTCACAGTGGCCATAACAATGTAAATGGAAGCAACAGAAGTCAAAACTGAATACTGTAATTATAAGGAGCAAGCTTGACAGTGAATAAGAAATAGAAAAGGTTCCACCTCCTTTTTGAAAAGGTGGATCTTATGGATCTTATGGCTATGGAACACTACATGCTTCCAGATTTAATTGCTGTCTTGGTCAGTTCTGCCAAATTATTTTTCCCTTTTTTATTCTTTGTTATAAGGGATGGCTGAGAGAGAGGAATGGGATCTAAAATTAAATACCTTCTTCATAATAACCTTAAAAGTTAGGTTGCATATCATCTCCATTTTACAAATGAGGAAACAAAATTTAGAGAATTAAGATAATTTGTTAATGCTTACAATAAGTTTTGTGGCCAATGTTCAAACACTGATCCTCAGACTTTACATCTAGGACGACCTGTTATTAATCTGGAACCCATTCAGTGACATTCTCGACACATGGTCATCCATCATGTGAATATTTTTGCTGATGGCAAATTCACTCTCTTATGAGAAAGTCTCTGTGAATTCTACTTAGAACAGCTCTGGTTATTAAGGTTTCCCGTAAATTGGGCCAAATCTTTCTGCAGCTGCTACTTATATAATAAAAAAATAGCTGTTCCTTCAGTACAGCAGGATTATGACCTCCTTTATATAGGTTACTATGCTATCCTTAATGTAGTATAAGATTATAGTGATTTCCCCTTCATTGTGCTAGTATCCTCTCCAAGTGAAAGAAATCTGAAGTTATTTTCTTGGTCATTGGTTGTTCTATTAATATAGTAATATTAATCTCCTTTTAACTTTTCACTGCCTTTAACACAGGTTTATAGACCTTTTTTTGGGGGGGAAGGGGCATCTTGTGGTAGAGTTTGGCTGCTACAGACCTCAATTTTTCCCATTTACTCTTTTGTCATACTTGCACTACTAATTTTTAAAGTTTAGAATTACTGAAGTATGTGAAACCATTCCATTATTTGTCATAACATTGTGACTCATTTCCTTTTAAAAATCTAAAAAAATCCCATGGAACAAACAGGAAGCTTATATAGATTCTCAGGCTACAATCCAATGGATTTGAATATGTCACAGGCTCTAGGATTCATTTAGTAGCCCCATAATAGTTTGTTCCATATTTATTTAGGAAAAAATTTACACTCAGTGGGGAATGTGTGAAAAAACAATTGTCATCAGAAAGTAATCACTCATAATTTCCCTCTAATCAGGTAGTAACTTTTACCTTTAACAAATCCTCCTAAAATAAATATTAAAAATTTTTTTAATAAATCACTGGCACTCTGTTGAGATCTATAAATGTAAGTGGTAGTTAGGTAGATTAGCTGTTGAGTTCCTTACTTCAAACAGGATAAATTTTTTTTTTTTTACAAATGATTGAAGAACTCCATTAATCTTTAAACTCAAACCTATGCATAGCCTAGCTCTCTCTGCAATACCTCTTAAAGACTCACTTTCACTATCTGCCACTCCTATTGAGTTCTTCTGTTTCTCTCCTTATTTTCTGAATTAACATATTTTTGGGGGCATAGTAGATGTTTAATAAATCAAATTCATTGTAGTACAGTATTGCTCATTTTGTAGATTAAAAAAAGTGAATCTTACAGATATTGGGTATTTCATCTAAGGTCATTTAGCTTATTAGTGGTAGAATTAAAACTAGAATGTGTTCATATATGTTCGTGTGTTTTATATTTTACATAGGGTTTGAAACCTAGGTCCCCTGTTTCCAAATATAGTGCCTTTCAATTGCAACATGCCATTTCTGTGGATGTGTTGTGATCTGCATCATTGGAGGAAATATATTGATGAGATTTCATATTCATTGGAATATTAAAGTATTGGTCGTGCTGTAGCCTAGGATTTGATCTTTATATTATAGTTATAGAAATGATATTTTTGTGTAATTGAATTTTAGGTGTATTAGCAAATTTTATCCATGCCCTTCAAATAATTTTAGTTTCCATTAAACTTTAGATCATACTGTTGCATTAAAAACATAAAATATCACAGACTTTCTTTTAATTAAACTCTCTTCTGAATGGTGACTTTGCTTCTCTTTAATCTCCTCTGCTGTAACCACTTTCCAAAGTAAATAAAGGCTTTGGGTGAGCTGTGAAACAGCAGTTGTCTAACTCTCTTCTTTCATATTAAACATATTATGTAAGGGGAAGAATGGTAAAACAGTATTAGCTGACAGGTTAACAGGATGCTTTTAGGAACTGCTCACCTCACTCAAAACTAACACTTTCTCCCTAGTATGATGTATCTAATGGAGATTAGCTATTTCATAGAGACTCATAATAACATAGGAATCATCTCTCTCTTTGTTCCCCACAGTGTTTGGCAATTTTGCTATAAAACAATTGAGGCTTTTATTTTACTGCTTTCAAAAGAAATGAATATGGCTTAGATAAGTTTAATCTTTTTACTTTCATTTTTATGGGTTCCCTGCAAAATATCTTGTGGTGTGAAAAGGGATACTCTTTTTATTGTTGTGCTTTTTAAGATCTTTTTTATTTCATGTTTTAAAGTATCATTTTACTAGTATGAGATTTATCTTTTTAGACATTTTTATTATTATAAAATACTGCAGTGCTCTCCAACTCATTACTGAGATTTTAATTTGCTACACTTAAGTTTCTTTGAAAATTCCAAATCTGGATTTTCCCTAGAATCTGTGACATTGATATGTGGTTTAGAAAACAAGGTGGTTTGGTCGTGTAATGAGGACAAAGGAGAAGAGGTTTATAGCTCAGATGATACTAGCTCAGAAGGTATAGCTCATATGGTATTTAGATAAATGTAGAGAAAAAACTCTACACATTGTGTGTACTCCCTTTTGAAGGATTTATGGAAGGTAGAGATGAACAAGAGTTGCACAGAGTGAAAAGGTATGGTTGAATTACCATCTGTACTTTTGGAAGGAGTGAGATCATGGAGTCAACTGCTGTTCCATAACTCATCCAAAGCCTTCATTAACTTTGGAAAGTTGTTGTGGCAACAGCAGAAGCAAAGTAACCATTCTGAAGAGATGAGCTCATGTAGTTATAGTAGCATGGACATTTCATTGTATTGTTTTATTCTGAAGGAATTAATTTTTCTGTGGTAAAATGAAAGGTTTTTAAGCATTAGTATAACCCAAGATGAGAGAACTACTGTGCTGTTTTACTAGCGCCCATGAAAACTCCAAACATACACTGAACCACATTCTTACCTTCTTGTACCTTTGAAGGTAGGGAATTACCATACTTTTTAAAAAAAGGTTCAATAAATTTAGGCCTAACATAGTTCTAGATTTGGTGAGAATGGTCCTAACATCAGTATGAAGGGAATGTGAACTAGAGATGACCATAATTTAATCCATGTGGAAATTATTCTTATCCTCATGCTAAAATACCTTGTGTGTTTACAGATTTAGAATTGCCATAAGAAACTCATGAAAAGCTATAAGATACCATTTTTTAATGTCCTAGAACTATCAACATAAGGAAATGTGCAAATATAAAATTACTACACCTTTTTTCAGCTTCTGGTAGTCATAAGCTGCTGCTTATCAGAGGTAGATGGGGGAACTGTGGTCAAACAGATTATCCTATATTCCTGATCCACAAGAGAGCAAGGAATATATTATTCTCTTGTTGGGAAAAGAATGATTTCAGCTGATAAGTAACTAATAATTACTTAGTGACTCCAGAAATCCTTTAGAAATGAAGAAGCAGTTAAAGAATAATCTTATTAGATGACATCTTGCGTTTATTTTTCCCCACCTAAAACTTTAATGTATTTTTTTTTTGCAGGGATATTAAGCCTGATAATATTCTTATGGATGTGAATGGGCACATTCGGTTAGCGGATTTTGGTTCTTGCTTGAAACTCATGGAAGATGGAACAGTACGTATATTTGGAAAAAATTTTGTCTCACAAATTTCCATTGAAACCTTTTTTCTTTACCCATGTGCTTTACAAATCCTTTCTGAAAACTATTTCTTATAATGGAGTTTACCTATAAAGTTATTTTTCTAAAAAATTTTCATAATTAAAACAACAGGAATTAAATCAGACATGTAAGAAAGACTCATAAATTTTGTTTGTTACACAAAAAATTATATAAATTTCAACAAAAGCATTCTTATTTACTTTTATATCCCCTTTTTAATCTCACCTTTTCCTGTGTCTTTGAAAGATTTTATTATAAATCTTATAGTCATAATCAGTGTGATAGGTTTTCTGATTTTATTTTCTTTACATTTCTGTGGTCTTTCTGTGTTTCACTTGTAATTCTCATATTTGTCATTTTTATAGTATCCTTAATTCCATCATGGAGGCTATATGGCATAATGATAGAGAACCACCCTTGGAGCCCTGAAGATCTGGGTTCAAGTCTCACCTCATGTGACCCTGTCACATACTGATTGTATGTCCCTAGTCAGATTCCTTAATCTCTTATTGGTCTAGGCTAGAAGTGTCAAACACACTACATGCAGCTCACCAACATTCCTGAGTTAAGAAATCCTGAGCCAAATTAAAATGTGGTTCTGAACTGATTTTAATGTGTTGTTGTATTACTAAAAAAAAAAAAAGAAACATTAATATATTTGATTTTTAAAGTCATTATGCAGCCCTCAGGGATCTTGATGTATGTTTTTGTGGCTCCTGTTCCTATTTGATTTTGACATCGCTGTTGCATATCAGGTGTCAGTCTGCATTAATGAAAGGATTTTCTTCACCAGAAATTTTCCTATACCAGTAAAATTCTGGTCCTGTCCCTTTTCCTATCCCTAATATTCAATTTTGTTGACATACAGAGTTTAGTTAGCATTTCCCAATTGCTTTATAAAAGTATGACCTATTTTCATTTGACTTTAATTAATACAAAATGTTTTGAGTATTTTTTTTGTATAGATGGGTTTCTTTCCTTTTCAAAATGTTCTTAGGCTATGGTTCTAGTAATTGAAGTACTGGATCAAAGGCATATAATTTAAAAATTCTTATTTTCAGAATTTTTTTCCTGAAAGATTACATCAGGTTTTTACCTCTTTAAGGAGTGTAATGACTTCCTTTATCCCTCACATTCTCATGTATTGAATTTTATCACTTTAAATGATTATTGCCAGTTTGTTGGACGCGAGGCAGTATCCCAGTTGTTCTGATTCTCACTTTATTGATTTAGAGTTAGAGCAGTATTTCAGATGATTATTACCAATTAATTTATTTTCCTTCAAGAAATGAGTATATTTTTGACTATTTATTCATTGAGGCATGGATAGTATGGGTTCAAGTCTTATAACAAAATCCAAATTTCAGAAACTGAACATATACCTGAACATAAAAGCTTTGGAATCCCTAATAGTGGTCACCGAGCCCTTTTTAAAATTTTGATGAAGGAGAAACCTCCTTAGACTTCTCATTTCATTTTTGATAGCTCTAATGATTAGGAAATTGTTTCTTAAATCTATCTCTCTACAACTTTTTCTAATTAGGTGCTTTGGGACCAATTAGAAAAAGTTTAATCCATTCATATTGACTATCTAATCTTAAAGGTAAATTGTTGGTGATTTGATTTATTTGGTATTAAATCTATAAGTAGTATTGACATTTTTACTATGTTAATCCAACCTAGCCATTTACATTGGATGGCTCATTACTTACAAGTTCTTCTTTTAGTTATCTTTATGTGTATGTTGGTAAGTTAATCGCCAGAGTTTTTGAGGTAATTTGTTGTAATTGGCATTTCTTTCTATTATCTTTCTCAGGATGTCTCTTGGAGACTTCATGAAATCAGTCATCTTTCATCTTTCATTTTCACTATCAAGGTTTATTTACAGTTTAGGTGTTTGTTATGCAGTAGATTTGTATTTATTCATTCTCTCACATTCTTTTATTGGATTATTTAATTCATTCATACCTGAAGCCAGAATTGCTAGACATTCCCTCTATTTCTTTGGTCTTAATTTTTTCAACTAACATTTTATTCTTCCTTCCCTTCCTCTCCCCGACTTCTACCATGGGAAAGGAAAAACAAAACCATTATAAAATATGCATAATAAAGGAAAACAAATTCCCATATTGACCCTGTCCAAAAATATGTCTCATTCTGTATCTATAGTACATCTCTGTCTGGAGATGGGTACACCATGTTTCATCATTGGACCTTTGAAATCATAATTGGTTATTGCCTTGATCAGAGTTCTTAAAGTCTTTCTTTCAGAGTAGTTTGTAATTACAAAATTATATCATTTGTTTCTCCTTATTCAGCTTATTTCACTCTTCATTGGTTCATACATATCTTCCTGATTTTCTCAGAAATCATCCTTTGTCAATTCTTACAACACATTAATATTTGATTACATTTAAATATCATAATTTGGTAAGTCATTCCTCAGTTGATAGGAGCTCCTAGGTGCTCCTTTAGTTTTCCATTTCTTTGCTCTTACAAAAAGAGCTGTTATAAATATTCTTGTACTTTTGAATCCTTTCCTTCTTTCTTTGCTCTCTTTGGCAAATCCTTGTAATGGACTCTCTAAACTAAAAGGATTTGCACAGTTCAGTAACTTTAGGGACATGATTCCAAATTCCTTTGCAGAATAGCAGGAACAATTTACAACTCCACTAAAAGTGCATCAATGTGCCTGTTTTTCTCCAGCCTTTCCAGCATTTATCATTTTCCTTTTTTTTTCAACTTTGTTAATCTAATGAGTATGAGTGAGATGGAATCTCAGAATTGCTTTAATTTACATTTTCAGATTATTAGATATAATCTGGAGCATTTTATTCATATGGCTGTTGAAAAAATTGGTTTTCTTTTGAGAGCTGCTTGTTCAAAGCTTTTTGATGACAACATATTGAGAATAATTTTTTCTTAAATTCTCAAGAATGTGAATCTGTTCTTTTATATCTTGGAAATGAGATCTTTATCAGAGAAACTTGTAATTCCTTCCTCTTTTAAGTCAGTACTATTTTTTTTGTGCTTAAGAAGAGGGTGCTATTATTTAGATTGCTTACACTACTTTGATGTTAATCTGTTCCCAGAAACTCTCTGCTCTCTTACATTTTTAATTTTGCTACTTCTATCCTTCTTTGAGTGTGGAATTTAGATTGTTAATTTTACTTCATTTTTTTTTTTTGCTTAATCTATGTCTACCCTTTTCATTCCTTCCCCTTCCTACTGGGTTAAGGAAGTATTTAAAAATCTTTCCTTTGTCTTTCATTTTATCCCTTATTTTGCATCATTACTTTTTGCTTTAATCTTTTCCAGGAAATTTTCCTTTCCTTTTTCCTCTTCACTATTTATAGTATCTAAACTTTTAAAGGAAAAGTTAAGCGAATTATAGGTAGAAATTGATAGTAACGCTATAATATTGGGGACCTTAAGCTTCCCCTCTCAAAATTATATACATCTAACAAAAAAGTAAATAAGAAGGAAGTTAAGGAAAATAGAATCTTAGGTAAGCTAGATATGAGAGATATCTAGAGAGAATTGAATGAGAACAGAAAAGAATACACTTTTTTATTAGTGGTACATGGTACTTTACAAAAAATGACCATATGTTAAGGGATAAAAACTTTATGGTTAAATGTAGAAAAGCAGAAAAATTAAGTGCATCCTTTTCAGATCACATTGCAATAAAAATTATATTCAAAAAGGAACCATTGAAACACAGATTAAAATCTAATTGGAGACTAAAGAAACTAACCTTAAAGAATGAGTAGATTAAGGAACAAATCCTGGAAACAATCGATAATTTCACTAAAGAAAATGACAGTAATGAGACAGCATACCAAAACCTGTGGCATACAGCAAAAGCAGTAATCAGAGGGAAAATTTCTGTCTCTTAAGTGCTTATAACAATAAAATAGGAAAAAGCTGACCAGTGAATTGGGTATGTAATTTTAAAAATTAGAAAAAAATGTAAAAAATCCCTAATTTATCACTGAATTGGAAATCTTAAAAATTAAAGGTAAGATTAATAAAACAATGTAAGAAAACCATGGAATTAATACATAAAACTAGCAGGGGAGGTTAATGGAGAAAAAGACCCAATAAAATAGATAAATCATTGGTTAATATGATTAAAATAAAGAGAAAAGAAAACCAAATCACTAGTATTAAAATGAAAAGGGTGAATATACCATTAATGAAAATGAAATCAGAGTGATTATAAGAAGTTATTTTCCTCAAATATATGCCAATAAATTCAACAACTTAAGTGAAATGGAAAGATATTTACAAAAATATATATTGCCTAGATTAACAGGAGAGGAAAAAGGGTATATGAACATACCTGTTTTAGAAAAAAAAATTAAATGGGCCATAAATGAGCTTCCTAAGAAAAAAGCATCAGGACCAGATGGATTTACAGGTGAATTCTACCAAGCAGTGAAAGATCAACTAATTCCATTACTAAATAAATTATTTGTCATAATAGGCAAAGAAAGAGTCCTACCAAACTCCTTTTATGAAACAAATATTGTTTCCTAAACCAGGAAAAGTAAAAACAGAGAAAGAAAATTATAGATCAGTTTTATTAATAAATATGGATGCAGAAATCCTAAATAAAATACTAGCTAGGAGACAGCAATATATTACAAAAATTATACATTTTGACAAAATAGGATTTATACCAGGAAAAAGGCTTATGAAAGAAGATGCTATCCACATCCAGAGATAGAACTGATAAGTAGAATTTGTATAGTATGATTTTACATTTCTATACATATTTGTGTCTAATGGTAGTCTTCTCTAGGGAAGATGTAGAAAAAATGCCTGGCAGAGGACAAAAGAAAACTTAAAGGAAAACACAGAAAAGCAGGGTGAAAATGATGTGTAATATTTATTATATATTTTTATTACATATTTTTTCAAGAAATATTAAACTGAGGGGCGGCCAGGTGGCTCAGCGAGTAAGAGCACTGGCTCCAGTGTCGGGATGACCTGGATCAAATCTGGACTCAGATACTCAGCACCACACCCAGAAATAACTGGCCGTGTAACCTTGAGCAAGTTACTTAACCCTGATTGCTTTAAAAAAATAAAAAAGAAAAAAAAGAAATATTAAACTGAAATGGAAATTCATGTTTTTATATTAAGTCCTCTGTTGTGCTGTGTACATGAAAATATTCTTTTTTGCATTTAATTTCAAAACTGAACAAAAATGAAAATAATTTTTTAAATGAAAATAAAATGGGACCTAAAAAAGGAAACTAACATTTTCATTATTATGAATTTTGTAGGGATGATTTAGTCACACTCTTTTTTCCTCTCACTACTTCACATCCCCATTCTTGTAACTTCCCACATTATTATTTCTTCCTACAAGATTTATTTCTTTACCTCAGAGGGATTATTATTACATGGGGTAATTTACATGCAACTCTTCCATCTTTCTTTTCTTGATTTTGCAATTCTGCTAAATCTTTAAGCCTTTAAGACCTTTTTGTTCATTGATCATCGTTTTTTCTTTTACCACATACATGAATATTTTCCCTTTTAAAAAATTATAACCAAGAGGCAGCTAGGTGGTGTGCAGTGAGTAGAGTGCTGGCCCTGGAGTCAGGAGGACCTGAGTTTGTATCCAGCCTCAGACACTTAACACACACGAACAAAAAACCTAGCTGTGTGACCTTGGGCAAGTTACTTAAACCCAATTGCCCTCCAAAAAGCAAAAAAAAAAAAAAGATAACCAAGAAGTACAAGAGAATTAATTTCATCATTATTTCCTTTTTTTGGTTAATTGTACTTATTTACCTTTCTAAGGTTGTTGTTTTAGGTGTTGACCACCAATAGGCTGAGTCTGTTTTCTGATGACTAATCTAAGTATGGTGATTTATGTTCAATAGTAACCTGGCTTATGTCTTTGTCCTGTTATTGTATACAGCTGGTGATGAATTTTTTTTGGCCCTGACCACTTATGAAAGAAAGAAACATTTTTCTATAGTTCTCTGTCCTTTGTAACCCACTTTCACTTCTGTAACGATAATAGCAAAGTTGTGGGAAGATGGACAGTGCATACTTAGAATGATAATTTTTAATTTACAAATAAACTTTAATTTGATGACTGATCATTTGCATATTAGAACCTGGTCCTAAGACCAAGGAGTGAACATGTTCTCTGGAACTCAGTTATAGCAAACTTATAATCCTTGCATTAAAAACAAATCAAAGCAGAAGAAAATAAGAACTTATAACTGAATGGAAAGATGGTTCACAGACACCCCTTGAAGATGCAGTTGGCAGAGTGGGTTTTTTTGAATGCCTAAAGACAAGAAGAAACATTATTTCGTGGAATATTAGGTCAGCAGTACTTATTGCAGCACTAATAATAAGTATTTGCAAAAAGACTACTCTGGAAGTAATTATAGTTTATGCACCAACATTGGTTGGTGACAATGAAGAGAAAAATTGTTTAAAGAATTTGCTAAGACCATAAAAATTGAATTAACATATAACCTAATATTTAGTGACTTAACTGCAAAAAAGTAAAAGAAAATAAAGAAAAATATTTCTATTACATTTTATCATCTTGTCCTAAAATTCCTTATTTCTGCAAGTTCCTCCAGTTGATTAAAAGAATAGCTAAGATTTTCATAGAACAGTTGCTGTAGTTTCATTACATTTTTATGCATTAAAGCAGCAGTTCTGGGGGTGGCTAGGTGGCGCAGTGAATAGAGCACCAGCTCTGGAGTCAGGAGGACCTGAGTTCAAATCCAGCCTCAGACACTTAACACTTACTAGCCATGTGACCCAATTGCCCAGCCTTTCCCCCTCCAAAAAGCAAAAAAAGAACCACCAACCCCCAAAAAGAAACAACAAAAAAAAAGCAGCAGTTCTTAAAAGTGGAGTACCTGTGTACCTGGTAGTACCTGAGACTCTCTAGGTCAAAACTTTTATTATACCACTAAAAAATTTAAATTTCCAATACTGTAAGTGTTGATAGCTATAGCCCATATAAACGAAAGTTATTTGGGGCATTTCTCAGTTTTTTAGCATCTAAAAGAATCTTGAGACCAAAATGTTTGTAAACTGCTACACTAGATTGAGAGTGGTGAGTGAATGACAGTGATAATGGGACGTGTAGTAATATGCATCTAAGTATATAAATGTACTGTCGTATATATGTATTTGTGTGTGTATATGTATGTATGTATATATACACATATGGATTCTTTAAAAAAACAGCTATATGGAAATAGTTTTCATTAACAGTGGCATAGAATGTAAACATGTTCATTGAGTGTAGGGATTATTTCTTTATTTTTATATTTGTGTTTCTAGTTCCTGACACAAGGTAGATGCTTAATGTTTGTTTATTGTTTTTTTTACTAAGAAGGCAGTAATCCTGTTCAGGCCATGATTTGGCCACACGTCATCTGTTGTGTTCAGTTATCAGCTCCACATTTGAGAAAGGAGTTTAATTACCTAGAGACCTTCCAAAGAAGTTCAACCAAGTTGTTGAAGGGCCTTTACATTATGGCATATGAGGACTCCTTAAGGAACCTGGGGTTCTTTAGCCTGGAGCAGAGAAAAGCTAGGGAAAGGGATTTGATGAACTGTGATGTGAAAGGGGAATTAGACTCTTGCTTGGCCCAAGAGAGTAGGAAGGGACAACACATGCAAGTTTTAGAGAGGCAAATTTAGGGTTAAAGTAAGGAAACATGTCTTAACAATTAGATCTCTTCAGAGAAGGATGGTGTGCCTTAAGTGGGAGGGTTTACTTCTCAATAAAGGTCTTCATTCAAAGGCTTGATGAGTGTTGACTTGTCAGGTATGTTATAAAATAGAATTCTTATTTTAGTACAAATTGGGCTTAGATGGTCTTTAAGCTCCTGTGAACTTTTGAGATACTGCATTCTAATAGTTCTGTAATCAAAATAATTACCAGGTTTTTTATGGGGAAATGTGTATGTGTGTCTTTTGTTTTGAATGGTCTTTTTACTTTTTTTTTTTTGACTGAGCTTGAACTACAAAAGTAGTTCAGCACTAGTACAATTTATGTAGTTATAGAGGCAGTATATGTCTAGAGTCTTTTAGGTCACACAACCAATATGCAAGTCAGAGGGAGGGTTTGAACCTAGGTCTTCCTTGGTGACCTCTCTATCCGCCATGTCATGCTGCCTCATTTTTGTGAGTACTAATTCTTTTATAGTCCATCTTAAAGTTTTGTTTTGTTTTTGGAGGCAGGGCAATTGGGGTTAAGTGACCTGCCCAACATCACACGACTAGTAAGTGTTAAGTGTCAGAGGCCAGATTTTAAGTTGGTCCTCCTGACTCCAGGGCTGGTACTCTACTCACTGCGCCACCTAGCATTCCCTTTAAATTTTTATCTAACTCATATTCTTTTTTATTTTTACAATTCTTTTTCCCAAAAAATGAATAAATTGGGAGACATGTATTAGTGACCAGTATTTATGAATAAATATTTTTCTTGTCCCTTCCTTTTTGGTGCATGACTATGACAGTCAAATTCAAATTATTTCCATAGATGTGTGTCTAATTATAATTTATTTTTTAAAAATTTCAAGTAAACAGTATTACAAAAGCCAATACACTGTTAGCAAATAATGATTTTATGAAAGTAAGCCTACTACTTTAGGGAACAAAGTGAGTGTCCAGGGAAGGCAAAGAAGAGTTCTATAACAAGGGAGCTTTTTAACATAACTTTTAAAATAAATCTATTTATTTTTAATGCCAAAAAATCCACTTGCCATGGCACACTATTGATTTTAAAATATCTTTTGTGTTTTACTAAAGGCTAGAAGCCTTCAGAGGATAGAGGACACGGTTTTCAGATGCATCAGGTTTTACAATTTTCTAATCATACCTAAAACAAACAAGCATTTTCCCCCAATTCTGATGAAAGACATACTTATGGAATAATTTTGACTAAGGGTACTTCCTATAGTCATCTCTGATGATATTATATAAAGGATGTTTTCATTGGAATCATTACTTCCCTGTTTTCTAATGATTTAATTCCACACTTATTTCAGTACTTTGAAGAGTATTAATTCCATCAGTGTGAGGATTTCTTAGATTACTAAAAATGTTTACTTCTACAGGTTCAGTCCTCTGTGGCTGTTGGAACCCCAGACTATATTTCTCCAGAAATTCTTCAAGCCATGGAAGATGGGAAAGGAAAGTATGGACCAGAGTGCGACTGGTGGTCTTTGGGTGTCTGCATGTATGAAATGCTCTATGGAGAAACACCATTTTATGCAGAATCTCTGGTGGAAACATATGGGAAAATCATGAACCACAAAGTTAGTGTTTTAAAATATTTTTTAAAACTTCCTTGGTGAATGAAATAGCATAATGTTATCTAGAAATGCAAATATTTACAGGAAAATAACCAACTTTAAATTTTTTAAAGTCAGAGCTGGAAGTGATTTTAGAGATAAGATGATTGTTGCCCAAGGCTTTATCTTTGAACCTCTTTTCTTTACTTTCTGTTCCATGGTAATCTAATTAATGTTTATGGCTTCAGCAAGTACTTCTCAGCAGGTGCTTGTGATTCCTATATTTTTAGCCCTATCTCCTGAGCTTTACTTCTTTACATATACTTGTTGGCATAATATTTCTACGAGAATGTCCCATTATTAGCAAGTGCAAATTCAACATGTCTAAAACCAAGCTTATCTCTCTAGAAGTTTGCAATCCTTTATTGACATACCATTTTCATTGCCATCCTATATTAAAATATTAATGTGTATATTTAGTATTTTCACTATAACCATTGAGAGTGCCCTTCTCTCTTTACCTTCTCCCATTTCCCAAGCTCCATGGTATTGCCAAATCCATCTAGCACATTCCAGTGGCAACAGGAAAAGAGTCTCCAGCCTTTTCCACTTTCATTCCCTCTTTATCCCTTTTCCCCCCAGCTGATGGCACTCAGAACTCATTAGGCTTCTTGACTACTCAGTTGGCTTAGATAAGATGGGAGTCATCAAATCTCTGGCCCACCAGGCCTTACCATTTTTTCCTGTCCCTATGCCCTGCAGACCTCATTACTGTGACCTGACCTATTGACATAATCTAAGGACCTTTTTGCCTTGCTGTCTGCCCCTTTGCTGAATCCTTAAGGACTTGTATTTTTTTCTATCCACCCTGCAGCTGGAGTTTTTTGGTGTGTTTCTTCAGGATGTTAGAGTGTGAACTCCTGATGAGCAGGGACTACCTAGCTTCTTTTTGTTTTTCTAGCACTTAGCACAATATTTGGTACCCAATAAGTGTGTAATATGCTTTTAAAATCATTATCTCTATTCCAATCACTATTAGACTAATATTGCTTATTTGATCATTACTCTGCTAAAAAAACTCTTCAATATCTGCTCACCACATAAATACTCTCTATGTTATAGTCAAACTGAACTGCAAATTAATCTTAGTCTAAGTATAACTTTAGAAGTGGAAGGGCCCTTTGATGTTACCTGGTTTACTCTCCTCAAGGAATTTACATTTTACCGATGGAATACAACACATTCAGGTAGGTACATACATGATCATTTGAGAAGGGAGACTCCTAACCATTTAGGGAATCCAGGTAGATATCATATAGTAGGTAGCATCCAAAAATCTTGTAGCAGGTGAAGGATTTATAGAAGTGAGGAAGCCCTGAGTTCCAGGCATGAAAACAGAAGATATAATGTGAAGTTCATCAAGTTTAGCTAGAAAATTGTTTGTTTGAAGAGGAAAAATTAACCTGAAAAGATGGGTGAGGGCCATAGTATGAAGAGTTTTAAATGTCAGAGTATTTTGTATTTTGTCCTAGAGACATATAATAACCATCAAAGATTTATAGAGTACATGGTCTAACCTCTCTCTTAATATTAGTTTGATAATAACTCAAAAGGGTTATCCCTATCCATTACCACTAGGAAAACTCAATGGGTGAAGAATGCTTGTTGTCTAGACCAGTGGTGTCAAATTCAAGTAGAAATTGATCCCTACTACCTTGCAGGCCCCACAAAAACTACAAATTAACATTGTGTTGCATATTTATTTTCTTAAAAGAATTCTCACTTATCTTTCAATCTGTTTCAATAATTAAAAGAGACAAAAGAAGGCAGAGTGAATGTCTGCTTGGAAATGGCAAAGCTCTTATAAGGAAGCTCAAATTTCTCCTCAAAACATAAGTTCATTTTGTTAATATCAATGTGATACCAGAAGTTAGCATCTTTATTGTTAATAGTAATAGTTTGGCAAATATGTAGAAGTAAGATTGGCGAAAGGGAGACTAGAAAGAAGGAAGCCAGTTAGGAGTAAGTGCAGTCATACAAATAAGAGATGATGAGGGCCTAAACTAGAGTAAATGCCTTGTGAATGGGGAAATAGGGAGACACATGAAATAAAAGTTACTGAAGGAAGTCTGCAAGACTTGGCAACTGCTTAGTTATGGCAAGATGAGGAAGAGGGAAGAGACAGTATTATCTTCAAGGTTATAAACCTCCAAGGCAACAAAAACTTACTACTTCATTTGCATGTCTTTTATGTATTTATCTTCTGTTATTTTGTCTTATAGATATCCTCTTTTGATAATTTTAGGCTCCATGAAGGTCAAATACCAAGCCTTCTCTCAATTTTGTATTATCCCAAGTATTTTGCATAATCTTCTATGTGTACTAGATATATAATAACAATAATAGTAACTAATGTGTAGTACTTTAAAGTTTGCTTTGTGCTTTCTTAGATTATCTGTGAGGAAGAGGCTACTTGAATAAATCAGGGTTCAGAGAAGTTACTCACTTGACATGGTCATGGAACTAGTTAAATATAGGTAATAGGATTTGAATCCATGTTTTCCTGACTGCAAGTTCAACAGTGTTGATTTATTGTTAATATAAATGTTTTCAGCTCCCTGGTTGACATAACTCTTACGATCATTATTGATTATTGTGATTTAATATCTTTGTTGTATTCTTAATCTGATATTCATTTTTGGTTTTCTTATTATGATTGTTCAATCTTTAGGAGAGGTTTCAGTTTCCAGTTCAAGTGACAGATGTGTCTGAAAGTGCTAAAGACCTTATTCGAAGGCTCATTTGTAGCAGAGAACATCGCCTTGGACAAAACGGCATAGAAGACTTTAAAAACCACCCTTTTTTTGCTGGCATTGACTGGGATAATATTCGTAACTGTGAAGCACCTTATATCCCAGAAGTTAGTAGTCCTACAGATACTTCAAACTTTGATGTTGATGATGATTGTTTAAAGAATTCTGTAAGTATAATATTTAGAAAACTTCTTACCTTTATAATTAAAACCTATACCTTATAGTTAAGTATTTAAAAGAATTTGACAGTTTATAGGAATTTAACTTGTACTGACTTTTTGCTTGTTATCGAAAGGCATTTATGTTGCCTTCATTTTTACATATACATATGGTATCATTGAGAAAAATGATTTGCTTAAATGTTCCCATTTATAAAAATTAGTTATATTCTTATCTCCCCTGACTTATATTTCTCTTGTCAGCTGCCATTCTTCTTGTCAGGCCCATAACCTCATTGTTATCTTTGACTCATCCTTTACATCCAAACAGGGGACAAGTCCTGTCAGTTCTACATCCACAGTTCAATTCAGTTCAATTCTATTTAATAAGCATTTTTAAAAATACAGTGTAGTTATTTATCCTTGTATTAGGTGTTCACAATACAAAGAAAAACTTGAAACAGACTCTAATTTTAAGGAACTTAAATTCTGATAAATGGATATAGCATGTACACACATAACTAAATCAAAAGTATATACAAAGTAATTTCAAGTGTGTGAGTATCATTGAGTAATAACTGGGAGGATCAAGAAAGGTCTCTTATAGGAGGTGGCACTTGAGTCTTACAAGGAATTAGGGATTCCAAGATGGGAGGATGAAGAGAGAGAGAACATTCCAGGCATGGGAGATGAGAGGTAGAGAACCTAGTTCAGGGATTAGAAAATAGGCCAGTTTGACTTGGGGCATACTGAGTGAGGAAGAATATTGTGGAAAAAGTCTTGAAACATGCTGGAACCAAATTGTGAAGGATTTAAAATGCCAAGCAGAGGAAGTTTTGTTGTTGTTATTGTAAAGGATGGCATTGTTTTTGTTATTTAATCCTAATGACAGGGTCAAATCTGTAGTTTAAAAGTATCATTTTGCTAGCTTTATGGATGTTGCATTTAAGATGAGGGAGGCCCAAAACAGGAAATCTCATTAAAGTAGTCTAGGTGTGGCAGGATAAACATCTTAACTAGGGCTGTAGCCATTTGTGTGGAAAGGGACAAGTGTGAGAGATGTTATGGAAGAAGTGACAAAATTTGGTGACTAATAGATATGATGTGTAAGGAGGAGGAAAAATCAATGATGATTCTGAAGTTGTGAGGCTCTGTGACTGGGAGAATGAAAATGGAAATAAGGAACTTGACAAAGGAGATGGTTTTTTGGGCAAAAGACAATGAGTTTTGTTTTGAGCAAAACAACAATATTGAGATTCAGAAACTTTATGGGGTATCCACATGGAGAATGGTAGCAGGCAGTTGGTGATTTTAAACTGAAAATCATGATGATAATTATCAGCAGAGAGATGATCATTGAATCGATAGGAGCTGATGAGATCTAGTGAAATACATACATACATATGTTGATACACACATGTGTAGACACACACACACATAGAGAAAAGAAAAGAGAACACAAGACAAAGCCCTGTGGGAGGCCCATGTTTATCAGGCTTGATCTGGACAAACAAAAGAGACTGAGGATTAGGAAAACCAGAAGAGGATAATGTCATGAAAACCTAGAGATTTCCCCATAGCCAAAAGTGATTATCTCTTTCTCCTCAAATTTCTGGTAGTATTTTGGTTTTTTCTTTTTTCCATTTATCACCTTGTGTTTTCCATTATAGTAACTATAGAAGTAGCATATCTTCTCTATATCTGCCATTACATAGTAAGTTCATTATATTGAAGCATTATATCTTAGTTTATCCTTGTATGAAATCAGCAACAGTTTAGCCCAGCCATCTACACAGGAAAAGGCAAATGAATGAAGAATGCCTATTCTACAAATTAATACATGCAGTCGAATGGACAGCCTATAGACCTTTTCTATCAATATAAGATGGACAATATCCTGGACCCAGAAATGAGCAAGAGGATAAAAATGGACTGGATTGCTTTCAATAAATTACAGAATTCTTTTAACAAACGCAAGCTTCTCCTAGAAACAGAGACCATATTTTTAACATTAATATATTACCAGTGTTCTATGGCTATACCACATGGAGCATAACTTTTGATTAATTTTGAAGAAAACAAAAGTAAAAGATGTTAAGAGGGAAATGTATGATAGGAAAAACACATTATCTGGTCACAGTATGACCAGATGTAGATAAAAGACAGTAGCTTGACTGCACAGATATTCTCTTGGTAACCTTATGGAATCAAGGGAAGGGGAAAATAACCTTTAACATGTTGGGTAGATGCCATGTGGCAAACTTAAGGGTGGACATGGATGATAATGGCACAATATGAAATGGCATAAATTAATGGTGTATGACACACAGTTCAGATATTCAAATGTACTTGAGTGATACTTGAAATAGAGGATATTCGGGAGCCAAGATGGCAGAGTAGAAGCACAACCTTCCTGTGGCTCCAGCTTCCACCTTCCCCAATCCATGTAAAAAGGGGACTCTAAACAAACTTTGGAGCTGCAGAACCCACGAAATGACACAGAGAAGCTAACCTCCCACTGAGGACAGCCAGCATGCCAGCAGGAATCCAGCTAAGCCCTCTGGGAGCCAAGCCCAGCCCCACACCCAGGCTTTAGCCTTAGGGCGGGCCTGACCAGCCCCTGGCCAGAGGGACCCCAGATCAGCAGCAGCTGTGGCAGTTTCCAGATTTATCAATACATAGATGCGAAGGACAAAGTGAGAGGCCAGTACAGTCTGGACTTTGGGGCCAGTAAGTGGGAGTGCGTGGCTTTTATCCCAGGGCGAGAAGCCTCTGAGACACCTGCACAGCCAGCCAGCCCCATGTGGCAGCTTCAGCTCCTGGCCAGCAGAGTGTAGGGGGAGCAAGCACCAGTCTGAGGGGTAATCGCTCTTGCCTTAACCTGCTTGGATCTGGATTGCAGTCTAGGGTGGAGGTCCTGGGGTGTGTGTCCAGCTTGCCAGAGCATGTGGAGACCTCAGACAGGGCACCCATCTAATACCTCTGGCAGCTGAGAAAAACCCAGCATTTGGGACGAAAACTCCCCTGTCTGGCGGCAGAGTCCTACTGTGGAAAAAAGCCCAAAAGCCAAGTAATTGAGTGGCAAAATGGGCAGGCAAAGGAAACAAAGCAGACAGAAGATTCCAACATTACATTCCTATTTTGGGGACAAAAACGAGCAAAGCATGGAGCAGGAGGAAAACAGTGAAGTCACAACTCTTGCACCAAAAGCTTCAAAGGAAAATACAAGCTGGTTACAGGCCATAGAGGACCTTAAGAAGCATAGAGAGAAGTGGAGGAAAAATTGGGAAAAGAAATTAGAACAATGCAAGAAAATTATGAAATGAGAGTCAACAGCCTGACTGAGGAAAATAATACCTTAAAAAACAGACTGACTCAAATGGCAAAGGAGGCTCAAAAAGGCAATGAGAAGAATGCCTTAAAAAGCCGAATTTGCCAGATGGAAAAAGAATCTCAAAAGCTCAATGAGGAGAATCATGGCTTCAGAATTAAATTGGAGCAAATGGAAGCTAATGACTTTATGAGAAATCAGCAGATCCAAACAAATGAAAGAATAGAAGGCAATGTGAAATATCTCATGGAAAAACCACTGACCTGGAAAATAGATCCAGGAGAGAGAATTTAAAAATTATTGGACTACCTGAAAGCCATGATCAAAGTAAGAACCTCGAACTCATCCTCCAGGAAGTTCTCAAAGAAAACTGCCCTGATGTTTTAGAACCAGAGGGTAAAATAGAGGTTGAAAGAATCCACCGATCACCTCCTGAAAAAGATCCCAAAAATAAAACTCCTAGGAATATTATAGCCAGGTTCTGGAATTCCCAGACTAAGGAGAGAATATTACAAGCAGCTGGGAAGAAACAATTTGAATATTGTGGAAACACAATTAGGATAACCCAGGATCTGGCAGCTTCTACACTGAGGGATCGAAGGGCTTGGAATGTGATATTCAGGAGGACAAAGGAGCTGGGATTAAACCAAGAGTCACCTACCCAGCAAAACTGAGTATCATGTTTCAGGGGAAAATATGGTCATTCAGTGGAATAGAGGACTTTCAAGTATTCTTGCTGAAAAAAACAGAGTTGAATAGAAAATTTGACATTCAGATACATGAAGCAAGAGAAGCATGAGAAGGTAAACAGGGAAAAGAAATCATAAGGAATTTATCAAAGTTGAACTATTAACATTCCTACATGGAAAAACAATAAGTGTAACTGATGAAACTTTTCTCAGTAGTTGAAGGGATTAGAAATATAAATATATATATATATATATATATGTCTATATATGAGGGTATATGGGCATATGAATACATATGTGAATGTGTGTATACATGTTTACAGATATACATAGATAGAGGGCACAGGACCAATTTAACAGGAAGGGATGATAGTTAAAAGGTGAAATTAAGAGGTGAGAGAGGAATATAATGAGAGGAGATGGAGAGAGACAGATTGGGGTAAACTATCTCATACAGAAGAGGCAAGGGAAAATGGTTACAATGGAGGGGAAGAATAGGAAGGCAAAAGGGAATGGGTCAACCTTATTCCCATTGAATCTGGTTTGAGGCGGGAATGAAATACACACTATATAGGGTATCTCACCCTCCAGGAGAGTAGGGAAGGGAATGAGAGGGGGGATGATGGAAGGGAGGGCAGGCTGGGGGGGAGGGAAGTTGGAAGCACCCACTTTTGAAAAGGGACGGGATCAAAGTAGAGAATATAACAAGTGGGAGGTGGGATAGGAGGGAGGGAAATATAGTCAGTCTTTTACAATATATCTACTATGTTATTGTTTTGCATTAGCCACACATGTACAACCTATACTGAACTGCTTATCTTCCCAGTAAGGGTGGGTGACAAGGAAGGAAGGGAATGAATCTGGAATTCAAAGTTTTAAAATCAAATATTCAAATATATATGTATATATATATGTGTGTGTGTATACTATTATTAATACCATTTTACATGTAATTGGGAAATAAGATATACAGGCACTGAGGCATAGAGATCCACTGGAGAAGTCGAAAGGGGTATGTGAGAAAATATGGGAGAGAGCAGATTGGAGGAGGGGATATCCTGTGGGACTGCTATTTTGGGGTGGTGGGTAGGGGAAAAATGGGGAGAAAATTTGTAACTCAAATCTGGCGGAAACGAATGATGTAAATCAGAAGTTAATTAAAGCATTAAAAAAAAATACTGCCACCACTCTATGCGGTCTGTATTCACTGTAGCACCTAGCTGCCTCTAACATTTTTTTTTTAATTTTGAGTTACACATTCTCTCTCTCCCTTCCCTCCTCCTTCCTTGAGAAAGCAAGAAATTTGATATAGGTTGTACATGTGCAGTCATGTAAAATGCATTTCCATATTAGTCACAATATGAAACAAAATACAAATAAAAGATAGTAAAAAATACTCTTTGATCTGCATTCAGACTCTATCTTTCTCTGGAGGTGGATATAATTTTTCATCATAAATCTTTTGGGAATAATCTTGGATCTTTTTGCTGAGTCATTTAGTCTGTCATTCTATAATATTTACTGTTACTGTAACAATGTTCTCTTGGTTCTTCTCATTTCATTTCGCATTAGTTCATATAAGTCAGGTATTTCTGAAATTATCCTGCTCATCATTTCTTATAGCACAGTACTATTTCATCACAATCACACAATGCCACTTGTTTAGCCATTCCTTAATTGATGGGCATTCCCTCTCCCTCAATTTCCAATTCTTTGCCACTACAAAAAGAGCTGCTATAAATATTTTTGTACGTATAGGTCCTTTTCCTTTTTTTCTCACTGAGATATAAGCATAGTAGTGCTGTTACTGGCTCAGAGGGTATGCATGGTTTTGTAGCCTATTGGGCATGGTTTCAAATTGCTCTCTAGAATGGTTGGATCAATTCACAACTCCACCAACAGTGTATTAGTATACCTATTTCCCCACATTCCCTCCAGCATTTGCCATTTTCCTTTTCTGTCATATTAGCTGATCTGATACGTGTGAAATGGCAGCCAAGAATGGTTTTAATTTGTGTTTCTCTAATCAATAGTGATTTAGAGCTTTTTTTCCTACCTAACTATAGTTTTGACATCTTCAACTGAAAATACTTGAAAAAACCTTTGACCATTTATCAGTGGGGTGAATGACATATTTTTATAGTTTTGACTCAGTTCTCTGTAATACTTGAGAAGTGAGGCTATGGGATGAATTTGCTGTGAAAATAATGTTTTCCCCATTTTCTGCTTTCCATCAAATGTTGACTACATTGGTTTTGTTTTGTGTAAAACCTTTTTAATTTAATGTAATCAAAATTTTCCATTTTATGTCTTGTTTGGTCCTAAATTCTTTCTTTATCCATAGATCTAACAGTTAAAGTATTCCATGCTCCCCAAATGTGCTTATGGTATCACAATTTAGGTTTAAACCACATACTCATTTTGACCTTATCTTGTTAGATGATGTGAGATGTTTATCTATACCTAGTTTCTGCCAAACTATTTTCCAGTCTTCCCAGTGGTTTTTGTGTGATACTGAGTTTTTGTCCCAAAAGCTTGGATCTTTTCTTTATCAAGCACTAGATTACTATGGGTGTTTACTACTGTATGTTGTGTACCTAATCTATTCCCCTGATCCACTTATCCATCTGTTTTGTAGCCAGTACCAGATTGTTTTGTTTTGATGAATATTGCTTTATAATACAGTTTGATGTCTGGTACAGCTATGCTCCCTTTGTTTACTTTTTTTTCATTAATTACCTTGATATTCTTGATCTTTTTTTCTTCTAGATGAGTTTTTGTTACTGTTTTTCTAGCTCCATAAAATAATTTTTGGTAGTTTGATTGGTATGGCACTGAATAAATCAATTGAAGGAGGATTGTCATTTTTATTATATGAAATATAATAGGGCCTAACCATGAGCAATTAATATATTTTTACAGTTCAGATCTGACTGTATTTGTGTGAAAATTGTTTTTTAATTGTGTTTATATGTTTAAATGTGTCCCTGTGGTTCCTAGTTTTGTCTTGGCAGGTAGACTCCACAGTTGTATTGTTTCCAGTTATTTTAAATGGAATTTCTCTTTCTATCTTTTGTTACTGGATTTTGTTGGTAATATAAAAACATATTGAAGATTTATGCAAATTTATTTTATATCCTGCCACTAGGTTTTTAGTTGATTCTCTAGGATTCTTTAAATATGCTCTACTCTCTTTTCTGAACTTTATTACCTCTATTTATATTCAATTTCTGTACTTCCTCCGTAACAGTAATGAACATTTTTTGCCAGTATAAATTTCTATTTTATGCCTTACTGGATATTAATTACTAGTGGCTTATCACATTTGTCAACTTTGTTGCTACTGCCAAGGAGTTTTATACTATCTTACCATAAGTATAGGAGATAATCTTGTTACAAAAATACTTTTAAGACTGCATTTTGTTCTGTCAAATTAAATACCTTCTTATGGATCAGCAGTGTAGGATATTCTAAGTCAGTTCAGTTTTAAGCTCTGAAAAGCCACTTGAATAGCTTAAAACTACATACACTAAGATATTTGGGATACTTTGAACAATTCCTATGTTGGTAAAGAGATTTTGTTTGTTTGTTTTTGGTGGGGGGGTATCCATTAAGATAGTTATTTTTACTTTTATCTCTGATGTTTGCCATCTCCAACACTTTCAGCTGTCTTTTCGAAGAAAATGTTCGTGATAACCCCAAGGCCTACATATGGTTCATGACATTTTGACTACTTTTATCTCTTAATCCTAAACCATATTTTCCAACCTTTTTCACTGCCCTATTCAGTTCCCATCTGTGCCTGGAAGATTCAAGTTATATGTTGATTCAGTTTAGTGAATCTTCTTGAGTTCTGATGGAATTTATCTCCCTCCCCACCCTTTATATCAGATTTTGGTTTCCAAAGCTACAGTCCTTTTCATGGTACAAGGTCAGATGACTTAAGTTTCCTATGATGTTTCTTACTGTCTTTGTTATAGGATGAAGTCAGCTAATTTAATTCTTTTATTTTGTTGTCTGTGGAGTACTTATGAGCTTTCCTTCTTAGCTGTAGTTTCTTTTATCTACTTGCTTCATTTAAAGCAAAAATAAGCAAAGTTCAGTATGACTTGCTATCTCAGAAGTTTCTCAGCTTGTTATTCAACAGGAATTTTATTTTTTAAGTACTCTCATGCTTCTAGACAGACTAAAAATAAAAACAAACTATGTTATTAATAGCATCCTCTGCCTCCTTTGCTTTTCCTTCCAAAAGTTTTATTGTTGTTTTATTTTTTGTATAATAGTCATTTCCATATATTAACCTCTTCTCCTATTGAACTCTCCCTTATAACAAAAAAAAGTTAAACAAAATTAACCAATTAACAGCCATGGCTATATCATCTTATACAAGAAGAAAGGAAATATATTGAAATCTATTAAGTGTCATATTTTCTCAATCTGTTTTCTCTAACAGAATTTCCTTTCCAGTTTCATTCTGTTCTTTCAATTAATTTTTTTTTTTAAATTGTGTTAAGCCAGTATTTCACTCAGTCAGGGGGAAGCAGTAGAAAGTCACAAAAAAGTCTCCCTGAATCAGGGGAGTATACCGTGTTTCCCCATAATAAGACCTATCCCGAAAATAAGCCCTCCCCTTACTGTGTAAGATTCCTCTAAAATAAGCCCTATTGAAATTGCTACTGTAGTGAAGGTGATCGATCCCCTGCGCTACACGCTACATTACGGTACCCTCTGTATGCACCGCCCCCCCCCCCCAGTGAAACGCACGCGGCGCTCCGAGCTGCATCCAATCAGAGCTGCAGCAGTGAGCGTGTCATCCTGTTCTTCCCCAGTGATTTGCTTGCTGGTGCCATTGAGAGCAGTGCCGCGGAGGAGAGCTGAGGCAGGACAACATAAGCCCTCCCCTGAAAATAAGCAGTCTGGTGTTTTTCTTTCCAAAAAAAAATAATAAGACAGTGTCTTATTATCGGGGAAACACGGTAGTAGCAAGCACCCCAGCATCCCCAGGGTGTCTGCCAACACAGGTTCTTAGATCTGCTTTATTAAAGGAAAGCAACTCAAAATGGGTTAACAAGCTTACTTTAATCAGTCAAATACGTATAGTTTACCTAGTTCAGGGGAAAAAGGTCAGCACCCCTTTTTTTGGGGGGGGCCTCTGGACAACGGCTTTCCAGAGTTTCATCTGATCAAATCACAGAACACTTCTCAGTGAGCCCTAAAAAAAAGCCTCACATCAGGGCTTATATAGCCTTCTCCTGGCTCAGAGAATGTAACAACTTTCTTGACTCACTGGCCAATCAAGAAGTATCTACTGAAAAACAAGCATCCCACCCCAGGCTCCAGGTGCACTTTAGCCTAGGGGCAGGGAAGATCTTAAAAATTTACATTCCCATTACAGGGAGTGACACTGATTTTTATTTTATGGCATAAACACTGTATAGTAAAGAAAGAGGGAATCTGCAATGAATATATGCTGTCATTAGGAATGTATTATTTGTTTTTAGTACTTTACAAAAGATTTTGAATCCATTTTATAACACTAAGTACTAAAAGTTCTTCATATTTTTCCAGTGGAGGAAGATATAGTAATTGAATTGGTTATAGAATTTTCTGCAATTTTTGTTGTTCATTCTTTGTTTTCAAAGAACACTGTCGATATCATAGATTGATGTTTTTACTTGCTTATGAATTGGATTTAAGTGAGGCAAAGTTGCACAAAGTTGTCAGCCTCACCCTCTCTTCCAGTCATTGAAGTCAAGTGGCAGGACAAAAGTCAAGATGGCTGTTGATGTCCTGGGATGCAGTGAATGTCTTTGACATATTCAATGTCTGACCAAACTTTTAAGTGCTCCATAGTGCGTGCTTCAGCTGCCTTCATGGCCATTGGAACAAATTGTTCTCATCTGCCCATTCTTCCTGGGGGACTCTTCACATGGTTGGGTAGACATCTTCCTAACTCCCTGACAGGTTTGAAGCCTGTTGTTTACCCTCAACTTGATTTAGCTCTGGTTTAACCTGTCTATTAAAATGATTTTACTGGGGTGTGCCAGCTGCACGTGCTACACCTTCTTAAGGCCACAGTATGATAGGATAAAACAGTCAGACTCTTAGTATGCTATTAAAATATGTTGTATCTTTTGGACCACTTTATGACTGTGGTACTTGGGACCCTTGAAAGAACATTTGCTATAGTAAAAGCAAAGAATTTTTTTAAAAATTTATTCTCTGGGCCTAAGATTTTTTATCACAGTTAATCTGAATTTGCTACCTTTGTGTTGTTTTTTGTTTACATCATGGTAGGGATTGCTCATATGTTATCTTACTTTTGTTTACTTTGTTGGCATAAATTTGCAAATGTCTTCTGATGTCTGAGTTCCTCATATTTGTAATTATTTACATATACTCCATGATATTGATATACCAAAATTTATTCAGTCACTAATTGCTCAGTGGATACTTTGCTTCCTTTTCCCCTCTCTATCCCCCAAATCTGACCATAAATATTTTTAAGTACATAGGATCTTTCCTACCTTTTTTCTTCTTTTTGTCATCAACCTTAGTGTATATGCCTAGTAATAGAATTTCTGGGTTGAAGGATATGGATATTTCAATTACTTTCTTTACCTGATTCCTGATTACTTTCCATAATGATTAGACCAATTTACAGCTCCATCAGCAATCCATTAGTTTGCCTATCTTTTCACAGCATCTCTCAACATTTACTATTCCCATCTTTCCTTGTCTTTGTTACTTTTTTTGTTATGAGATAAAATCTCAAGCTTGGCTATTTTGCTTTTCATTCTTTTATAGTTGGTGATTTAAAGCATTCTTTGAAATGATTGTGAACAGATTGCAGGTTTTTTTGAGAACTAATTGTTCATATCCTTTGATCATTAATCCAGTAATTTAATTATTCTTGATCTTATATATTTGTTAATTTTCCATAACTCTTGGGTAGTAGTCCCTTATTAAAGATATTTACAAAAAAAGATTTTTTTCACAGTTGACTTTATCCTTTTCCAAGATTTATTTTTGTTCATTCATTGTCTTTTTCAATTTTATGTAGTCTCAATTAAAGATTTTATATTTTGTAATTGCCTCTCTCTCTCTCTATATATGCATATTTATATATAAAAATTTCTCCCTGCTTTCTACAGTTGCAGTATGAGCTCTGTAAGGGTATGGACCTTGTTCATTGCTTTTTTCGGCCAGTGCTTAACACAGTGTCTGGCACACAGTAAGCACTTAATAAATACTTATTGACTGACTTTTTAAGAATTTACATTCTGGGGGGGATGATAGAAGGGAAGGCAGATTTGGGGGGGAGGGTAGTTAGAAGCAAACACTTTTGAAAAGGGACAGAGTCAAAGTAGAAAATAGAGTAAGCGAGGGGCAGGATAGGATGAAGGAAAACATAGTTAGTCTTTAACAATATGTCTACTATGGAAACGTTTTGCATGACTACACAGCTACAACTTATATTGAATTGCTTATCTTACCAGTGTGGGTGGGTGAGGAGGGAAGAAGGGAAAGAATCTGGAACTCAAAGTTTTAAAAACAAATGTTAAAAAATACTTGTGTTTTTACATGCAACTGGGAAATAAAATATACAGGCACTGGGGTTTAGAAATCCATCTTACCCTACTAGAAAGCTAGAGGAGGGGAAAGGGGGAGGATATAAGAGAGCAGATTGGGGGAAGGGGTATTCAGTAGGGGAAAGATGGGGAGAAAATTTGTAACTCAAAATCTTGTGGAAATGAATGTTGAAAACTAAAAATAAACAGATTAAAAAATTAAAATAAAAAAAATTCTAGCATAGCTGTGCAGTATATCTGTTGCAGTTCTCTTTTTTTTAGAGTATGTTTAATATTCAGAATATATATTCATTTTGAGTTTATCGTGCTATGTGGTATAAGATGTTCATCTACACTTGATTTCTGCCAGATTGCTTTCTAGTTTTCTCAACAGTTGCTGCCAGAGAGTTCTTCCTCAAGTAATTTATGTTACTATGTTTAATAGGTACTGAGTTGCTCATTGTTTTATTATTTCAGATTGTTTCTAGTCTGATATGTTTCATTGAACCACTTTGTTTTTTAACGTGTTCCAAATAGCGTTGTTAATTACTGCTTTGTAATATAGTTTGAGGTCTGGAAGTGGTGTAGTTTTCCAGAGTCCTTTGCTTTCTTGTGGCATATGAGCAGTAGTACTATCTCTGGGCTAAAGGGTATTTCCATTTTACTGACTTTTCTAGTACAATTCTAAATTTTTCCTCAGAATAGTTAGATTATTATCTCCACCCATAGTTTATTAATGTTTTCTCACAACCCTTTGAACCTTGGCTATTTTTTTATTTTATCATCTTTGCCATTGTGAGTGTTCTCCCTTTTATTCTTCTCCCACTAATTCAGGAATGAAAGGAGTATACTCATTTAGGACTAACAGTGATTTTTTAAGATACCATTCCTTGCTACAGCCATAGCATTCATCTCCTGGCACTGAGCCTCCCCATATATAACTGCATTGACTGGTTGTCAGAAAGCAGACACAATTTGTCACTAGACTCACACCTGAAGGCTTTCTAGCATGATCAAGCCTTCAAGAGTCTCATTTCTATTGGTCTAGTCTTCAAAAATAGCAGGTAACCTCCATCTCTAGATGCAGCATTGGAGTCCAGATTTAATAGATGATTGAGAGGAAAAACAATTCTAAATCTTGAAGCTTGTGTCTGACAGATTCTTTGCCCACATCCATAAAACAACCATTTTCATGTCAGTTATTCTTAGAATCACATTTCTATCAAATAATTGTACATTTTTCCAAATTCATTCTTAAACTCATCTTAAAATCATACAAGCATTGAAAAATTAGAATTTCTAAACTTGGGCACCTTATTATGTCTCTTAATTTGGAGATTGTGTCTTGTTTTCAAAAGTTATATTGTTATTTTAGGGGTATCTGTGCCCTGAATTTTAGATTTCCATCCTTCTCATACTTTTAGCCACATTAGGAGTATTTTCAAATATGTAGGACTTATCCAACATTTACCAATATCTTCTTCCACAGTCTGGTGAATATAAGGTGAAAAATTTCATTGTTTTGATTTGTGTTCTCTTTTAATTATTAGGAACATTGTTATGTGGTTGATGCTTATAATTTTTACCTTTGAGAACTGTCCTTCAAATCCTTTGTCTTTTTAGTCTGTCAGGAAATTGTTCATTTTCTTGTATATTTTTATAATTTCCTCATGTAGCTTGGATAAGAGATTTTTTTCAGTGATGTTTGCTATGAATATTTTTTTCTGTTGAAAACCACCTCTTCTACTTGCATTTCATTTTGTTCTTGCAAAAGAGTGGTGCATTTAGCTTGAAGAGAGATCAGGCAACCAGAAAAGAGCAAAAGGAGTGCAATGTAATACTAATGGGTTATTTGAGATTATATAACATAAGTTTATAGTAGTCTTGGCATAATTGCATAACCTCATTTATAGCATTCAGTAGAAAGAAGTTGAGAAGATGGATGATGGGAAATATCACATGGTTCAGTAAGATGGTGACTGAAGAGGAGTGAAAGTCCAGTCATGGAAATTGAGGCAGTTGCTGAATTGGAAAGTCAAGCTACTTGACTTTGGTCAAGGACTAAACATCGTACTGAAGCCCTCAAGTAGAAAGAGACAAAAGATTGGGATAAAGATGAAGACTGTGTAGTAAGTAGTGAAGTCTGAGAAAGAAAAAATGATTGAGGGAATCATAGATAGCTGCCATAAAAATCTTGAAGGAGGAGAAGTTGCTGAGTAACAGTTTCAGGGATAGGTTCTAAATGTGTCCTTGAGTAATAAGGAAATAACTTCTTCATTCTGGTTCAGTGTACTGAAGGTGTTGAAAATTCTGTACTATGTGTTTTGAGCCCAAGCTTAATAGAAGTAATTTTTATTAATATTGACTAACCTAATTCTAAACATTACTGCCAAAGACCTTACTCAAGCCTCTGAAGATCTCACACAAGCCATTTTAGACTTGTAGTTTGTAACACACTAAAAAAAAAATTAAGACATTTCATAGTCATGATAAAATGAGGCATCAGTTTAAGTAACAGTTCAAGTAGGTTTGCCTCATCACATGAAACAGTAATCACTTGACTTTTGGCACATTCTAGAGCAGAGGTTCTTAATTTGGAGTATCTAAACTTATTTTAAAAATATTTTATAATTGTATTTGATAATTATATGTAATTTGTTTCCTTTGTAATTCTATGTATTTTGTTTTCTACATTTATAAACATTCTAAGAAGAGATCCATAGGTTTCCCCAGAATACCAATGTCACATGCAAAAAGTTTAAGTATCTTTAACCTGAGGAATCCTTTTTCCTACAATTATTCTGTCCCCTTTTGACAACTCCTTTTAAGGATTCTTCTTTCTACCTGGTCAAAGGCAACTCAATAGATGTTTCCTTGGACTGAAATAATTAAAAACTAATTTCTTTACTTTGTGTGGTTATTATCCTAAATACTTCTGGGTTTGCAGAAAGATCTTGAGTGGTTCAGTAAGGACCCTTTGCCTTTAAACAGTTTCCTTAAAGAAAACAGTTAAACCTTTGTGTGTAGTATGGAAGAAAAGAAATTTAGTGTTCATCATTGATTTAGAATTGATAGTTAAAAGCAGGTAAGGATTTCTCTTCCAGGTGTGACCCAGGACTTTAGACTACAGTAGTTTTTCAATATTATAATATGAAGTGTAAAGGGGGAAGGAGCTCTGTATGGTTTTACGGTGGATAGGAGAGAATGTACATCTTGTACTGGAGAATGGCCAAGGAAAGAATACTGAAAAAAAGTAGGAAGTAATTTTTTATGAGAAATTTGAAGATGAATGAAAACAGTGGTGTTTACTACTTAATAATGAATTTCAATATTTGACTGCAGTTAACAACTTAGAATAAATAAGAAAACTACTTTGAAAAATCAACCCTATTAATCTATTGGAAATTTTTTTAATGAAAACATCAAATTCCTAAATAATCTTAAATTCACTTTTAAAAGGCCTCTCTCAGAGGGTATAGGTTGCCTTGTGTATAGGAAAATGATGGCATATGAGAGGAAAAGGAATTACTGAACAGTATAAAGGGATTCCAGACACCCTATGAAGGGCACATTCAGAAAAGGACTTGAACAGGGTAGGGCTGAGGTGAATGCTGATGCTTGCTTACATGGGAGAGCAGTAGCATCAGCAGAAACCTAGTAAGCTTTTACCTATAGATCGCTGGTATTGAAAAAGAAAGGGAAGGAGTATTCACTAGTTATCGATCTATAGATATCTCACTCTTCCCAGTAGCAATGGTAGCTGTGCCACTAGCCCCAGGTATTATATGGATTTTATTTGGTGGAATGGGGTGGAAACCTCTGACTCTAGAAAGAACTTGGTTGCCCAGTTGCTTGGGGGCAAGTAGAGTCCATAGGGCAATAACCATAGTGTCTCTTCCCTTACTGATCCCATAGCTGAGGCATGGTTGATTTATTTATCTTCCAAAGTAGAGGTAACTCTGTGTCTGTCCCCTGTTGGGATGTTAATATGATTGTCACTGAGTGGTGGGGAAACTCTGGTCCTGGACCAGCTTGATTGGGCGGGTAGGAGCTGGTGACATATGACAAATGGCATAGCATTCTCAGTTGTTGTAGAAAGCTAAGGCACAGTTGATTTGCTAACAGTTCCAACAGCATCTAGAATAACTTTTTCCCAGGTAACTGCTGACTATCATTTGAGAGCCAGCTTAAGTCTGGGTAGGCTTGTCAAGAGAAAGCTGAGTACCAAGTGATGAAATTTGTTTTACCTTAATAAGTAATGAAAGGGGGTGGCTAGGTGGCGCAGTGAATAGAGCACTGGCCCCGGAGTCAGGAGAACCTGAGTTCAAATCTAGCCTCAGACACTTAACACAAAAACTAGCCATGTGACCTTGGGCAAGTCACTTAACCCCAACTGCCCTCCAAAAAGCAAAAAAAAAAGTAATGAAAGATAATCTATTAAGGCATAGAACAGTTATAGTTTACTTTCAACAAGGTGAAGTACCAGTACTGATGCAGCCTTGCATTTGTTAAAGTATATACTAATATAAATGAACTTCTGTAACACTCTGCACGTAATATTTGTTCATTCATTCTGTGTTCTTTCCTTCTCAGGAAACGATGCCCCCTCCAACCCATACTGCATTCTCTGGTCACCACCTGCCATTTGTTGGTTTTACATATACTAGTAGCTGGTAAGTTTGAAACATTAAAAAAAAAAAGTTTTGCTAGGTTAGAAGAGAAGTGATATGAATTGAAGTTTAAAAAAATCTAAAATAATCTACTAGAGATCCTTCTAATTTAAAAAATGTTGGTGTGGAGTGGCTAGGTGGCACAGTGAGTAAGAGCACCAGCCTCGGAGTCAGGAGGACCCGGGATTGGTTCTGGCCTCAGATACTTAAGACCCACACACACAAAAAAAACTGGCTGTGTAACCTTGGGCAAGTTACTTAACCCCAATTGCTTTTAAAAAAAATGTTAGTGCTATAACTGTATCGAAGATTTTTATTGTTGAATAAATTAACTCAGTTTTCAGTGTTTACCTCAGGCTTCTCACAGAAAAGATTGATTAAATACTTTTAAATTTCTTAAGATATTTGAAAACACTATGGAGAAAATTTGCACTGAGGTTAATGAATGTTGAAATTATAAATTGATTTAATTTAAAGGGTTTTAGTGAGTTCCGAATAAAATTTCTACCTCTTTATTCTTCATGAAAGATATGGTAATTAATCTACAATTATCTTTAATGTGGTCTTATCCTGTCATATGTTGTTTCCTATTAACTGTAGGTTCATAGAACTGACTGTACCAATTCCTTTCTTTGCCTTTCCAAGGATAAACTGTGAACTTTCCTTCTATTTAGCTACAACTTGATTTTTTCCCCTTTGTTTTATTCATTGTGAGAATGTTAAGATTGATATGATTCAGTTTCTCCAGCTGTATGTTTCACTCCTTGTGGCTTTTGAACAGTGTGATCTCACATTTAGACAACGAAGTCATGTTAAATTTTGTACTCAATACTCAAATGTATCCTATGATCTCATTGACTTAGTTTTCTTCAACCATGCAAGTCACAGCTCAGCTGTGTCCCACCCATCCTATCGGATTCTTGTCCATATTATTCCAAATGTCCATCCCAGGGTGTCTACTGAGCATAATGGAGACCCTCCTTGCTTTTCGCTGACATTACAAGTATACCAATACCTAGAGTGTGATTCTATCTATGTACCTGTTATCCCTCATTCTTACCATCTGACCAGCTTTTATAAATGCTCTGAAAACTGTTTCTTGTCACCTTCTGATGCCTTTTCTGCCTCTCTGCCACTGTCACTGTTGAATTAGAAGGGGCCTGCATAGTGTTAAGAATTATTATGTATTTTATCTTGTTTGATTGTTATGAATAAAGAGTTCATAATCAGTTGCTTAGGCTGGTCATCAGAAAACAGACTTTGTATTTTATTAGGTCCAGACTTTAAGACTTTCCCTTTCCAGCATGGTAGAACCTACCAGATCTTGCAAAAATCTTTTGCAAAAAAGATTTTGAAAAAATCAAAAAAGCAAAAGCTTTTGAGAACCCAAAGTTGTATCTGTACCACATTTGTGGAATGAGAAGTCTGGAAACCACTACAGCTGCTGGTGATTTACTCTCCTGAAGTCTGCTCCAGCCACTGCTGCTTGGGGCCACCCTGGGGCTAAAACCACTTCTCAGTCAGGACTGTGTTCAGCTCCCAGCGTGCTGCAATGTACCCTTCCTGCTGGCCTCCTGGGCTTCCTTCAGTGTGAGATTTGTTTTTCTCTGTCACTGTGGGTTCTGTAGCTCTAAAGTTTGTTTAGAGTCATTTTTTACATGTATTAGAGGAGGTAGAAGCCAGAGATGCGCATGTGCGGAAGTCCTGTTTCTACTCTGCTGTCTTGGCTCCGCCTCCACATCTATACCACAGTAATGCATTTGAGTAGGGCTTTGTAGAAGTGACAATTAAATCACCATTTTTATAGGGTGTCCTTAAAAGTCTTAGTGCAGTTTTAGGTTTTTAAATCTTTGTACATTCTATACCTGATGACTTGTGAGTATAGAAATATGTTTCACCCAATAGGAATTAAGGGAGATATTAGTCAGAAGCAAAGCAGACTCTTAAAGATGGGGCAAAGATGGGAAAAGAAACAAACAGAAGGAAAGGCATAAGAGAAGAGGATAGAAGAAAATACATAATTAACAATCATAACTATGAGTGACATTTAAATAAGTAATAAAATGAAAAAGGATAGTAGAATGTATTTGAAACAAAATCTAACAATATATTGATTATTAGAAACCCATTTGAAATAAAAAATAAAACACAGGATTTAAATAAGGTGCTAGAGCAGAATCTTTTATGCTTCAGCTGAAATGAAAAAGAAAGGGTAGCAGTTATGATTTCAGACAATACAAAAGCAAAAAATAAAAAAAGATCTAATTAAAAGAGATAAGTTGGGAAACTGCATTTTGCTGAAATGTATCATATCAGTTCTTCTTAAACTATGGGTACTAATAATGAAAATAAGTTCTTTGTAGAAGAAAATTTCATATAGAAGTTTATTCATTCACATTATGGATATGGGATCTTGTTGATTTGAATGTTCTTTTCAGTAACATAGGTTGAAACATACCTATATTGGTCCTTCTGTGGAACTTTTTTCTATGATCTTCCATTAGTTTTCCAAGAAGGTCTCTAGACATTGCAGAGACCATCCTTACTTTATCCTGACAACACAAAATATCAATAAAGTGCTTTTATCCACTTGTCGCTATGAAAAGATTGTGATATATTAGAAAAAACATTGACTCTGGAGACAGAAAACTGCCTTTCTAAATCATCAACCCATCTTCTTTTTATATTATACATTTCCCTGGCTTTTGTTCCTATTCTTCTTTGGAGTTCCTCTTTGGTTATATATTGTAGCCTTATTAATACTGGAAAAGTGTGACCAAGAAGTCACTAAGAATTACTATAATGTGTGCCTACTTTCCCATCAATGTTGTTTTATGAAAATTATTCTTAGACAAGCTTTCATAAATCATATTCCCTAGAAAACTGTATCTTCATCATCAGACCATTGACCAAAAGATGTAAAGAGTACAAGATTCCATTATTTATTGTTTCTCACAAAAATATTGGATATAGCAGAGCAAAATATTGTCTCCAAAGCTATATTCCAGCAAGGTGGTTCTAGTCTATACATCAGAATTATTCAAGATTTCTTTAAAAAAATTTTTTTATTGATTTTGAACTTAAATACAAAAAGGCAAAAAAAAAAAACCATTTCCACGTATACAATACAAAAGAGAATTCAGTATAAAACAATAAATTTCTATTTCAGTTTACTTTTTTAAAAAAATTATGTAATTAATACTACATATTGTTTTCAAAGCTCCCTGCTTTGTATGCTTCCTTTAGTTTTCTTTTCTTCTCTGCTCTGCATTTTTTTTCTCTCCATTCCCTCTGCCCTAGAGAAGGCTACCATTAGATACAAATGAATGTGTGTGTGTGTGTGTGTGTGTTTGTAAAACCATACCATACATACTTTATCAGTTCTTTTTCTGGATATGGGTAGCATCTTCCTTCAGAGGTCTTTTGTAATTGATTTGAGTGTTTATAATACTCAGAATGACTTAATTGTTCAAACTTGTTCTTAAAACAATATTGCTGTTACTGTGTACAGCATTCTCTTGGTTCTCCCCATTTTACTCTTTATTATTTTATGCAAGTATTTATTTGTTTTTCTAAAATTGACCAGCTCATCATTTTTTATAGCAGGGTAGTATTCTATCACGATCATATACCACAATTTGTTTAACCATTTTCCTATTGATGGCTTCAATTTTTTGCCACCATCCAAAAAAAAAACCTGCCAGAAAAATTTTTACAAGTTCTTTTCCTTTTTCCTCTAATCACCTTCAGAAGCAGATCTTAATAGTGGTGTTACTGGGTCAAAGGGTATAAGCAGTTTAATAACTCTTTGGGCATAATTCCATATTATTCCCCAAAATGGTTGAATCAGTCCCACCAACAGTGAATTAGTGTTCCAGTTTTTTCCAAATCTTCTCAGATATCCTTCCATCATTTTAGCTGATCTGATAGGTATAAGATGATATCTCAAAGTTGTGTTAATTTGTATTTCTCTAATCAATAATGATTTAGAGTGTTTTTCCTATGACAATATATAGTTTTTATTTCTTTATTGAAAAACTGCCTGTTAATATGTCCTTTGACAGATTTGACAAAGTTCTTCATATCTATATGCCTATAAAAAATTTCTCCCAATTTTCTGTTTTCCTTCTAACATAGGCTACATTGGTTTTATTTGTTACAAAACCTTTAACTTAGTATAATCAAAATTATTCATTTTATACCTCTTTCTTCTTCATAAATTATTCTCCTGTCTATAAGTCTGATAGGTAATATGTTCCATAGTCTTATAATTTTCTTATGATGTGTCCCTTTATATCTAAGTCATTTATCCATTTTGACCATATCTTGTCAAATGGTAGAAAATATTGGTCTTTGCCCAATTTCTGTCCGACTGCTTTCCAGTTTTCTCAACAATTTTTACTAAATAAATTCTTATCCCAAATGCTTTCATCTTTATATTCATTAAACACAAGGTTACTATAACCATTTGCTACTGTATATTGTATGTCTGCTCTGTTCCACTGATCTAGCTTTCTATTTCTTAGCCAGAACCAAATAATTTTGATGATTACCATCTTCTTATATAGTTTAAGATTTGGTACTGTTAAGCCTCCTTCCTTTACATTTTTTTTTCATTAATTCCTTTGATATTCTTGACCTTTTGGTCTTCCAGATGAATTTTGTTATTATTTTTTCTAGCTCGGAAAAATCTTTTGGGGAGAATTTAATTGGAATGGTATTGAATAAATTGATTAAAGTAAAATTGTCATTTTTATTAGATTGGCCCTGCCTAACTATGAACAATTAATATTTCTCCAGTTATTTAAATTTGTTTGTATAAAAAGTGTTTCATAATTATGTTCATGTAGTTCCTGGATTTGTTTTTGATAGATAGTTTTGTATTTTATGTTGTCTAGAGGTATTTTAAATGAGGTATCTCCTACTCTCTCTTCTTACAGGATTTTGTTGGTGATATGTAGAAATGATGATCATTTATGTAGGTTCATTTTATATCTGCTACTTTGCGGATTGTTTCCAACTAACATTTTAGTTGAATCTTTAGGATTTACTAAGCATATAATCATATCATCTACAAAAATAGATCATTTTGTTACCTTGTTGCCCATTCTGATTTCCTTCAATTTCTTTTTCTTCTCATATTGCTTCTGTTGGCACTTCTAATACAATATTGAATAATACTGGTAACAATTAGCATTCTTGTTTCACTCCTGATTTTATTGGGAAGGCTTGTAGCTTATGCCTGTTACAAATAATGCTTACTGATGGTTTTAGTTAGATGCTTCTTATCATTTTAAGGAAAAATCACCTTATAACTGTGCTTTCAAGTGTTAATAGGAATGACTATTGTATTTTATGAAAAGCTTTTTCTGCATCTATTGATAGAATCATAGGATTTTTATTAATTTTGTTATTTATAGAATCAGTTATATTTATTGTTTTCCTTATTAGTTAAAGCATCCCTGAATTCCAGGTACAAATCCCATTTGGATAAAATGTGTAGACTTTGTGTAATATATTGTTGTAGGTTCCTAGCTAGTATTTTATTTAGAATTTTTGCATCCACATTCATTAGAATGCAATTAGTCTATAAATTTTCTTTCTGTGTTTTTACTTTTCCTGGTTTAGGTATTGGAACCATATTTGTTCCATAAAAGGAGTTTGGTGAGACTCTTTCTTTGCCTATTATTCCAAATAATTTATTCAATATTGGAATTACTTGACCTTTAAATGTGTGGTAGAATTCACCTCTAAATCTGTGAGATGCTAATGCTTTTTTCTTAGGAAGCTCATTTATAGTCTATTCAGTTTGTTTTTCTTTTTCTTTGCAAGGCAGTTGGGGTTAAGTGACTTGCCCAGGGTGACACAGCTAATAAGTGTCAGTTATCTGAGGCTAGATTTGAACTCAGGTCTTCCTGACTCCAGGGCCAACGCTGTACCCACTATGCCACCTAGCTGCTCCTTTAAAAAATTTTTTTTTCTTCATTTATTTTTAACTTGAATATTAAAACATAAATACACAATAAGAAAAGAAAAAGAAACATATTATAAACTGAAATACTAAAACCTAAATGGAAAATAAGAAAAGGAAAAAAAAGCATTTGCCATGTCCACAGAAGAACATGAGATGATCCAAATTATATAATAAATTTCCATTTCAAGAAAGCCTATGTAATAAATAGTACATATTATGTTCTGAGTTGTCCATATTTCCTTTGCTTCTTTGTAAGGTTTTTTTTTGTTTGTTCTCTGCTGTGCACTTTTTATTTTGTTCTTTTCCCCTTTCTTCAACCTTTCCCCCCTTCCCCCAGAAATGTTAAAATTAAGCATGGATATATTTGTATGTATAATATGTATACATATATATGTATGTGTATATATGTATACATATATACACACATATACACATGCATACATAAACTTACATATACTTAGATACTTATAATCATACTCACATAGATATATATATACTCATATACATCTACATAAAACTGCACTATACTTGTTTGTCTCTTTCTCTGAGGGTAGGTAATGACTTCCTTCTTAAGTCCAAGTCTTTCCTTATTTTTTTTTTAAGCAATTGGGATTAAGTTAACTTGCTCAGGGTTACACGGCCAGTTATTTCTGGGTGTGGTGCTAAGTGTCAGAGCCCGGATTCGATCCCAGGTCATCCCGACTCTGGGGCTGGTGCTCTTACTCACTGAAACATCAGGCCGCCCCTAAGCAGTTGGGGTTAAGTAACTTTCTCAAGGTTACATGGCCAGGTGTTTCTGGGTGGGTGCTAAGTGTCTGAGCCCAGATTTGATCCCAGGTCATCCCGACTCTGGGGCCGGTGCTCTTACTCGCTGTGCTACCTGGCCACCCCATTCCCCTATTTTTCTTAGTCTACCAACTCCTCATTTCCTATACCACAGAATACTTATACTGTCTACTTACTTTAGTCTACAACAGTATTGATTAGTATGGTTAACATATAGTGTAGTTTCTCTGTTCTTCTGATTAAAACTATTTTAGCTTTAACTTTGTCTGAGATCATGATTACTATGCCTACTTTTTTTCCGCTAATAAATTCAACTCCTAATCTTTATTTTATGTTTGTGTGTATCTCTTGACTCCCCTATTTTACTTCTGCCTGCTAACTTGCCCTCCTATTACTTAACCTACCCTTCCACCAAAGATCCCTCCCTTATCCTTTCTCTTCTATACTAAAATTCCTCCATTTTCCTCTTCTCTTACCCTATTCATTAAGCCTTAATTTTATTTCTTTCTGAATTTAGAAGACTTTGTTACTCTTCTAGGTTTATGTGTATTATTCCCTCTTTAATTTATTCCTGCTAAAAGTAGTGTTCCAGGGGCGGCCAGGTAGCACAGCGAGTAAGAGCACCGGCTCCAGTGTTGAGAAGACCTGGAGATCGAATCCCGGGCTCAGACACTTAGCACCCACCCCGAAACACCTGGCCGTGTAACCTTGAGCAAGTTACTTAACCCCAATTGCTTAGGGGCGGCCGGGTGGCTCAGCGAGTAAGAGCACTGGCTCCAGTGAAGGGATGACCTGGACCAAATCCGGGCTCGGATGCTCAGCACCACACCCAGAAATAATAACTGGCCATGTAACCCTGAGCAAGTTGCTTAACCCCAATTGCTTAAAAAAAAAAAAAGTAGTGTTCCAGAACTACTAATCCTTCTCCCCCCTCTAATTTCTCTTTGTCAATTCTTTCTCTCATGCCTCCTTTTGTATAAGATAATTACTCTTTTATCTTTTCCTAGGCAGTTTACTTTTTAGTATCACATCATACTCAGGTCTGTCCCAGTCTTTCTTTTGAAGTCCATTTCTTTTTATTCAGGATTGTGCTTAACTTTGCTGGATATATTTTTGACTAGAACCCCAGTTCTTTTACTCTTTGACATATAGTGTTCTAAGGTTTTGTGTGATTCTCATTGGGTCTCTGCCATATTTGAATTGTTTTTCTCTTGGTGCTCATAATGTTTTCTCCTTGAACTAGGGGTTTCAGAATCTGGGTATGATATTCCTGTAAGCTTTCCTCATAGGATCTCTTTCATATAGTGATCAGTGGAATTTTAAAAACATTTCTATGTTTCCTTCTTGTTTAATACTTTAGGATAATTTTCTTTTGTTATTTCTTGTATTATTGTATCAAGATTTTTTTTTATTTTAGCTTTCAGGTAGTCCAATCATTTCTATGTTTTCTTGATCTGTTCTCCAGATTAACCATTTTTTCTTTTTTTTTTTAAGATATATTACCTGTGTAGGTAAACTTAAAAAAAAATTATTTACTTTTAGTTTACAACATTCAGTTCCACAATCCCTTGAATTCCAGTTTTTCTCCCTCTCACTCTCCTCTGCCCTTCCCTGCCCCCCACCATGGTGGCATGCAATCTGATATAAGTTCTACAAATACCTTCATACTAAACATTAGTTAAGTTGTAAAGAAGAATTATGACCAATAGAATGAATAATGAGAAAGAAGGAACAAAACAAAAAAGAGAGAGAGCAAGTAGTTTCCTTTAATCTGCATTCAGACTCTGTAGTTCTTTCTCTAGATATGGATAGCCCTCTCCATCATGAGTCCCTTGGAGTTCTTATAACCTTGCATTGCTGAGAGGAGTCCAGTCTATCAGAGTAAGTCATCACAGATACAGTGCGTCTGTCATTGTGTACAAAGTTCTCCTGCTTCTGCTCCCCTCACTCAGCATCAGTTTATATGTCTCTCCATGTAATTATGAAGTCCTCATTTCTTATAATACAGTAGTACTCCATTAAATTCATATACCACAACTTGTTTAGCCATTCCCCAATTGATGGCCATTTGATTTACAATTCTTTGCCATTACAAAAAGAGCTGCTGTAAATATTTTTGTACATAATAATTCTTTTCCCATTTGTAAGATCTCTTTGGGATACAGCTCTAGAAGTGGTATTGCTGGGTCAAAAGGTATGCACATTTTTATAGCCCTTTGGGTATATTTCCAATTTGTTCTCCAGGATAGTTGGATCGGTGCCCAGCTCCACCAACAATGCATTAGTGTTCCATCAATTGTTTTTCTTGTGATATATTTTACTTTTTCTTATATTTTTTAATTCTGAATTTTGTTTTGTTATTTCTTGGTCTCTTATAACTTTGCTGGCTTAGTTCTAATTTTCAAGGAGTCATTTTCTTCTTTAAGTTAAGGTGCTGGATCTTCCATTCTAGAGTTGGTTGACTTTGTCATCATATTCTTCTTGTTTTTCTTGGTTTGTTCTTATTTTTCTTTTAAAATTTTCCTCAGTCTCTCTTACTTGATTTTGAAAGTCTTTTTTAAAGTTCTTCTATGATTTCTTTTTGGCAGGTGACCATTTGACTTTACTTTTTGGGATAGGAGAGGCTATTTTCACTTCATTATCTTCCTCTGAAGATGAACCCCAGTCTTCTCTACTCCCATGGTACTTTCTTTGGTTGAATTCTTTCTCCTTAGGTTGTTTCTTTTTTTAATTTGTAGCAGCTTATTTTTTGTATTCACGTCTAGTCCTGGAGTATGGGAGATGGTGCCTCTGGCCTCAGATCCTCCCTTAGTTCTTTCCTCTGGTCTGGAACTGAAACCAAGAACTCCAACCTCTTCTAAGTGCCCACAGACAGCAGCGTCTGGCCTCACTGCTTCTGCACTTGCTGGCCTTGCGCTGGTTCCATCTTACCCAGGGCCACATCTTAGCATCAGTCTGGCATTCCTTATCAGCAGATGTTCCCTTAATCTTTCCCAGGCTCAGCAGACTCCTGAGAGGAATTGAAAGTTCCTGTGACTGAGGCTAAGCCTATATCCCAGCCCAACTAACTCCAGGGCTTGCCACTTGAGGAACTTGCCAGGATGTGTTTACACTTCACAGGGATCAAACCTTGGTCTTGGGATTTTTCTTCTGATTGTCCCAGGAGGACCTTGGTTCTGTCCTAACTCTTGTTTGTTTTTAATTGCTCTATGTACTCCCTGTGGTACTGTTTTGTCTTGTTTGTGGAAGAAATGTGGAGAGCTTGGAATTTTCTGATCTATCCTGCCATCTTCCCAGAATCTTCTCTCAATTTCTTTTTCTAAAATAGGTTTATATACTCCTTTTTCTTTTCTATTAATATAGGCAGTATATATTTTTGTAAATATTCTTTCATTTCACTGGAGTTGTTGAATTTATTTGTATCTAATTAAGGAAAATAACTCCTTATAATTCCTTTGATTTCATCTTCATTAGTGATAAGTTTACCCTTTTCATTTTTAATACTAATGATTTGGTTTTCTTTCCTCTTTCTCTTAATCATACTAAGCATTGGTTTATTTATTTTGTTTTGTATTAATTCCATGATTTTCTTACACTCAGTTTTATTAATCTCATCTTCATTTTTAAGATTTCCAATTTAATGTTCAGCTAGGGATTTGGGGTTTTTTTTCTATTTTTTTTATTATAAAGCCTATTCATTTAGTAGATATAAGTAATTAAAGATATAAATTTCCCTCTGATTACTGCTTTTGTTGTATGCCATAGGTTTTGATATGTTGTCACATCGTTATTATGTCTCATTATTATCTTTAATGAAATTATTGATTATTTCTAGAATTTGTTCTTTCACCTACTCATTCTTTAAAGTTAGGTTATTTAGTCTTCAGTTAGTTTTTAATTTGTGTTTTTACAATCCCCTATTGAATATAATTTTTATTGCAGTGTGATCTAAAAAGGATGCACTTAATTTTTCTGCTTTTTTGCATTTCTCTAGATCAGCTGATTTTCTAATAAAATATTTCAAAGCCTCTTATTTTTTTCATTCTTGATTATGTTTTATTATTTCTTAGTGTCTTATAACATCATTAGCTTCTACTTAATAAATTCTAGTCTTTAAGGAGCTTTTTCTTCCTGAAGTTTTTAGATCTCTTTTCCCCATTGGTTGGCATTCTTTTCATAATATTCTTGATTTTCTTGAATTCCTATTTTTTTCGTCTAATTTCTCCTCATTCTCTCTTATTTGCTTTTTAAAGTTCTTTTTAAGATCTTCCAAGAACTCTTTTTTAGCATGTAACAATTTAACATTTTTCTTTGAAGTAGGAGTGGCTTTTTTAACTTCACTATCTTCTTCTTAGTATAAACCCAGATATCCTCTATCCCCATAATAGCTGTCTTTGCTTGGGGATCTTTCTCCTATGCTTATCATTTATATGTATGGCCTCTTATAGTTAATTTTGGTCCCAAGGTGTGGGGGATGATGCCTCAGGCCTCATTCTCTTGTTTTCTGAGCTCTGCCAAGGGCTGTACCTCAGGCACTCCTCTCTGCCACTGAGCCAAGCCACAGTGTCACTGCAGATGCTCTTGGCAGTCCCTTTCCTGGCTGCAAACTTCAGCTTACCCCTCTGCCCTAGAACTCTCCTGCTAATGCTGACAGCCAGCAGGGTCCCTGCCTCTCTGGTATCACACTCAGAAGGCATGTACTCACTAATCCTTGCCCAGAGCCACAGCCTGGGCCTAGGTCTGGTTGGCACAACTGGGCCTGGTGTCCCACAAGGGTGGAAGGTCCTTTAATCCTCCACTACCAGCACACTGTCTGTGAAGTGAAAGTTCCTGAATCCTATCCTGTCCTACCAGCACACTGTCTGTGAAATGAAAGTTCCTGAATCCCAGTGGCCTTCAGGGCTTGTTGTTTATTAATTTAGGGTAGTCTGTCTTTGTATTTCGTTGGGCCACAAGTAGGCCCCTGGAGGTCAGGTCTTTCCTGAGGTCTTATCCAGTGGTCTTATATTATTTCTGTTGCTCAAAGTTCACTTTTAAATTGATATTTTATCTTGTTTGAGTGAGAATTTTGGAGAGCCCAGTATTTCCGGTCTTATTCTACCATCTTCCTCAGTCAAGATTTGTTGAAAAACACAAGAGATAGCATTGCCAGTTACATTAAGCTCTGGAATACTAAATAGTCTTCTCTGAGAGAGCCATAACCACTCAGCAGAATTTGGCATAAGTATTTTAACAGGAAAAAGAAGGCACATGGGATGCTTAGGCATGGATTAGTTGTTAAGGAACCTTCACAGAGACAGAATCACAGATCCGTTTGTGTATTTGTAGTTAAGCAACATTATGCATTTGAATATCATTCTAATCAATAGAATTATAAAACAAAACATTGGTGAAATACTTCCAGGTCATCTGAAATGCTTTCAAGTAACCATGCTGATTTAAATTCTTGTTAGTCTTTAAAGAACCAGACTTTTTTTTTTAACAACTTTATATGTCATTTTAAAAAGCCAATTTAAGGAAATAAAGAGTTTTGATGTTGTCATTAAAATATTTCTACTAGTTAAATGAGGTTGTTTTTTAATTTAAGTTTTCCTGATTAGTCTAGAATATTAAATAGTAAAGTTCTTTTATGAATATTGAATAACCTCATTTTTACTTATCTTTGAATATCTATATTTCATCTCAAAATGATGCCAAGTCGTTTTCTCTTTTCTTCAGTGTTCTTTCAGATAGAAGCTGTTTAAGAGTTACAGCTGGACCTCCCTCAATGGATGTGGATGTCAATATTCAGCGCACTTTGGAGGACAGTTTAGCAACTGAAGCTTATGAACGGAGAATAAGACGTCTTGAACAGGAAAAACTTGAACTTAGTAGAAAGCTTCAAGGTAAAGGATTTTTTAAGGTAGTGCTGCAGCTGTTTTGCACTCTTATATGATAAACAGTGCTAGGTACTAGAGGTACAGAAACAAAAATGAAATAGTCGCTTCTCAAGGAGCTTATATTCTGAAGAGGAAAAAAACAGGGATATATGAATATATACCAAACATTTTCAGAAATAAACAGAAAGAGATAGGAAAGGATAGAGGAGAGTATAAACAGAGGTATCCAGAAAGAGATAGATTGGAACTAAGCTTTGAATGAAACTAGCTCTATTCTGAGATGGGAGCTGTGTAGCTAATGTAATGTAGCCATGGAAAATAGCCTATGCAAAGAAACAAATATGGAACCCCTAACATGAGCAATAGTATGAAAGCCAGTAGGTCTGGTCCATGAAGTACAAAAAAGGGGAATATCTATCTGTTGTTCTGTTGTTCTTACCAGCTCAGGGAAAAGGTGAAGAAATAATCAAGGGAGATATGTATTGGTCCCTTGAAGAGAGCATGACTGGTGTGAGTGCTCTCTCAAATGGAGGTTTGAAGAGGAAAACTCAGTGATTTGAAAAAAAGACCATAGGTGTGAGGAAGATGCCAATGTGAGAAGGCCACTGGGGCCAAAGTTAGAGATATGGTCCTGTAAGTTGTGGATTGGCTCAAATTATGGATAGGATACCTTCTCAATTCATTAGGCATATGTTCTTAAGATGGCAAGAATGAAAGCATCTGTGAATGTTATACTATAGTCATAATACTTTGATATCTAGAATTTGTCATTAACTCTGCAAGGATTTTTCACATATCTGTAGTTCATAAAATGCATGTGAGTCACTATTATCTTATTTTTCCTTCTTTATTTTTAAAGAATCAACACAGACAGTCCAGGCTCTCCAGTATTCAACTGTAGATGGCCCATTAACTGCAAACAAAGATTTAGAAATAAAAAACTTAAAAGAAGAAATTGAGAAGTTAAGGAAACAAATAACAGGTAAATTTCCATAGTACATTATTAAGATTTTTTGGTATACAGAAATAGTTCTCCAGAGTGCTGATATATTAAGAAAAAGGTTTGCTCTCTTAGCAAATACTGTTCTTTCAGTGTTATACTAATATCATAGTGAAATTATGGATGACACTTAACATTTATAGCACCATCTCCTATAACCTTTTAATATTTTCAAGAAATATTAATTTTATTCATTTAAGATATTTGTACATTTTTATATTGATATTTTTTTCTAATTTAGATCATGTGTTCTAAAACTCTGTATGGTAATTTATTGATCATCCAGTCCAGCTTCTTCATTTTATACGTAGAACCTAAGACCCAAACAGATGAAATGACTTAAATAAGATCTCACAGCTGGTTAATGCCAGAGTTATAAATAAGAACTCAAGTTTCTCCAATTACTGTTGGAGTTTTCTTTTTACCCTACTATAGTCTGCCTTTTCATTAGCAAGCCTTTTAGGCATATAAATAAATTATCATTTTGTAGCAATACTGTTAAGAAAAGAAAGATATCCCTAATGATATAACTATTTTATAGATTTCTTTCATATCATATTTTTTCTACTAGTCAATAAGTATATATCTTAGCACCTTCTACATATGGCGCCTCTAAATACTTAGTGTAGCAATATTGTCAAAGGATCTTATCAACAGTTAGGATCATCAGGGAAGTGGCTCTCAATAACCCAGCCCTCTATTCCTCTCAGACTTTTTATCTAGGAGTATATATCAATCATGATATGTCACTCATGTTGCTTTACCTCCGACTCTTAGTCACACTTCTTCCCTTCTGAACCAACTTATTTCAGTTGGTAAGTATTTATTAAATATCTACTATGTGCCAATTATTATGTTGGAAACAAAAATTCAAAGATAAAAAATAAAATAATCTGCCTCTAAGGAGCTTATGCTCTACAGGGGAAAGAACTTTACATCCTTTGCATATAGACAGAATAAATACTGTCTGTGGTGAGAGACAAACCTTTCCTCTTCCTGATTGTCATGTAAGGCTAGTTTTTCTTCAGAGGGTATTTAAACCATCCTAAAGACTTAATTAACTCAGGGGAATAAAGACTCAGGCTGTTGACATCACTTTCTGGTACCTTGAGTCAGTAAGCATTGATTAAGTACCTTATATGTGCTAGAAAGTGTATTGAGTCCTGGAGACATAAAGAAAAACACAAAACAAACCCTGCCTACAAGGAACTTTAATGTGGGGAGAGGACATGCAAATGACTGTATGCAAACAAGATAAATTGGGAAGCCGTTGAGAGCCCCCCAGCTTTGAAAACCCAGATGTTGATGCTTCCCTCTCCGGTAATTGTGATTTGGTATGGATGTAATGGTTGGACAGTTGGAGGCCTATCTGCTTGAAATGTTTCTGACTATATACTCTGAAGTTCGGGGTGCTGACCTTTTTCCCCTGAACTAGGTAAATGATATGTTTGATTGCCCAGAGTCTCATCTGGTCAAATCACACAACACTTCTCAAAGTAAGCCCCAAAACAAAGTCTCACATCAGGGTTTATATAGCCTTCTCCTGGCTTAGAGAATGTAACAACCCTCTTGACCCCACTGCCAAATCACAAAGTATCTCCTGAGAAACAAGCCTCCCACCACAGGCTCCAGGTGCACTTAAGCCTAGGGGCAGGGAAGATCTGAAAAATTTACATTCCTGTAACAGTACCACAAAAACCTAAAGAGAAGAGAATATCTAGGAGAAGAGGGTAGTCTGAAGTGTCAAAAAATACAGAGAAAACTATAAGGATAAAGATCGGAAAAAAAAGTAACCCATTAGATTTGACATTTGACAGAACATTTTTAACTTAGGAGAGAGCAATTTCAGTTGAATAATGAGATTGAAAACCAGACTGCAGAGACTTAAGAAAGTGAGAAGAAAGGAAGTAAAAGTATGTTTTGTAGACAGCCTTCTCAAAGTGTTTATCCAGAAAAAGGGAGGAAAGATATAGGATGATGGCTGTTTGGGATGGATAGATCATGTGAAATTTTTTTGAGGATGTAGGACACATGAGACTGTTCATAGGCAATAAGGAAGCAGCCAGGAGACAGGGAGAGATTGAAGATAACTGAGACATAGGTCTCTGCCTACTTTCTTCCAAACTACTTTCCAGTTTTCTCAGCAGTTTTAAACTCAGATGGTGAGTTCTTACACCCAAAACTTGAATCTTTGAGTTTATCAAACACTAGATTATTTTATCATTTACATCTGTGTATTATGTACTTAGTCTGTTTCAGTGATCCACCACTGAAATTTTTAGCCTGTAACAGATTGTTTTCATGATTACCACTTTATAATATAGTTTTATATCTGGTATTGCTAAGCTTCTTTCCTTTACATTTTTTTCTCATTGATTCCTTGATATTGACTTTTTCTTATTCCAAGTGAATTTTGTTATTATTTTTTCTACCTGTATAAAATAATTCCTTAGTAGTTTGATTGAATAAGTAAATTAATTTAGGTATAATTGTCATTTTTATTATATTGGCTTAGCCTACCCACGAATAATTAATATTTCTTCAATCGTTTAGATCTATTTGTGTAAAGAGTGTCTTTTAATATTGTTCATATGTTCCTTGAGTTTATCTTGGCAGATAGACTCCTGAGTATTCTATATTGTCTACAGTTATTTAAATGGAATTTCTCTATCTCTCCCTGATGGGTTTTGTTTGTAATATATGGAAATGCTGATGATTTATATGGGTTTGTTTTATATCCTGCAACTTTGCTAAATCTAGGATTCTCTAAGCATACCATCATATCATCTGTAAAGGGTGATAGTTTTGTTTCCTCGTTACCTATTTTTATTCCTCCAATTTCTTTTTCTCGTCTTATTGCTATAGCTAGCATGTCTGATACAATATTGAACAACAGTGATGATAATGGAAATCTTTTCTTCTTCCTTGATCTCATTAGATATACTTGCTCTTGGTTTTTATTATTTATCATTTTAAGCTTTCTAATGTTTTTAATAGAAATGAGTGTTGTTATTTTGTTAAGCCTTTTATTCATCTATTCAGATAATTATGTAATATTTGTTGTCCACGTACTCTTTTGTTAATTTAAAAAAACACAGTTGGTATCTGAAATTTATTATTTAGGTTCAATACTACCTAGCTTATATGGTTCAGTTAAACTGTTTTATTAAGATTTTTTGTTGGTTCCACAGTAATAACTAATTAAAAGCACTGTTGCATCTGTGCTGACATTTAGAATGCTTTTATACTAAATAACAAAGAAGATCAATGTAACTTTTTGCTACATTAAAAACAGAATAAAAATAAAACAACTAATATCAGCCTTTATCAAATAAAAAACAAGAAAACCAGGTAACCTGCGAGAAGCCTTATAGTCTAATTCTCTTAAGAGAAAAAAGAAAAGGTAAGGTAATATACTAGACAGTATAACCTCTTTTCTCCTTTGCCACTGCCACCCCTCTGGCATAGACCCTCACTGCCTCATACCTGGATTATTCATATAGCCCCTCAATATATTCTTCAGCCTAGTGACACTGGTCTCTTTGCTGTTCCTTTCACAAGGCACTCCTATATTCCTACCCAGGATGTTTTCACTGGCTAGCCCCCATACTTGGAATGCTTTTTTCCCTCATCTCTGCTTCTTGATTTCCTTAAGTCTCAGCTAAAATTCTGACACATGAAGCCTTTCCCAATTCCACTTAATGTTAGAGTTTACTCCTTATTCTTTATTGCCACTTTATCCTGCATATCACTTTCTTGTATATAGTTATTTACATATTGAATATTTGGTGTGGCAACCTATAATTGAAGTGTCTTTCAGTCTTTGTGGATCAATGTTATATTAGATAGGGCAACTAGGTGGTGCAGTGGATAGACTGCCAGGCCTGAAATCAGGAAGGCTTATCTTCCTGAGTTCAAATCTAGCCTTAGACATTTGCTAGCTATTTGACCCTGGGCAAGACACTTACACCTCAGTTTCCTTGAAAATGAGCTGGAGAAGGAAATGGCAAACCACTCTAGTATCTTTGCAAAAGAAACCAAAGAAACCTAAATGGGGTCACAGAGAGTCAGATGCAACTGAAAAACAACTGAGAAAAAAGTTCTATAATTATGGTTTACAGTTTTGTCTGTAATAACGCTTAAATTCTTTTGTATTTTATTTATTGAATTTCCAAGGGGATTTGTGTTTGTGGTGTGAGAATCTCTCATCTCTTTAATACAGAATAACTACCTTTTGTATAAGTGGGGTTGTGTTCAGTTATTGGAACATTTTTACCATTCTTACCCAAAATATGCATTGATCTATAAATCTGGCTGTTTAAGAGGGGTTTCTTTTAATTTCTTTAGGCAGTGGCTTAATCTTGTATTATTTTCATGAATTTCTTAATTTTTGTAAATGTATCTGCACAATTTAGCTTTTAGTTTGATGTTCATATTTCTTTGATTTTCTGTGGATATTATCCCTGGAGGATGTTGAGATCCATTAATGGTTTTATAAGCTTGATTTGGGTATAAAACATTAAGCAGTTATATTTGCCAGGTCCACTCGTTAGCATCTGTTATTTTTCTGTAAAGTTGTGTTTCTCTGGTTAGGAAATAGTTCTATAAATTTTAAACATGTTTATCATGCAGTATGAAAAAATCTATCATTCTTCTTTCTTAACAGAATTGTGATAAGTATGTTGGGGGGATAGATGCTATATTGTGTAATATTGTATGAGTTTTTATTTGAATTCTTTTCAAATCCATTGTGTTCTATTTTTCTAGTCCAAGATGTTAAAAAAAATACTGTTGTTGTTTTAATCTAGCTTAGTGGAGTTCAAATAAAAATGGTCCAGGAACAAGTCACTATGCTTCTATTTTAAAAAATTCGTGGGGCAGCTAGGTGGTGCAGTGAATAGAGCCCAGAATCAGAGGGATATGAGTTCAAATCAGCCTTAGAGACTTAACACTTACTAGCTGTGTGACCTTGGGCAAGTCACTTAACCCCAATTCCCCCCCCCTCCAAAAAGCTAAATAAATAAATAAATTCATTTACAGACCTGTTGACCATTGTACAGTTAGATAAAATAATTATTTATTATAACTAAATCAAAGCACTGAACTATAAGTTCATCCTTTTTAGGATCACTTAAAACCTCATTGAAATTACTTCCTTTAATATGTACATCTTCCTGTTTTTATTCATTTTTATTTGTTTTACTAGGTTTCTGTATTTTGAAAGCTTTTCATTGCATGTAGCTTGAAGATTATGACTCTGGTATGGCGTTATTTAAAACATTGTTCTTGATTTGTGGATCCTTCTGCCTTATTAGCTCTTACTAAAAACTGGCTTTCCTCTGATGACCACCTCCTTGGCCACCCTTTCTAGTGCTGCCTTCACCTCTGCTCATGATCAAGGCAGAAAAACTGGAATACTCCTTGCTCCCCATTATCATTTCCAGTTTTAGCCCTTTCTCCATCAGTCAGTAACCTCTCTTCCTTCAAGGTGCATGTTGTTCATATCTACCACTCAGTCAATATCTTAGTATCTATTGTCTATAGATCCCTAGGTCACTCCTCTTCCTTCCTCAGTGAGTTGGTTATTTTGCTCCTCCCCAACTCCTGCCCTTATAGAAGTGGGGTACTTAAGCATACATATTGATTCTGTCTCAAATACTCTTAGCTCCTCAACTACTCACATCCCATGAGCTATTCTTCCACCCCAGATCAGCCACACACAAATATGGTCATACCATTGTTCTTGCTATCATCCACAATGTGCCACCTGAATTCTGGAATTCTGGAATTCCCTCATCCGATCATAAACACTGACTTTTCATCTTGACCATGACTTCCAATCCCTTGACCACTCAATTCTCTCCCAAGCTGTCTCTTCTGCATTCTCTCCCCTTCATCTTGACTTCTTGGTGAATCAGGTCAAATCTACATTGTCTGCTCTTGAATCCCAAGCTGCTTAATGTGCCCAATTATGTCCAGCCAAACTGCGGCTTTGGATCACTCTCACCATTTTTTAACTTCATGCCTATACATGTGCTGCTTAAAAAAAGGTGGAGAACATTATTCAACCATTCCATCTGGGTCTTCTACAAATTTATGTTTCTTAACCTCAACTGGGCCCTCATTGATGCTAGGCAATTCTATTATACTTCTCTTATCAACTCACTGTCCCACTCTCTACCTTTTTATCCCTCCGCAGGCCTCCCAAGGCTCCCTCCATCTTCCCCTACTCTCTCAGCTGAGATCATTGCCTCATGTCATACAGAAAGAAAAATGAAAAAAACCATTTACTGTGAACTTCCTCTTGTCCTCTTTCTCATTCAGGTACTTTCTGCCACTTTCTCCTCCTGCATTCCTGTTTCATACGATAAAGTGGCCTATTCCTTACCAAAGCCAACCCCTCTACTTGTTCAAGCAATCTCATTCCATCCGGTCTTATCTTTTCCAATAGATTTCCCCCTCTGTCATCCACACTTTTAATTTCAGTCTCCATTTCTCTTTTGGCTCCTTTCCTGTGGCTTACAAACTTTCCCTAGTCTCCTCTTCCTGAAAAAAATCATCACTTGTTCCTTCCATGTCTGCTAACTATTGTCCTATATCCCTTCTGCTCTTTGTAGATAAATTCCTGGAAAACACTGTCTGTAATAGGTGTCTCCACTCTGCTGTCCCTCTCTTCTTAAACCCTGAAAATGTGACTTCTAACATTATTACTCCACCGAAACTGTATTCTCCAAAGTTACCTATGATCTTAGTTGCCAAATTCAGTAGCTTTTTTCAGTTCTCATCCTTGACCGCTCTGCAGCCTCTGACAATGTTGATCTCCTTCTTGATGCTCTATTCTCTCTAGGTTTTCAGGACACCATTCTCTTCTTTGGTTTTCTTCCTACCTAGCTTATTTCTCCTCTGACTATATATACGTATGAAAGAAAAAAAGTGTGTGTGTGTAATATTTTCTCCCCTTATATAAGGTTATAATTATTTTGCTTTCATCTTTGTGTCCTTGATACTTAGCACAGTGCCTTCTATACAGTAGGTGCTCCTAAGCAAAATCAGCCTAACATCATTTAAGTATCAAAACAGTGGACAAGAGAGAAGAAACAGGTGTAAAAGATTTTTTTTATCTATGGTTTTTCTTCCTTTTTAAAAAAATAATTAATTTTTAGTTTTCAGCATTCATTTCCACAGGATTTTGAGTTACAATTTTTTTCTCCCTGTCTTTCCCCTACCCCTACCTCAAAATAGCAAGCCTACTGAATACCCCTTCCCCTAATCTGTTCTCTCTTATCCTCCCCCATTACCCCCCCCCCTAACTTTCTAGTAGGGCAGTATGGGTTTCTATACCCCAGTACCTGTATATCTTATTTCCCAGTTGCATTTGAAAAACAAAATTTTAAACATTTGTTTTTAAAACTTCGGGTTCAAGGAGCAGCCAGGTGGCTCAGCGAGTAAGAGCACCGGCCCCAGTGTCGGGATGACCTGGGGATCGAATCCGGGCTCAGATACTTAGCACGACACCCAGAAATAACTGGCCATGTAACCTTGAGCAAGTTACTTAACCTCAATTGCTTAATTAAAAAAAAAATTAATAAAAAAAAAACCTTTGGGTTCCATATTTTTTCCCTTCTTCCTTCCTCACCTACCCCCACTGGGAAGGTAAGCAATTCCATATAGATTGTATATCTGTAGTTACCCAAATCATTTCCATAGTAGTTATATTGTAAAAGACTATATTTCCCTCCATCCTATTCCACTGCTAGGTCTTGTGTTATCCTGATTGTGTTTCTACAATACTCAAATTGTTTCTTCCTGACTGCTTGCAGTATTTTCTCCTTGACCTGGGAACTCTGGAATCTGGCTATAATATTCCTAGGAGTTTTCTTTTTGGGATCTTTTTCAAGAGGCGATTGGTGAATTCTTTCAATTTCTATTTTGCCCTCTGGTTCTAGAATATTGGGGCAATTTTGCTTGATAATTTCTTGAAAGATGAAGTCTAGGCTCTTTTTTTGATCATGACTAAAAACTTAAGCAAAAAATATGGTTCCTGCCCTCAAAGATCTTATATGTTATTTTATTATTATTATTATTATATTTGCTTTTTGGAGAGGGGGGGTAGGGCAGTTGGTGTTAAGTGACTTACCCAAGGTCACATGGCTAGTTTTTGTGTTAAGTGTCTGAGATTGGTTTTGAACTCAGTTTCTCCTGACTCCAGGGCTGGTACTCTATTCACTGCACCACCTAGTCACCTGAGTTCACTTATTTTTAATTCTTGCTTACATAGTCTCTAAAATGTTAATTTACTCATCCTTCCTACTTTTTTGTCATTGCTTCCTTTGAGATTCTAGTTCTTTTGCTCTTCTAAATTCAAAGCAAATCCCTTCCTTAGTTCAATTGATAAAACTCTAAATCTATAAATTAATTATTATCATCAGCACTTGTGGCTTCTTTTCTCTCTCCATACCTCTCAGTGATCTCGCCTCTCATCTATTCAGTTATCAAATCTGTTCTGATGGCTCTTAAAATCTGTATATTTAGTGTGAATCTCTTTTTTGACTTCCATTCCTGCATCACTTATTACTTGGTAGACTCTCCTCCTCTCCCTTCCCTATACCTTCTCTCCCCTTTCTTGTTCCTTCCTCTTCCTTTTCTCTTTTCCCCTCTTTCCCTTGTTTCTGTTACTTACACCCAGTGACATAATTAGTTGATAAATCTTGTCAATATAATTACATATCTCTTTCATTTGTTCTCTTCTCTCCCTGTTCATCACTATAGCCTAGTTTAAGCCTTTATTATCACTTTTCATCTAGACCTTTTCAGTAACCTCCTATTTGATGTCCTTGATTTCCTTTTCCCCCTTCTATCTAGTTCATCCATTGTACAACTGCTAAAATAATTTTCCTAAAGGAAGTTAGATCTATAGGTCTAATTCTAATTAGCAATTCTCTGCTCGAGAATCTTCCATAGCTTAATGTTGTCTCTAGATAAAATACAGACTCCTCACCTTGGCATTTAAAACCCTTTACAATTTGCTTGAGTATACCTTTTAGACTTATTTCACATTACTCATTTTCATGTGATGTTACATTGAAACTGATCTATTCACCATTTCTCAAATTCATCATTCTTCTCCAGTGCTGTAAAATATTACCTCTTCATTTCTATCTCTTAGAATTCTTGGCTTTTTAAAAAATTAATTTCAGTGTCAATTCTATGGGAAATATTTCTTCAGTTCTCATAATTGGTAGTGCTACTTCCTTATTATCTTATACTTTCCTCATTGCTTGAGGCATCCTTACTCTTGATCTGCTCACTCTTGACTATTTCATCATAAGTCCATCCTCTTCCCATTAATGAGTTTTTCCAGGATCCTCCATTCTGTGGAAGGACCAAGGTCAGGTGGCCTTCATTCCTATGCCAGGTACCTTCCTCTCCCAACTCCATGCCCCTTTTTCACTTTTTGTGTGTTGTTTTCTCCCATTAAAATATAAGATCTTTAGGGGCAGCTAGGTGGCGCAGTGAATAGAGCACCAGGCCTGGAGTCAGGAGGATCTGAGTTCAAATTCGGCCTCAGATACTTAACACAAAAACTAACCGTGTGACCTTGGGCAAGTCACTTAACCCCAACTGCCCTACTTTTCCCCTCCAAAAAGCAAAAAACAAAAACAAGCAAAAAACCCCCAAAAATAAAAGATCTTTGAGGGCAGGGACTGTCTTTTTTGCTTATATTTTTATCACTGGTGATTAGCATAATGCCTGGCACATTGTAAGTGCTTAATAAATGCTTATTTTCTTCTTTCCTTATGATTACTTACTATTTATATAGTCTATCCCCCAGTAGAATGTATGGTTGTTAAGGTTAATAACTGTTTGTTTTGTTTGTCTGTCTTTATATCCCTAGCACCTTGCTCAGACCTTTCACATAATGAATACTTATTGAATTTAAATAAATAAATAAATTCATTTGTTATGTGTACTTATTACCAACTCTAAAGAATAGAACTTGGTTTATGGATTTTTAATGTTTAAGAATCACTAAATATTTTCTTCTTAATGATATACTAAAACCTAATATTTAGTGACCTAGAATTTGGAGGTAGAAGTGATCTTACAATATCATCTGGGCCTATTCTTTCTTTTCACAAATGAAAAAACTGAGGCCTGAAGAAGTCAAAGGACTTGTACAAAGATTTTAGCCTATGACCTCATACTTAAAATTCAGTGTTCTTTGTATTTAAATCATGTTTATTATTCATGCCTTAAAGCTATGTTGCTATGTTATTTAGCAATGGAATAATAAGCATTTCATTTTATCATGTAATTTCATGTGGCATCCCTGTGTCTAACTTCAGCATTCCCTTTAAATAAAGAAATTTTAAGAGAGGATTCTGGGAATATGGTGGAGTAGATCAGGAAATTCCAAGCCCTCCAGATGCCCCCTACAAACCAGATAAAATAATGCCTTAGAGCAAATATAGACTGGTAAAAAAAAAATAGATAAGAGTAGGGGCAGAACAGTGGTCCTCCTGGGACAGTCAGAGAAGATCTCAAGAAAAATCCCAGGATGAAGTTTGGTCCCTGTGAAGTGTAACCAACTCCAGATTAGTTCCACTTAAACAACAAGCAGTGAACCCTGGGGTTAGCTGGCTTGGGAGGTACCCTCAACCTCTATCACAAAAACTTCCACAAAACCCAGGACAGTGAGGGGAGTTGGGCATCTGAGCTGGGGAAGATTGAGGGAACATCTGCTGACAGGGAACACCAGACCCAGTTGTGCTGCAGAGATATGTCCCTAGGTGATATGGAACCAGCATATGTCCAGTGAGTGCAGAAGCAGTGAAACAGAGACATGGCTGGCTATGGGCAATTACTGGCAGCTGGAGGTCTTGGTTTCTGTTTCAGGCCTGTGTTACAAAAAAAAAACAAAAAACCCTGTTACAAATAATAAAAAAAGAGGAGCCAAAAGAGAAAGAATTCAGCAATAGAAAGTTACTAGGGGAATACCTAAGATTGGGGTTCATCTTCAGAGAAGGATACTGAAGTGAAGAAATCCTATTCTACCCCAAAGAATAAAGTCAAATGGGTACCTGCCCAAAAAGAATTCATAGAAGAACTTTAAAAACCAAATGAAAGAGATTGAGGTAAAAAAGAAAGACAAGAAGAGTATGGAAAGTCAGCCGATTAGAAAAGGAGACCCATATTCTTAAGGAAAAAAAACAACTCCTTGAAAAATCAGAATTGGACAAGGGGAAGCCAGCAAAGTCATAAGAGATCGAGGAATAATAAAACAAAATATGAAATATGAAAAAATAGAAGAGAATGTAAAATATGTCAAAAGAAAAACAACTGATCTGGAGAACATATCAAGAAGAGAAAACATAAGAATAATTGAACTAACTGAAAGTTACAATCAGAAAAAGAATCTTAATACAACAATACACGAAATAACCAAAGAAAATTGTTCTGAAGCATTAGAATAAGAGGGGAAGCTAAAAATAGAAAAAATTCCACTGATTACCACCTGAAAGAGATACTATGAGGAAAACCCATAGGAATATCATAGCCAGATCCTGAAACCCCAGGTCAAGGAGAAAATATTATGTTCAGCAAGAAAAAAAATTTACATATGGTGGCACCACAATTAGAATCACGTAGCAGTGGTGTCACTTAAAACCCACAGGATTTAGAACACTGTATATTGGAGAGCAAAATAACTGGGAATCCAATTGAAAATATAATATGTAGTAAAGCTAAACATAATCCTGAATGAAAAAAAATGGACATGGGGCGGCTAGGTGGTGCAATGAGTAATGTGCTGGCCCCAGAGTCAGGAGGACCCGAGTTCAGTTCCGGCCTTAGACATTTAACACCCACACAAAAAAACTAGCCGTGTAACCTTGGGCAAGTTACTTAACCCCAATTGCCCTCCAAAAAGCACACAAAAAAAGAGACATTTATTGAATTGTCAGACTTTGAGGATTTTCTTTAAAAAAAAAAGCAACAATGAACTTGATAGATTTGACATACAAGAGCAAAGAGAAATATGAGGTATATAACAAAGTCTAATTACAAGGGACTCAATAAGGACAAACTGTTTACCTTGTTTAGAAGTAAAGTAAAACTTATGTCCAAAATTGTTATTAGTAGTTGGGTAGTTCATAAGAAAAATTAGGGTAGAACTGAGTATGATATGATTTTAAAAAGTAAAACTGTTTAGGAACAGCTAAAAATAGTAAATATCTTGTACAAATGAGTTGCGAGAGGAAGAACAGATACAGAGGAATTAGAAGGGGGAGGAGGGTTGTTCTGGTTTCATCAGGAATAGTTTCAAGGGGGAACAATACATATATATCCAGGAGAGTATAAAAGGGTTGTTGTTTTTTTTAATTCAGAAAGAAATATAATGCTAAGGGGATAGGGAGGGGGAGAGGATAAGGGAAGGATCTTTAAAGGGGAGTATGAGGGAATAGGTTAAAGGGGGGTATAGATGGGTGTTTAGATTAATGGGAATGAGAAGAATAAAGGAGGGATTCTTGGAGGGGGATAGGTTAAGTAATAGGAGGGCAAGGTTGTAGGTACAAGTAAAGTAGAGAAGTCAGGAGGGATAGGAAATAAGAGATATACACCCAAACAAAATAAAGATCAGGAGAAGAATTTGTTAGGGAAAAGGTAGCAGGGGTGGTAAATCATGATCTCAGATAAAGTTAAAGCTAAAGTAGATTTAATTAAAAGAGAAAAATAGGTAAACTACACTGTGTCAGCCATATTCATCAACATTGATTTGAAATATTTAAAACGACTACCAGGGGTGGGGAACCGCATCCTCAAAAGCCATATGTGGTCTTCTGGGTCCTTGGGTATAGCCTTTTGACTGAGTGCAAATTTTACAGAAGAAATCCTTTTATTAAGGTGATTTGTTTTGTGAAGTTTGAATTCAGTTAAAGGACTACATTGGAGGACCAAGAGGGCCACCTGTGTCTTCTAGGCAGAAGGTTCCTCATCCCTGAACTAGACAGTATAAGGTTGGAATATTAGTATGGTGTAGGAAATGACGAGTTGGTGGATTTGGAAAAATATGGAAAGACTTGGACTTAGGAAAGAAGAGCTTATCTGCACTCAGAGAAACAGAGGATAAGTATATTACAGTCTTACATAGATAAATATGCATCCATATGTCTATAAGTATAATTATAGATAACTCTATATATATATGTGTGTGAGTGTGTGTATGTGCAGGTATATATATATGTGTGTTGTATGTATTTGTTTATATGTGTATATCAGTATATGTCTATGTATGTGTGTGCATATATTTTTATACACACATATTTATATATACATATGTATACATACACACAAAATTTCTTTTTCTTATTTTCTATTTAAGTTTAAAATAAAATGTACAAAACATTTTAAAATCTTTGATTTTTGTGAATAATTATATTATGCTGTTTACAAAGGAATGATATCTTTCATTTTAGATTCTGATCATCTAGAACAACAATTGGAAGAAGCTAGTTCTATGAGGCGAGAACTAGATGATGCTTCTAGACAAATCAAGGCTTCGGAGAAACAAATAAAAATGCTAAAGCAAGAAAGAGAAGATCTTAATAAGGTAAAAAACCGAGATTTTGTTTTCGTATCTTTCTGAATTCTCCAACTTTTTCAGATAGCATATTTAAACTATTTCATATCTCCACTGCCCTGCTTCAGCGTCTACTCACAGTTTACCAACAAAAAGTCTAAGCCTCTGATAGAAGATATAGTAAGGACCTAAGCCTTCAGTCCAGTCTTATCTGGTAATGCTCTTTCACGTACTCTTGGCTTTAGCCAAGCTATTCTGCTTAGCACACACCTTCTGCATTTGCAGATGTCCTTTTTATTCTGAAAGTCCTCATTTTCTTGAAAATTAGATTGTGTACTCTAAGCACTTTAAATAAGTGTGTTGGATAGAAAAAATCAAGAGGAATAAAAATAAAATTTCTATATAATTTTCTGACCTGAAAGTACTTTGAAAGTGTTATAATTTAATATTCTTAATATATTTTTTCTGACTTTTAAAATGCAATGCAAATTTAAAATTTCATATGTTGTATCCTTCCTTCCTCTCCCAAAATAACATGTATATATGGAAATGAATTTCTGAAATCACCCATTAAGCCCATTTATCTTTTAAAACAGCATTTAAGCTGAGATGTAAAGAACATTTCATATTCTGTTTTTAAAATTTCCAAGTATCTTTAAGAAATAATAATTTACATGAAAAAGCAGAATTTTGGAATATAGGAAAACTATTTAGAAAAATAGGAGTTTGGGGACAGAACAAAGATGGCAGAAAAAAGGCAGTGAGTCACCTGAGCTCTCACAATTTCCATTCCAAACAACTTTAAATAATGCCTCAATATGAATTCTGTAGTGGCAGAAGCCACAAAGGAGTGGAGTGAAACAACTTTGCAACCTAATACAGCTCAGAAGATCAACAGGAAAGGTCTTTTTCAATGGAGTGAGAGTGAGTGGAGCACAGGCTGCACCAGTGTCGACTGGGCCCCAGCAAACAAGTAGCAGGATACAGGGGATGATTGAATCAGCGGTGGCAGCAATAGCTTCCAGAGCTCTCAACCCACAGAAATAAGGAATCATACTATTGGTCAGAAGGAGATTACAGGAGTATATTTGCTGGCCTTGGGTGCAGAACTCTTTTGCACTGTCCATACTAGAATCTGGATCACAGTCTCAGAGTGAGGAGGACTTCTAGCAAACTAGAACCTGTGGCTGCAGGGGACTGGGGACCCTAGTAACAGTTCCGGGGCAGAAAAGGAGTGCTTTTGTATTTGTGTCTAATGATCCTGCCTTGGGGGAAAGGGAGAGAAGAAATTTATATCATAACTTTGTTGTATATTTGGAGGGAATAGCAAGTGCTATGTTGTAGGTTTGCAGTTTCGTGTGCTATCATCTATTTTTTAAGTTAATTTATATATTTTTAGTTTTCAACATTCAGTTCCATAAGTTTTTAATTTTCTCTCCCTCTATTTCCTCCTCCCTCCCCAAGACAGCATGCAGTTCGATATAGATTCAACACATACATTTCCATTAAACATACTTTCACATTAGTCATGTTTTATAGAAGATTCAAAACAAATAAGAGGAACCACAAGAAAGAAAAACAAAACAAAACAAAAAGGCTGCTTGACTCCACATTCAGACTCCCTAGTTCTTTCTCTGAATGTGAATGGCATTTTCTATCTTGAGTCCTTTGGAATTGTTTTAGGTCCTTGCATTGCTGAGAAGGGCTAATTCTATCAAAGTCAGTCATCACACACTGTGGCTGTGTACAGTGTTCTCCTGGTTCCGCTAATTTCATTCAGCATCAGTTCATATAAGCCTTTCCAGGTTTTTCTGAAGTCCTCCTGTTCATCATTTCTTAAAGCAAAATAGTATTCCATTACATTCATATACCACAACTTTTTCAGTCATTCCCCAATTGATGGGCATCCCTTAAATTTCTAGTTCTTGACTACCACAAAAAAAGCTGCAATAAATATGGTTGTACATATGTAATAGTAATGTAATTTGAAAATCCCCTTGTATTGGCAAGCACTTAGCACCTTGTTTCAAGTGTGATTGTATCAAGAATTATGATCCAGAACTTGTGAATCCCACAGTGGGAGGAACTTCTTTTTGTAACAGGAAGGGGCAAAAAAATGAGGAGCTAATACCTTATATAAGGTATTACCCAAGCTGAGAGAGGCCAGAACTTCTCACAGCTAGCATCTGGAGGCTGGACTGAGGACTGAACTGAGAATTGAGAAGAACTGAGAAGAGAAATGAGAACTGAGAGCATAACTTCTTGGAGAAAGCAACTGGAGGCTGGGGAGGAGAGACCCAGGCTGGAGAAAGTAATTTCAATTTTGAGAACAGAACTTGTGGTGGCAGAACTTCTTCTGAGGGCCAGCCAGAGCTGCCAGAGGAACCATGACTGTGGTGTCAGTACTTTGTCTGTCTGTGGCTTTGTTAAGCTTTGACTTCCCAGGAACAGAAACTGTGAAGGACTTGAGGTAGACTGGGTACTGTGAGTTTTAATATGGAACAGGAACTGCACAGAGAGCTGGACAAAGCTGCCTGCCTTTGAACCCAGGTGACAGTTTGGTGGATTCAGGTACCATGGAAGAAGAACCCTGGAAGCTGAGAACCTGCCTCAAGTCAAGATGAAAAGACTTCTCCTTTGGTATTTAATGCTGACTAATGAGATTGTAACTCACTTGTGACCTAGGGGTGGATGGCCTTTGTACTTTCCACCATCCCTTAAGAGAGTACTGAGTAGTGACTGATGAAATTGTAACCTAATTGTACCCCATGGGTGGAGGAGTTTGACTTTTTGCTTTGTGATTGAATTAAGGACTTTGTGATTGACTAAATGAATGTACTTTGTTTAAAACTATGTGACCACTTTGGTGAAAACTATGTAGCCATTTTAGTGATAAGTTGTGAAGTTAAAAAATTCTGAATGCTGTACTTTTCTTTGAATGTTTTCCTCGGATTTGTTACAGAATAAATAGAGAATTCTCTGTACTGTGTAATCAGAACCTTGAAGCTATTCACAACAGCAGTCCTCTGGAAAGCTGCTCATGCTTGACTTTACAGCATATGGGTCCTTTTCCCATTTCTGTTATCTCTTTGGGCTGTAGCCCTAGAAGTGGTATTGCTGGGTCAAAGGGTATGTACATTTTTATATCCCTTTAAGCATAGATCCATATTGCTCTCCAGAATGTTTAGATCAGCTCACAACTCCAACAATAATGAATTAGTGTTCCAACTTTCCCACATCTTCTCCCAGTATATGTTATTTCCCTGTTTTGTTGTGTTAGCCAGTCTGATAGGTGTGATGTGGTCTCACTCAGAGTTGTTTTGATTTGAATTTCTCTAATCGATAGTGATTTAGAGCATTTTTTCATCTGACTATAGGTAGCTTTAATTTCTTTCTCTGAATAATACCTGTTCATATTCTTTGAACATTTATCAATTGGAGAATAACTTGTATTCTTGTAAATTTGACTCACTTCTATTTTTTTATATTTTAGAAATGAAGACTTTATCAGAGGCACTAGTTGTAAAAATTCTTTCCCAGTTTTCTGCTTCCCTCCTAATCTTGAGTGTATTAACTTTGTGCAAAAACTTTTAAATTTAATGTCATCGAAATTATCCATTTCGCATTTCACGTTGTTCTCTATCTCTTGTTTGGTCATAAATTCCTTCATTCTCCATAAATCTGACAGATAAACTATTCCTTACTCCCCTAATTTATTGATATCAGCCTTTATAGCTAAATTGTGTACCCATTTGGACTTTATTTTGGTGTACAGACATTGGTCTATGCCCAGTTTCTGTCATACTATTTTCCTGTTCTCCAAGCATTTTTTGTCAAATAGTGAGTTTATATTCCAGAAGCTGGGGTCTTTGGGTTTATCAAACAGTAGATTACTGTAATCATTGACTACTGTATCCTGTGTACCTAATGTATTCCACTGATCTACCCCTCTATTTCTTAGCCACTACCAAGTAGTTTTGATGTTTGCTGCTTTATAGTACAAGATCTGGTATGGCGAGGCCACCTTCCCTAGCATTTCTTTTCATTAATTCCCTTGATATTCTGGACCTTTTGTTCTTCCAGATGAATTTTTTTTAAAGCAATTGGGGTTAAGTAACTTGCTCAAGGTTACATGGCCAGGTGTTTCTGGGTGGATGCTAAGTGTCTGAGCCCGAATTCAATCCCAGGTCATCTGGACACTGGAGCCAGTGCTCTTACTCGCTGTGCTACCAGGCTGCCCCTCTTCCAGATGAATTTTGATATCATTTTTCTAGCTCTATAAGATGGTTTTTGGATAGTTTTGTTGAATAAGTACATTAATTTAGGTAGAAATGTCATTTTTATTATATTACCTTGACCTACTGTAATGCCATGCACAGAAGCTTTCCAGAAGAACTGCTACTGTGAACAGCTTTTTAAAGATTCTGATTACTCAGTATAGTGATCCTTCTATTTATTCCATAACAAAAGCAAAACATCCATGGAAAATCAAGGTACAGCATAATTCAACATACAGCATTCACCATATTTCAACTTATCACAGAAAATCACAATATAATATTCACAACATAGTCTCAAAGTAAAATAGTCACTCTTAAGTTAATTCCATCAGTCACTTTTCAGTAGTATCAAAGTACACATCAAAGTCTTCCACTCTTGGAGCAAAGTCTTGATTAACTCAATTAGTCACTAATCAGTTGTCTCAAAATCTTCCACTCTTGGGGCAAAGTCTTGATTAACTCAGTCAGTTACTAATTGGTAGCAATAGTCAAAGTACTCAAAGTACAGTCACTTGTTCAGTAAAATCTTACTAAGTATCATACACAAAATCCTCCACCTCCTAGGTCACTAGTAAACTATAATTACATAATTACTCAGTACCCAAGGAGAGGTCTTTTCTTCATCTTGACTTGGGGCCTGTTCTCAGATTCCCTGGATCCCCTTCCATGGTCCCAGATTCTACCTGGATTCAGTGGCAGACAGCTCCCAGTTCCTTGACCAGCTTTCTGGGCAGGTCCTGCTCCACACTGGCGTTCACAGGGTCTGGTCCATGTCAACTCCTTCACTATTTCTGCCCCAAGGAATTCAAGGCTCAACCAAGCCACAAACAAAGTGTCAGCATCCTGGTCATGCTTCAGTCACCTGGGCTCCTGGCTCCTGGGCTCCAGGGCTCCTAGCTCCAGATTCCAGGTTCCTGGCTCCTGGCTCCTGGCCTCTTGGCTCTGGGCTTCTGGGATCCTGTTCAGAAGAAGCTCCACCAAGACAAGTTTTCAGGACTCAGTTCCCCATTCTTCTGTAGCAGTTCTGCCACCAGATCTCAGTCTCAAGGAAATTCTGACTGTGCCTCTCTGGGGCTTTTCTTTTATACAGTATTACCTAAGTCACTTCCTTCAGCCAACTTCCTGTTACATCAGTAACAAGGGGCAGGAGTTCATACCTTCTGTTCAATCAGAGGCTTGATCAGTTACTAAGTGTTAAGTACCTGCTATTTTTGCCAACACAAAGGGATCTTGAAATTCAAAATTACATTACTATTACACCTACTCACAAGGAGCTGATGTTTTTCCAGTTATTTAGATCTGACTTTATTTGTGTGAAAAGTGTTTTGTAATTGTGTCCATATAGTTTCTGGGTTTGTTTTGACAGGTAGACTCCCAAGTATTTTATAATGTCTACAGTAACTTTAAATGGAATTTCTCTTTCTATTGGGCTTTGTTAGTGATATATAGAAATGCCGATGATTTATGTGTGTTTATTTTATATCTTACAACTTTGCTAAAGTTATTTATTATTTCATGTAGTTTTTTACTTGATTCTTTAGGATTTTCTAAGTATATCATCACATCATCTTCAAAGAGTGATAACAGTTTCTTCTTTGTCTGTTCTAATTCCTTCAGTTTCTTTTTCTCCTCCTATTGCTAAAGCTAGCATTTCTAGTCCCATATTGAATAACTCATCTTTTTATTGTACTCTGTTATGAAAATGCTTATTTTTCCATGAATTGAAAATAGAAGGATGGAAGGAGGGAAGGAAGGAAGAAACAAAAAAACAGAAAGAAAAAAAGAAAGAAAAGACCATAAGCCAGGAGAATAGTAAACACACCTCTCCTTAGATCATATGAATCAGGAATAACTGAAAACTTACAGATACCCCTTCCTCCCCCACCCTGAACTGAAAACAGCTACACCAAAAAAAAAACAAAACCCAACAACAACATGTAAATTCGAAATTTAAGAAATAAGCTAGAAAAATGAACAAACCAATAACAACAAAAAGAACCTGACCACAGAAAATTACTGTGGTGAAAGTTAATCTAGTCTGAAATTCAGAAGACAACCAGTTCAAAACTAGCTACATCAAAAGCATCAAAGAAAAATGTGAATTGTTCTCAGGCCCCAAAAATTCCTGAAAGAACTCAAAAAGAATTTTAAAAGTGAAATAAGAAAGGTAGAGGAAAACTTGGGAAAATAAATGAGAGTGTTATAAAAGGTCTTGGGAAAGGTTAACAACTTGGCAAAGAAGGCAGACTGCAAAAAATGACACCTTAAAAACAAGAATTTGTCACATGATAAAAGAGGCACAAAAATCCACTGGAGGGAAGAACTCCCTAAAAAACAGACTTGGCCAAATAGAAAAGAAGGTACAAAAACTCACTGAACAAAATAATTTCTTAAAAATTAGAATTGGACAATGATCTAACATAATCCCAAAGTACTAATGATGAAGCACACTCTCCATCTCTAGAGAAAGAACAGATATTGTTTGTATGCATAATGAAACATGCTCTTTCTCACCTTTCTTTTTTTCATTTTTTCTTTTGAGTCTTTTCATATGAAATTACTAATATGGAAATGTTTTACATAATTTCATATGTACAGTCTATATTTCATTGCTTACCATCTCAGAGAAGAGGGAAGAGAGGAAGGGAGGAATAGAATTTGGAACTCAAAACTTTAAAAATCTTAAAACAAATTAGAATTGAGCAGGTGGGAGCTAATGACTACATGAAACATCAAGAAATAATGAAACAAAATCAAAAGAATGAAAAAAAATGAAGAAAACATGAATTATCTCATTGGAAAACCAACTGACATGGAAAGTAGATGGATGAGAGATGATTTAAGAATTATTAGAATGAAGGTGGAAGTCAAGATGTGGAATAAGCAATAAATCTCTGTAGCTTTCCCATGTTCTCCTCAAAACAACCATAAAATAATACCCCAGAACAAATCCTGTATCAGCAGACACAGCAGAAAGATGGGATGGAGAAGTTTTTTAGCCTGGGATACTTGGAGAATTGGTAAGAAAGATCCATCTCACTCAGCTAAAAGGGGCATGCATTTTAGGACAGGAAGAATCCCAGCAAGCCCCACCTTGTCAAACCAGCAGGAGATCCTGATTGCTACTGTGGTGGAGCAGGCCAGTGTCAACACCAGGACCCCTCATGTGTCTTAGCATAGCCAGGTGAACCAGCAGATTACAGCTTTGAGAACCACCATGTGCTTCAGTGTAGCCCTATGCAATCAGGGGGCCTCTGTTTCAGTACAGCCCAGGGCAGATGGGCATCTTCTGGAGGCCATACCATGCTTCAGCACAGCCCAGGACAAACAAGCATCCTTCAGGGTCCAGACCTCCACGTTCTTTAATGCAACTGCAAGAAAATGCAGAAACACTCCACCTGTTCGCAGCACATGCCAGACAACACCACTAGCATCCCAGCTGAAAACCAGGTAAGCTGCCGGATCCCTACAACCTCCAGCAGAGCCAGCCACTTCACACCCAAACCTCTCAACACAGCACCAGACTTGAGGGTGTCTATGGGCCTCAGGTCAACATCAGTGGAGCACTAGGTAAAAAACCAAGGCCTTGTAGTGCCAATGTAATATTTACAGCACCCATGATCACAATAAACACCATGACTATAAGTATCACATGATATTTGATTGCAAAATATACCAAATTCTCCAGATAGAGGACAGAACTGAAACATTTATTTAGACACCAGAAAACTCAATTCCAAAACCAGTAAGCCAATTCCATCATAGTACCAAAGATATTCAGAAGCTATAGTAATGCTGAGAGCCATAGCATCCTTCAGCCTTCCCACAAACCAATACAAGATCAATTATTTGCTCACAAACCTCTCTTATCTCCTTGCCTCAACCTTCTCTCTCTCCCACCATCTGGCTGGCTCTGACTCCCAACTTCCTGTGGGCTCTGCTTCCCTTCAGCAAATTCCTCCCACCACAGGCTCCATGTGACTACATTCAGCCTATTAGGGAGCAGAGTTTATCTTCACAGCAAGGAAGCTTCCTGTGGGCTCTGCTGCACACTTCAGCAAATTCCCTCCATCACAAGCTCCATGTGATTACATTCAGCCTATTAGGGGGCAGAGTTTACTTTCAAAGCAGGGGAGGTCTTCAAACTTTCCCCTAGGTCTATTAAGGGGCAGAGAAGATCTCCAAATTCCCATTCCCATTACAGGACTCCAGCCACTGACAGAAGAAGCCTGAGACAGAAGCCCTTCCACCCTGGGAGCAGAAATCAAATTTAAAAGAAAGGAAAAAGGCCACAAAAAAAAGGTGAACAAAAAATAACAGAAAAAAGAGTATGACTATAGAAAGTTATGGTGACACAAACTCAGAAGAGGACAACAGTGTCAAAACATCTATGGGCAAAACCCCAAAGAAGAATGAGGAAGTGGTCTCAAGCCCAGAAAGAACTCATGGAAGTGCTCAAAAGGGAGCTTAAAAATAATATAAGAGAGGTAGAAGGAAAATTGGGAAAAGAAATGAAAGTGATGCAAGACAACTATGAAAAAAGACTCAACAGCTTGGAAAACTGTTTTAAAAGTAGAATTGGCCAAATGGTAAAGAAGATTCAAAAATCCACTGAAGAAAACAGCTCCTTTAAGAGTACATTTTACCAAATGAAAAAGAATGTACAAAAGCTAATTGAGGGAAACAACATCTTAAAAAAAATTACAGTTGGGCAAGTGAAAGCTAATAACTCTGTGTGACATCATGAATTAATCAAACAAATTCCAAAGAATGAAAAAAAACGGAAGAAGATGTCAAATACCTCATGGGAAAACAACTGACCTGGAATATAGATGCAGGAGAGACAATATCAGAATCACTGAACTATCTGAAAGCCTTAATCAAAAAGAGTACCTGGACAGTATCTTTTAAGAAAATATCGTGGCAAACTGCCCTGATGTCCTAGAACCAGAGGGAAAAATAGGTATTGAAATAAAGCACCAATTTCCTTTGGAAAGAGATCCGCAAAGAAACACCCCAAGGAACATTACAACCAAATTTCGGAACTATCAGGGCAAGGAAAAAATACTATTAAGTGGCCAGAAAAAAGCAGTTCTATTATTGGGGAATCACAATCAGGATCACACAGGACTTGGGCAAGGGAGCTAGTAATACAACCAAGAATCCCTTACCTGGCAAAATTAAGCATAAACACATCAAGGAAAAATATGATGATTCAATGAAATAGAAGGATTTCAAGCCTTCATAAGGAGGTGAGAAGTAAACCAAAAATTTGACATCCAGTATCAAGACCCAAGAAAAGCATAAATAGATAAAAAGAGCAAGAAAATAAATGGGATTCAGTAGAGCTAAACTGTTTACGTCTCTACATGGGAAGATGATTCTTGTAACTATTAAAAATTGTATCACTCACAGTAGAGATAGAAGGAATATACATAGAGGGTAATGGGTGTAAGGTGAATTTGAGGAAATGACATAAAACAATTAAGGGATGAGAAAGAGCTGTACACAGGGTACAAGAAGGAAGTAAGAGGTAGAATGGGGTAAATTATCTCACAAGAAATAGGCAAGAAAGACCTATTATAGCAGAAGGGAAGATGGGGGGGGCAGTGATGCATATTGCTTGAACTTTACTGTCATCAGTATTGACTTAAAATGGAATAATATACACATTTGAATATTGAAATGATGGGGACTGAAAGAGGGGACAGCAGGTCAGGAGAAGTAGTAGACAAAAGCAAAACACTGGTGAGGTGGGAAAGGGTGAACGGAAAGAGAACGAACAAGAGGAAGAATAGGTTGGAGGAAAATACACTGATAGTAATCAAATGTAAATGGGATGAATTTTCCCATAAAATAGAAGTAGGTACTGAAGCAGATCAAAAAGCAGAATCCTAGAATATGTTGCTTACAAGACACATACTTGAAGCAGAGAGACAAACGTGGAGTAAAGATAAGGGGCTAGAGCAAAATCTATTGTGCTTCAGCTTAAGTAAATAAAGCAGGAGTTCTAGTCCTGATCTTAGACAAATTAAAAGCAAAATTAGACATAATTAAAAGAGATAAGGAATGAAACTACATTTTGCTAAGGTACCATAGACAAGGAAGCAATCAAATTAGAAACACAAGGAATAATCTACCTGTCATATTTATCAGAAGAGGAAGAATTCATGACCAAACAAGTGATAGAGAGCATTACAAAATGTAGAATAGATAATTTTGATCATATTAAATTGAAAAGCTTTTGTACAAACAAAGCTAAGGCAAACAAGATTTAAAGGAAAGCAAAAAGCTGGGAAACAATCTTTACAAGTGTCTCTCATAAAGGCCTCATTTCTCAAAAATATTGAGAATCGAGTCAAATTAATGAGAATACAAACCATTCCCCAGTTGAGAAATGCTGAAATGATATGAACAGAAAGTTTTCAGATAAAGAAATCAAAAATGTTTATAGGCATATGAAGAAGTACTCTAAATCACTTTTGATGAGAGAAATGCAAATTAAAACAACTCTGAAACACCACCCCACACCAAATTGGTTAATGTGACAAAAAAAGGAAAATTATAAATGCTGCAGAGGATGTGGGAAAATTATGACAGTAATGCACTGTTTCTATAATTGAGAACTGAACTGATCCAACCATTTTGGAGAACAATTTTGAACTGTGCGCATAGGGCAACCAAACTGTGCATACCCTTTAATCTAGCCATATGCTACTAGGTTTTTCCCCCAAAGAGATCATAAAAAGGGGATATGCATACCTATATGTGCAAAAGTATTTATAGTAGCCTTTTTTTGTGGTGGCAAAATATTGGAAATTGAGGGGATGCCATCAACTGGGGAAAGGGGGAAATGAACAAGCTGTGGTATATGAATGTAATGGAATACTACTGTGCAATAAAAAATGATGAACAGGCAGCTTCAGAAAAACCTGGAAAGACTTGTACAAACTGATACAAAGTGAAATGAGCAGAACCAGGAAAACATTGTACACAGTATCAGCAACATCCTGTGATGATCAAATATGAATGGTGCAGCTTTTCTCAGAAACACAGTGATCCAAGAGAAGTACAAAGGACTCACAAAGGAAAAAACTATCCAGATCCAGATAAAGAACTGAGGGACTCTGTATGTAGATTAAAGCATAGTTTTTTCACTTGCTTTATGCTTTTTCATATTTTTTTCCCTTTTCATTTGTTTCTTCCACAACTGTGATGAATATAGAAATATGTTTTGCATGATAGCATATGTATAAACTATATCAAACTGCCTGCTGTTTTTAGAAGAGGGAAGGGGAGGAACAGAGGGAGAAAAAGTTAGACCTCAGTCTTTTTTTTTTTTAACTAGACCACCTTCATGTTTGTTTTTTTCCTGTATAAATCCCCCTTCTCTTCCTCCCCCCAAATCTAGGGGGTTAGGGTGGGACAAAGGGCATTGGTGGTAGGGGAGTGTCATTAAGGCAGTAAAAGATTATGTGTAAAACGGTTAAGGATTTGGAAAGGGTTTGTGTTGGAGGATCATGTTCTCCCTCCTTTGTTGTGACACCATCCATCACAGTGGTAGTAGGAGTGATCCTAGTGTCTGTGGGGAGGGGAAATGACAGCTTGTCTTTTGTATTGGTCCTGGATACAGTCCCTCCAGTGGGTTTCCTCATTCTGGGTTCCCTTCTCCTGCTGTCTGTAGATAAGTGTGTTGCAGAGATTCGTTTGTGGGGGCTAAAGGTCAGCATTTCTAGTAGCAGCTGTGCTTCAGGCCCCTCCAGCTCAGGCACAACAGACTGTAAAGGCTTGGGACTACAAGGAGTAAAGGCTCCACGGGGCAGAGAAACATCAGAAGGCCAGTCATCTTCTGCTGGGAGCCCAATCAGGTCAAAGATTTTGCTTAACTGGTCAGCTTCAGAGTTTCCACAGAAGAGAGGCTTCCTACAGAACATCTCTGCAAAGATGCAGCCAGCACTCCACATGTCCATCACAGCTGTTACATATGCTAATTTCAGGAGAACTTCGGGAGCCCGGTATCAAAGAGTGACTACCACAGGTGTGTGTGCCATCTGGCAGCTGTAGATCCGGGCTAAGCCAAAGTCAGCCGGCTTGATCGTTCCACTACTAGTGACAAGTATGTTTTCTGGCTTCAGCTCACGGTGAACAATACAGTTGGCATGAAGAAAATCTAGGCCTCTTAAGAACTGTCTCATTAGGTCCTTGATGGTCTCCAGGGGCAGCCCTGGTCAGGGGCCTTGTCTAGATACATCCTCAGGTCTTGGTCCACGTGTTCAAACACTAGGGTCACCTTGGTCTCCTGGTCAGTTCGGGTAGTGGCACAGACATCCATCAGGCAGACCACGTTGGGATGCTCAAAGGCCTCCAGCTTCCTAAGGAGGGCCACCTCCTGGACAGTGCTGACCGGCAGGCCCCCTCCTCTTCCTCCTCTGGTCGGAACTTTCACGCTCTTGAGTGCCACAAAGTGGCCGCTGTGCGGGTTGTAGGCCTTGTACACCGTTCCATAGGTGCCCACACTGATCTTGGCTATGGGTTCATACTGAGGAATGTCCATCCTGGGCCTCCTCCGGCATTGGGGGTCACGTCACGTGGTGTGGGGACGGACCGTTATCTAGGAACCAGAGCCAGCCCGGTGGAGCCATGCAGGGTAACTCCATCCTGAGGGGCCATATGTGGCAGGCCTGGCCATAGACTTCCGGGGGCTAGAGTGGATCCCTTTCCCACACTCTCCTCACCATGTGACCGGCACACTGTGCTCAGAAATGGGGAGGAGGGAGGCACTGGCACTCTTGGGACGTGAGGAAGCACGTGACCGAGAACTCAAAGCCTTATAAAAATGAATGCTAATATTTTTATTGATATGTAATTGTAGGGGAAAATAAGATACTGTTTAAACCTGGGGTGAAAACCCCAAAACCCAAATTATTGAACAGAAAGCCATGATCAAAAGATGAGCCTAGATATCATCTTTAACGAAATTATCAAAGGAAACTTCCCTGCTATTTTAGAACCAGACAGTAAAACAGAAATTAAAAGAATCCACCAATTCCAAAATGACAACTCCCAGGAATATTATAGTCAAATTCCAGAACTGCCAGGTCAAGGAGAAAATGTTGCAGGCAGCCAGAAAGAAACAATTGAAGTAACATGGAACCACACTCAGGGTAATATAATATTTAGCAGCTTCTACATTAAAGTTTCTGAGGGCTTGAAGTAGATATTCTGGATGGCAAAGAAGCTAGGATTACAACCAAGAATGACCTGCCCAGCAAAACTGAGTATAATCCTCCTAGGAAAAAATGGATATTGAATGAAATGCATGATTTTCATGATGAAAAGAGCAGAGCTGAATATAAAATTTGACTTTAAAATGCAAGAAGTATAAAAAGGTAAACAGGAAAACAAAATTGTGAGGGATTCAGTAAGATTAAGCTGTTTACATTCCTATATAGGAAGATGATACATGTAACTTCTAAGAACCTTTTTATTATTAGGACTGTTAGGAGTCTACATAAACAAGAGGGCACAAATTTGATTTGGCTATGATGGGAATAATGTTTAAAAAATAAAATTAAAGGGTGAGAAATAGAAATGTTCTGGGAAAAGGGGAAATGGCGAGGTAGAATGTATAAATTATCTCATAGAAAAGAGGCATAAAAGAGCTTTTACAGCTGAAGATGGGGGGTGGTAGGTAACACTGGAACCTTACTCTCATTGGGACTGAGAATCACATATACACTTAGGTATCTATAGAAATCTATCTTTCCCTACAGGAAAGTAGGAGGGGGATGGGATAAAACAAAGTCAGGGAAGGGGGTCTGATAGACCAGATAGTGTATTGGGGGATGCGGTATTCAGAAACAAAACACTTTTGAGAATGGACAGGATGAAAAGGGAGAGAGAGTAGGATAAATGGGGAAAATAAGTTGGAGGGAAATACACTGTAATCATAGCTGAAAAAATTTTTCAACAAGTTGCTCTGATAAAGTCCTGATTTTTCAGCTGTATTAGATAACTAAACCAAATTGATAAAAATAAGAGCATTCCCCAATTGATAAGTGATCAAAGAATATTAAGAAGTAAGTTTCATATGGAGTTGTCAAAGGAGGACTATATATATAGTCATATGAAAAAATGGCTTTAACTCACTATTGATTGAAGAAATGCAAATTAAAACAACTCTGAGCTATCACACCATACCAATCAGATTTGCCAATATGACAGAAAAGGAAAATCATAAATGATGAAGGGAATGTGAAAAAATTGAGATACAGATGCATTGTTGATGGATTTGTGAACTGATAGAACCACTCTGGAGAACAATTTGGAACCATGCCCAAAGAGCTATAAAACCAAGTATACCCTTTCATCCAGCACTATCACTACTAGGTCTGTCTCCCAAAGAGATGAAAAAAAGAAGAGGAAAAGGACAGCCTATATATATATATAAATATACCAACTCTTCATGGAACCAAAGAATTGGAAACTGAGAGTATGCCTATCAATTGGGGAATGACTGGATAAGTTGTGATATGTGATTGTGATACAATACTATTATGCCATAAGAAATTATTAACAAGATGCTCTTAGAAAAACATGGAAAGATTCTCCATGCATCTATCAAATTTATATCCCTAACACAAAGAACTCCTAGTTCTGGGGCGGGGCAAAGATGGCGGAGAAGAAGCATGACCTTCCTGCAGCTCCGGCTTCCACTTTCCCCAATCCATGTAAAAAGGGGACTCTAAACAAACTTTGGTGCTGCAGAACCCACAAAATGACACAGAGAAGCTAACCTCCCGCTGAGGACAGCCTGGCAGACCAGCAGGAATCCAGCCCAGCACTCTGGGAGCCGAGCCCAGCCCCTCGCCCAGGCTTTAGCCCCAGGGCGGGCCTGACCAGCCACCAGCCAGAGGGACTCCAGATCAGCAGTAGCAGTGGCCTTTCCAGATTTATCAACACGTAGTTGCGAAGGACAAAGTGAGAGGCCAGTGCAGTCTGGACTTTGGGATCAGTAAGCGGGAGTGTATGGCTTTCACCCCCGGGGCTATAAGGCCCTGAGACGAAGGCACAGCCAGCCAGTGCCACGTGGCAGCTTCAGCTCCTGGCCAGCAGAGTGTAGGGGGACCAAGCACCAGTCTGAGGGGTAATCGCTCTTGCCTTAACCTGCTTGGATCTGGATTGCAGTCTAGGGTGGAGGTCCTGGAGTGTGTGCCCAGCTTGCCAGAGCATGTGGAAACCTCAGAGAGGGCACCCATCTAATACCTCCGGCAGCTGAGAAAACTCCAGCGTTTGGGAAGAAAGCTCCCCTGTCTGGTGGCAGAGTCCTACTGTGGCAAAAAGCCCAAAAGTCCAGTAATTGAGTGGCAAAATGAGCAGGCAAAGGAAACAAAGCAGACAGAAGATTCCAACATTACATACCTATTTTGGGGACAAAAACGAGCAAAGCATGGAACAGGAGGAAAACAGTGAAGTCAGAACTCCTGCACCAAAAGCTTCAAAGGAAAATACGAGCTGGTTACAGGCCATAGAGGACCTTAAGAAGCAGATAAGAGAAGTGGAGGAAAAATTGGGAAGAGAAATGAGAATGATGCAAGAAAATTATGAAATGAGAGTCAACAGCCTGACTGAGGAAAATAATACCTTAAAAAACAGACTGACTCAAATGGCAAAGGAGGCTCAAAAAGGCAATGAGAAGAATGCCTTAAAAAGCCGAATTTGCCAGATGGAAAAAGAATCTCAAAAGCTCACTGAGGAGAATCATGGCTTCAGAATTAGATTGGAGCAAATGGAAGCTAATGACTTTATGAGAAATCAAGATGCTGTTAAACAGATCCAAACAAATGAAAGAATAGAGGGCAATGTGAACTATCTCATGGGAAAAACCACTGACCTGGAAAATAGATCCAGGAGAGAGAATTTAAAAATTATTGGACTACCTGAAAGCCATGATCAAAGTAAAAAACTAGAAATCATCCTCTAGGAAGTTTTCAAAGAAAAGTGCCCTGATGTTTTAGTGCCAGAGGGCAAAACAGAGGTTGAAAGAATCCACTAATCACCTCCTGAAAAAGATGCCAAAAAGAAAACTCCTAGGAATATTATATCCAGGTTCCAGAGTTCCCAGATCAAGGAGAAAATATTACAAGCAGCCGGGAAGAAACAAATTGAATATTGTGGAAACACAATCAGGATAACCCAGGATCTGGCAGCTTCTACACTGAGGGATCAAAGGGCTTGGAATATGATATTCCAGAGGGCAAAGGAGCTGGGATTAAAACCAAGAGTCACCTACCCAGCAAAACTGAGTATCGTGTTTCAGGGGAAAATATGGTCATTCAGTGGAATAGAGGACTTTCAAGCATTCTTGCTGAAAAAACCAGAGTTGAATAGAAAATCTGACATTCAGATACAAGAAGCAAGAGAAGCATGAGAAGGTAAACAGGGAAAAGAAATCATAAGGAATTTATCAAAGTTGAACTATTAACATTCCTACATGGAAAAACAATAATTGTAACTTATGAAACTTTTCTCAGTAGTTGAAGGGATTAGAAATATATATATGTCTATATATAAAGGTATATGGGCATATTAATACATATGTGAATGTGTGTATATATGTTTACAGGTATACATAGATAGAGAGCACAGGACCAATTTAACAGGAAGGGATGATACTTAAAAGGTGAAATTAAGAGGTGAGAGGAATATACATGAGAGGAGATGGGGAAAGACAGATTGGGGTAAACTATCTCATACAGCAGAGGCAAGGGAAAATGGTTACAATGGAGGGGAAGAATAGGAAGGCAAAAGGGAATGGGTCAACCTTATTCCTATTGAATCTGGCTTGAGGAGGGAGTGAAATACACACTACATAGGGTATCTCACCCTCCAGGAGAGTGAGGGGGGGAAGGGGATGAGAGGGGGGATGGAAGGGAGGGCAGGCTGGGGGGGAGGGAAGTTGTAAGCACTCACTTTTGAAAAGGGACGGCATCAAAGTAGAGAATAGAACAAGTGGGAGGTGGGATAGGAGGGAGGGAAATACAGTCCAGTCTTTTACAATATATCTACTATATTATTGTTTTGCATTAGCCACACATGTACAACCTATACTGAACTGCTTATCTTCCCAGTAAGGGTGGGTGACAAGGAAGGAAGGGAATGAATCTGGAATTGAAAGTTTTAAAATCAAATATTCAAATATATATGTGTATGTATATATATATATATACGTGTGTGTGTGTGTATATATATATATATATACTATTATTAATACCATCTTACATGTAATTGGGAAATACGATATACAGGCACTGAGGCATAGAGATCCACTGGAAAAGTCGAAAGGGGTATGGGAGAAAATATGGGAGAGAGCAGATTGGAGGAGGGGATATCCTGTGGGACTGCTATTTTGGGGTGGTGGGTAGGGGAAAAACAAGAAGAAAATTTGTAACTCAAAATCTGGCGGAAAGGAATGATATGAATCAGAAGTTAATAAAGCATAAAAAAAAAAGAAAAACATGGAAAGACTTACATGAACTGATGCAAAGTGAAATGAGCAGAATCAGGAAACATTATACACAGTAATAGCAATATTATACAGGGACCAACTCTGAATGCCTTAGGTATTCTCAGTAATGCAATGATCCAGGACAGTTCCAAAGGACTTATAATGAAAAATGTTATCCCCTTCCTGAGAGAGAGCTCCTGAACTCTGAGTGTAGATTGAAGCATACCTTTTTTTTTTTTTTAAACTATTTTGTTGGGTTTTTTTGGCTCTGTGTTTTCTTTCACAATATGACTAATATCGATAGATGTTTTGCATGACTGCATATTTGTAACCTATGAGGGAAGGAAAAAAAGGAGGAGGAAAATTTGGAACTCAAAATTTTTTTAATGAATGTTAAAAAATTTTTTTGTTTAATTGGGAAAATTAAATTTAAAAAAGAAAAATAGTTTATTCTTAATTCTAAATTATGGATTTGACAGTTTTTTAAAAACATATTTCAGCTGGATTGACCTAGATCCCTTTTTTCCATAAATACTTTATGTATCACTTCTACATTTTTGCAAAGGTAGTTATTCCCTGAGAGAAACCAAATTGTAATTCTTTCAAAGTTTTAGCACCATAATAAGCACCATAAGAAGGAACTTTTGCTTTTTCTCATCACTATACTTTCCATGACATAGTTTGTTCTCCAGTTTCTTCCTTTAAAAAAATGTTTTTTTAAAGTTAGGCTTGATTTTTACTGTACTACAAAATCATTTGGAGGATATCTCACAAAACAGTATAACTTGTATTTTGCAGTATAATACTAGCTGGGAGCTAGCTCCTAGAATGTGATAGCTGTTTTGAAGATTTGTTTTCTCTGCTGTCCAGGGTAGAAAAAGCTTAAACTAAAACTTCAAGATAATCTTTGAATGGTTGTTATTCTGAGATATAAGTTTTTTACAGTTTAGTTTAGGGGTTGTTTACTTGATGTATATAAAAGATTGATTTCATAGACATAGATTGAGGTATTAAGATAACATAGATATGGCCCATGAGTGTATTAATAATTATGCCAAAACACATATTATGCTCAGGCCATTTAAAAAAATTTTAGAAAAGATGTAAAACTTAAAAAAAATTCAAATTGTGAGCAGTATATATTTTAAAAAATGGAATATTTGTTATCAAAAAAGAACTGTCAACCTATTTTTTTGTCAATTTTGCATTAATTCAGTGTGTTTTCAATGTTACTTAGTATATATTTCAAAATGTTTTATGTCATTTTAGGTCTACCACAAATCTTCCTGAAGTAGGCAGTTTAACTAGTTATGGTGTAAATTTCAAGGCCAGAATTATAACTTTTAGTTTCCTAATAGTAGTTTGTATATTCAGAATTATTTAATAGTGTAATAACAGTAATTAATACCTAATATTTGTATAACACTTTAAGGTTTGCAAAGCACTTCACAACCATGTCACTTTATCCTTTAAAAAAAAACCTAACCCCTAACCCCCCAAACCCAGGAAGTAGATACTGTTATTATCTTCATTTTACAGATGAGAAAAATGACACAGAGGTTAAGTGACATGCCTAGAGTTATTACTCTTATGATATGTTTCTGAGGCCACATTTGAACAGAGGTTTTCTTGACTCCAGGTCACATTTTGCCACCTAGCTACCTCTAGTGGCTAGTATACTACATGTTAGTTAGGATATGTGGTGATAGAGTCTTATACATGTACAGAGCCAAATTTAGTTACCATGGAAAGTATTCTGATATTTATCTTTATGGTGTCTTTCCTCTAGATTTTCCCGATTTTGGTGATATTAGTAGTTCCTATATTAACCTTGTGAATAAAGGTGATATTAATATCACCTTTGAGATATATCACATCATAATATGTGATTACTGATATATATCATTAATATCAGAAAGGTGATAATAAAAAAAAACTTGAGCCACAAAGTTAAGTAACCTTAAAAATATTCTAGCTTTTTGTATAGTTTTGAAGCAGAGTTAGGAAGACATTTTACAGATAATCCTGAAACCTTTCCAAACCATTTATACCGCTTCTCAAGTATACTGCCAGTATTCCTCCTCATCTACATATCTTCTGGTTCTTCTTTGACTGGCTCATTTTTTACATATTTTTCAGTCTTTTACATCTATTTAAAGTATGGCATAAAAACATACTTCTAGGGGTGGGTAGGTGGTACAGTGAATAAAGCACCAGCCCTGGAGTCAGGAGGACCTGAGTTCAAATCCAGCCTCAGACACTTAATACACATACACACACTCACACAAAACTAGCCGTGTGACCTTGGGCAAGTCACTTAACCCCAATTGCCTACCTTCCCCCCTCCAAAAAGCAAAAAAACAACAGCAACAACAAAAAAACATACTTCTAGAAGTTTAAGTAATTTATTCGTTGTTGCATAGCAGACTTACCCCTAAGAACTAAGGCTATAGCATAGTCTGGTTAAAAGTTCTTCTTAGTTTTCATTGAACAATTCATCTCTTTCATTTTTGTCCTTGGGTTTGCAAAAGTGGCTCTTCTTGACTCCAGTGATGGCCATGTTGAAGGCCGTGTTTAGCCTCTTATCTTCTGAATTGGTAACCTGTATTCTTTTTACAAAACTATAGGAGCTAATCGAGTCTAGTGAGCGATTAAAATCCCAAACTAAAGAACTGAAAGATGCACACAGCCAGCGGAAACTGGCCATGCAAGAGTTTTCGGAGATGAATGAGCGACTGACAGACTTGCACTCCCAGAAACAGAAACTTGCTCGCCAAGTCCGAGATAAGGAAGAGGAGATGGAATTGGTGATGCAAAAGGTTGAAAGCTTAAGGCAAGAACTGCGCAAAACAGAAAGAGCCAAAAAAGAGGTTAGTAGTCAGGCGCATTCTGTAGTAGCTATTGAGTAACAACGGAAACTCCTTTTTCAGATAATTGGAAGCTATACATCTCTATCTCACTCTATTTCTTCTTATGAAAAATCAATGTTATCCTAGGCATAAATCTCCTCTAGTTCCATCATAGTTATTTAGTGAAGATTTGGATATTTGGGTTTTCTTTCTAATAAATATTTATTGTTCATATATAGAGTAATACATTATTTTTATTTCAGAATTGTAAAAATGAAAACTTACTATTGGTTTTCTTTTTAAGCTGGAAGTTCATGTAGAATCTGCAGTAGCAGAGGCATCTAAGGACAGGAAACTACGTGAACGGAGTGAACAGTACTCTAAACAGCTGGAGAATGAATTAGAGGGATTAAAGGTCAGTATGCTTTTTGGAAGCTAATTTGCTCTTCCCTTTAGATGTAGGCTCCCAAGAAAGAGAAAAAATATTAAAGCTTCAATGAGTAATGTCATTGTTCTTAGAAAGGTCTTTAACAGCATGCAAGGTTTAAGACCAGAAGAGTCTTAATGAGTAGTGTTCCTTACTGACCCAGATACCTGAATTTCTTTCTGTTCAGTTGAATTAGGGGTCTTCTGTGAAAACTTTGCTTACCCTTTGAAAAGATAAAATTTAAAGATGATTTGATCCCTGCACTCATCAGTATGGGGATGACTTATATAATTATCCCAAATTTGTACCATTTAGAAAATATTTATTTTGAATGATGATTTATCACACCTGACACAAAACCTTTTATGTAGATTATCTCTCTTAATGTTTATAGCTTTTGTAACGCAGAGTAACTAGCTTCTTCTATTTGCTTCTAAACTGTTTAGAATAGGTATGTATTTCTAACTGAAATAATTTCTAGCAATTTTGCATATATAGTATTTATTTAGTGTTAAGGGCTGCAAAGGAGTCCCTTGAATTTGTCTTTTTTGAGTTGCCATATTTTCCAGAAATACTGGAGCATGCCGGAGTCCCTGAATGTGTCAAGGACTGATCTCCCCCTGAGATGACATAATATGTTGTTGCACCCCATTCTGGACTCCCTGTGTGTCCTTGGGAAGCAAGACAAGCACTAGCCAGTCTATGCCAGACTGGGATAATGCTTGTGCAGCTAGGGTCCTTTGCAAATAAGCAGACCCTCCTATCTTCATAGTTTAGTAGTTCCCAAGGGAAAAGAATAAGGTTTTTGTATTCACCTTACTCCTCCTCATGGGGTGCGGTCTTGTCTTTTTTCCCCATTTATGATGTACCATTGCCCCTCCCATTTCACATCCCTTCTTGGTATCCCTGCCTTCCTTTGTCCTGCTATTATAAAAATATAAACTTCTGTAAAGCATAGGAACCTTTTGGGTTCCACATGCATGTTCATTTGTCATGTAATAAACTGGTTTTCACATAAATTTTGTGATTGCCTGTTGACATTAGACAAACATATTCCTCTCTTCATTGCACAACTGAGTTGGTCTAGTTTCACTGTTCTTTTGGGTAAAAGTTCTCTATTATTTTTGTAGCAAAAACAAATTGGTCGCTCACCAGGTATAAGCAGCATAGAACATCAGCAAGAGATAACCAAACTAAAGGCTGACATGGAAAAGAAAAGTATCTTTTATGAGGAGGAATTGTCTAAAAGAAATGTAATACATACAAATGAAATTAAAAATCTGAAGAAAGAACTACGTGATGCAGAAGGCCAGCAACTTGCCCTTAAAAAAGAAATTATGATTTTAAAGGACAAATTAGAAAAGACCAGGAGAGAAAGGTAAGGTCATCACTAGAACTTGGAGAGATATCACATGCAATTTATGGTATTGAAAGGTGTTTGGAACATACTGGCCTTAAAAGAGTAATATATATAATTTTCTTGTAGAGCATTTGTTCCAATGAAATAGGAGAATCTATAAAACAAATTTTGTGTACCAGGCAAAGTTACCAGCCAAAAAAGAGATATTAATCTTACAGCTAGAGGAAAAAAATACAGAAATCATGCATTAATTCATAAAATTACAAATTTTCAGATTTGGAAGAGGACTTAGGAGCCCATATTATCCTCGCCTATATATCAGACCTTTCTACAAATATACTCACTGTGTGGTAACCTAGCTCTTAGAGACATCTAACAGGGGATGGGGGCTTGAAGGGAAATCCATGACTTTCTAAGGTTGCCTGTTCTGCTTTTGGTTAGCTCTCATTGTTAGATCATTCAACAGATAACTAAAGTAGGTTTACTTAACTATAACATGGATATTAGTAGATATTAATCCCATCACACAAGTGAAATCCTCATATCTTTCTCAAATAAACTGTCATTTACCCATCTGGCCTCTACTCCCACCTATCCCCACCCCCATTCTTATACATCTGAGGTTGATTTTTTTTTAACTGAAATATAAAACTTTGCATTTATCCCTATTAACATTATACCCTGTACACATCTTCTGGATCTTGATCCTTTCATTCATATAATAACTTACCCTCTCAGTTTTTGTTTAGCTGCAAATTTTGTGCATATGCCATTTATCCCTTTATCTTAGTCATTTATAAAAAATATTTAATGTTCAGTTGTTTTCATCTGTGTTCAACTCTTTGTGACTCCATTGATCATTTTCTTTTTTTTTTTTTGCCTTTTGGGGGGCAGTTGGGGTTAAGTAACTTGCCCAAGGTTACACGGCTAGTATTTTTGTGTGGGTATTAAGTGTCTGAGGCTGGAACTGAACTTGGGTCCTCCGACTCCAGGGCCGGAGCTCTTACTCACTGCGCCACCTGGCCACCCCCATTCATCATTTTCTTGGCATAGATATTGGAGTGCTTTGCTATTTCCTTCTCTGGCTTGTTTTACAGATGAAGAAATTGAGATAAATAGGGTTAAGTGACTTGCCAAAAGTCATAGAGCTAATAAATGACTGAGGCCAGATTAGAACTCAGGTCTTCCTGACTCCAGGCCTGGTAGGTCTTCCTGCCTCCAGGTCTGGCACTCTCTCCCCAGTGTACAACTTAGATTCTAAAAAACAAAAAAAGAAGTTAGAGCTGAAAACAGATCCCAAGGTGGTATAATGGAAAGAGTGCAGGGCCCATTGTCAAGAAAGCCTGAGATCCAGTCCAGCCTCAGACATGTACTAGCTTTATGACTGTAAAATGAGCTGCAGAGAGAATTGGCAAACCACTCCAGTATCTTTGACAAGAAAGTCACAAATTCAGATAAGATCCAAAACAACTGAATAATAACAACAACGACAAAGAGATTCCTGGGACATTCTTCTCCAGTAGATCTCATATGAAATTTAATATATAACTATTCGTGAGTCCTCGTGGTCCTGACCATTGATTATGTTTCAAGTCCTACCAGCTATACTTTTATCTAGCCTGACTAACCCACACCTCTCCATCTGGCCCACAAGAGTAACACTAGAGTCTGTCTCAGATTTTATAAAACGTAGGTAAATTATGTCTACAGCATTACATCGCAACCTGTGAAACAAAAAACAAGAGAATTCTGTCATGATCCATTCTTGAAAGTCATGTATGACTTACTTTCTAGTCATTTGCTAATCTTCACTTTCATAATATGTTCTAGAATTTTGCCAGGCAATAATGAGTTAAGTTCACTGTCCTAGAGTGTGAAGATGACTCTCATTCCCTTTTTGAAAATTAGGATAACATTTACCCTTCAAGTTATTTTGTACCTTTTTCATTGTTCTTCCAGAGATCAGTGACTGGCTCAGAAATCATTGAACATATTTGACCTGGTCCTGGTGATTGAACTCATTTAAGTACAGCAAAATTCCTTCTTGTTATCTCCATTTATTTTGTCTAGCAATTCCTTATTGGCTAGTTTTGTATCGTCCTTTCCAATTCAAAGATTATTCCTCTTAGCAAAGAAAATAAATTAAATAAAAGTTCTTCCTTTTCTCTGTTATCATCGTTTGATCTGTGTCCATTTTGTTACAGTTATACCCCTTCTTTGTCCCTTTTCTTTTTCCCATTATAGCTAAAAAAAAATTTTTTTGTTATCCTTAGTATTCCTTGAAATTATCAGCTGATTCTGACCTTTTTAATATTTTAAGCTGAGGTCCAGAAACCCAAATGCTGCTCTCAGATACCACCTTCTTCACTGTTTACTTCTCAAATCTGCCTTTGTAAACCTTTTACCTTTGATCAGTAGCAGTAATGAAAATACCATCTGTAGTCCTAAAGTCTTCAATTAACTAATGGAAGAGAAATTATCTTATGTCTTTCAGACTATAAAATCTCGAACAAAAAACTGAGACCTTATTTTGCCCCAAACTTCTTAAAACAAATGGATGTTTTCTGGTCTATCTTCCCAGAGTCATTTCCCATATTAAGTAACTAGGTGTGGGGAATTGCCAAATTATTTATTAAAAAGCAACTAGGCCAGGGGTGGGGCACATGTGGCCTTCTAGGTCCTTGGGTATGGCCTTTTGACTGAGTCCAAGTTGTCTTTGCTCTGTAAAACTTGGACTCAATCAAAAAGCCTTACTCAAGGACCTAGAAGGCCACATACGGCCTTGAGGCAACAGGTTCCCCACCCCTGAATTAGACCTTATACTTTGTATTATGACAAAGTCATAAGAATAAAATGCTTTTATAGAAAGAAAAACATTTAGCCTTCCTAGTGCCTTGCACTAAAATATACTGTGAAAGGAAAGTAGAAAGACTGTAACTGTTGCTCCAAATGTTCTATATTCAATGTGCATTCTTTGTTTGCACAAATGTACTATATGTGATGGAAATAAACTAGACCCAACCTCACTTCAAAAAAAAAAAAAAGAGGAAATAAATACGTAAACCATGCTACTTATACTAGTAACTGTTTTGTTGTTTTTACCAAAGACATTGAATCTTTTAGTGTTCCAAATAGAGTTTCAGTCCTTTAATTCACCCCCAAAAATTATCCTTAGCACCTTAATGAACAGCAGAAAAATGATATCTACATAGTTATGGGGGAGAGGAGAAGAATATCCCTTGTTAACTCAAGCTACAAACTAAGACAGCTAAGGGGTGCAGTGGAGAGTGCTAAATGTGGAGTCAGGAAAACCTGAGTTCATTTTCAACCCCAGGCACTTCATTAGCTGTGTAAACCTATTCAAGTCACTTAAAAGCTGTCTTCCTCAGTTTTCTCATCTGTAAAATAGAGCCACCTACCTCTATCTACTGACCTCCCTGACTTCCTTTAAGTCCCAACTAAAGTCCTATATTCTCTAGAAGCCTTCCCTAACCCCCTTAATTCTAGTACCTTTTTTCTGTTTATTATTTCCTATTCATTCTATATATAGGTTGCTTTTCATGTTGTCTCCCTCTTCAGATTGAGATTACTGCTTGAGAGCAGGTACTGCCTTTTGACTTCTTTTGAATTTCCAGTGCTTAGCCCAGTGTATGGTAGTAGGCACTTAATAAATGTTTATTATTGGATAACTATCAAATTATTAAAAAGAAAGGCAATTGTTGGAGGAGTTGTGAAAAAACAGGTATATTCTTTTCATCACTTGTGAAAAACGTAAACCTACAGAATATTTTTGGAGTAAAAGTTAATAAAATATTCATGCCCTCTGACTCAATAATTCCACTGTTGGGAATATTGCCTGAAAAAGTTATTTTTAAAAACGATTCACAGATTACTGTAGCAGTAATATTTTGAATTGCAAAATAATAGAAGCAGGGTGTTTAACAATAGAGTGGTTAAATATATTACACTATATTAATACAACACAGTACTATGATGCAATTCAAATTGATAAGCATGAGATAGTTTCATGAAATAATGAAAAACAAAATAAGCAGAACTAGAACAGTGTAACAGAGGCACACTTTGACCATAAAAGAAGAGAAGTGAATAAAAATAAATGGACTAATAATCCAGATGTAGTTTTAGAGAATGGAACTCTGATAATAATATCACCGCCCCATTTTTCATCTCCCTTTTATATATTGTCTTCTCTCACTAGAATGTAAGCTTCTTGAGGACAGAACTGTCTTTTTCCTTCTATTTGGATTTCTTTCACTTAGTGTCTGGTTCTTAAGTGGGGTTTTAAAAAGTTTTTAAATTTAATTTAATTTTTATTTCTTAAATTTATTATTTATTAACCTTTTTAAATAAACATTTTGAGATCCAAATTCTTTCCCTCCCTCCCAACCCTTCCTAACACAGAGAGAAGGCAAGCAGTGCCTTCTTCAGGATTTCTTCAGTGAAATCATCAAAAACATTTCCACATTAGCCATATTGCAAGAAAAGTAGTAAGAAAATTATACTTTGTTTTTCATTCAGAATGCGTCAGTTCTCTCTCTGGAGGTCAATAGAATTTTTTTTCATCATAAATCCTTGGGAATTGTCTTAGATCACTGTATTGATCAGAGTATCTAAGTCTTTAACAGTTAGGCATCAATTGCTATTTATTATTATATCATATATTGCATTATTATATTTCAATATTACATTACTATGTATAATGCTCTCCTGGTTCTGCTCACTTCACTTTGCTTCAGGTTATATAGTTCTTCCCATGTTTTTTGAAACCATCCTCCTAATCACTTACTCTAGCATAGTAGTACTCCATCATAATTATATGCCACAACTTGTTCAGCTGTTCCCCATTTTATGAACATTCCCTCAATTTCCCATTCTTTGCCACTACAAAAAGAACTGCCATAAGTATTTTTGTACAAATAAATAATTTTCCTTTTTCTTTGATATCTTTGAGGTACAGACCTAGTAGTGGTATGACTAAGTCAAGTCAATCCAAAACTTAATGCCCACATTGCATATTCTATATCACAAAATATATTTCTTAGTTTGAGTGTATGTGTACATATATAAAATGTTAATACTGGAAACTCTGGAGAACTAGGTCCATAGTTTCTTTTTTAGCTTGTATTTCATCCTTGCCACTTCTTAGAGATTCCAATATTACCACAAATTTGAGTTGAGTCACTTCTATGATATAATATCTCAGCTTTTTTCCATGACATTTTTCTTACAGTTAACCAGATTTTTCATAAATATTGAATCTACTCTCTAGGTTTTTAATGGAGTCTCTATGTTGTTGTTTGAGCTGATTCATGGAATCTTATTTTTAGAAGGTAGCAAAATAGCTCCTTCCATTTTTGTCTCCAATTTATTCTCAAAGATAGTGAGTTGTTCAAAGTCACTTATGTAGTAAAACTCATCTTCAGATCATGCTGCTTCTCTCTCTGTCACTCACTCCTATCCTCCCTCTTGAAAAGAAAAGCTTAATGTGTTTCTTTAAAGTGTTCTGTGAAACCCTGCTCACTCTGGCTTGTATTGAAGACCTTTTTAAAAGCCACAGTTGCCTTATATTTTGTTTGTACATGTCCTGTATAGGTATGTATTACATTTTGTCTCCTCAAGAAAATGTGAGTTCCTTGAAGGCATGGCCTCATTTTATTTCTGTCTGTGTATCTGTCAGTTCTTGGCACAGAAGAGATACTTGTTGAGTTACTGGTAGCTGTGTGGCAAATGACATATCTTAGTTCTTCAGGTGATACTTTAAAAATCTCTAAGTTAAAAGTGAGGTTCTGTTGTTTCTCAGTTGTGGAAGTTCTATACCATGGAGTTCCTATACTGGTGAAATCACAGGTCTGTTCCCCCGTCCCCAGAAAGACCATGATGTGCTTGCCAATACACAGAGAAAATATGTTGTTATTCATATAATAAAAACTCATTTCACTAATTATAATGTTCTAATTCCTAGTAGTATTTTCATCTGTGAAACAGAAACTCTCATAAAAATAGTTTTCTTCAAATTGTTGGCTTATGTTAATGACATGACTGCTTTATCTTTCTTTGTTTTGTTTTTTGTAATTTAATAGCCAAAATGAAAGGGAAGAATTTGAAAGTGAATTTAAACAAAAATATGAACGGGAAAAGATTCTCTTGAGTGAAGAAAATAAAAAACTCTCAAATGAGCTTGATAAGGTAAGTGATTCAGTCCAACAAATATTTGTTCCTGCTATTTGTTCTTTATTCTCAAAGAGGACCATGACCTCAGGAAGGTGAAGCTATGATATGCAAGTGAATTCGATTTAAGTGAGGGAGGACTGTGCAGAGTCACCAACTTCACTTTTGCCTCTGGAATCATCTGGGCCCAGTGGTCATATATGGATTAGGACAACTGGAGATGGCCCAGAATGCAGTGGCCTTTTCAAGCTAAGGTCTTTAGCAGGTCTCAGTTTGACTAAGGCAGTGCCCATTCAGTGATTAAGGCTTAATAAAATGAGGCCAAGAATGGCCTCTTAAAAAAAGGTCTTCAGTTCTGGGAGGGGAAGATCTTAGCCAAAACAGAAACAATTATTATTTACATTCATTCTGAGCCCATCAGGGCCCAAACAGTGACAAAGTAGGACTTGGTCTAGGACCAGAGTGATTTGGTGTTAAGGCTAGTCTTTAAGAGAAAAAACAAAAACAGAAAAATATTTCAGAGATTAATATCTACATTCCTTTGAGCAAATCACCAGTAGGCAAAAATCATGGTGAGTACAGATTTATGCTTTTTACTTTTTAAGGAAAACTTTCCCTTTGAATGCCAAATTATTTCCTTGGGATAGGCAGTCTCCCTTCAAGTTCAAGGATGTAAGATATTTTTATATTTCTTTATCCCTTCCAGTTTTTTTTACTGTCCCATACGTTCTCTCATTTCTTTTCTTTCCATTCTGTTTCATACAATCTCATTTTATCCTGGGTAGGACTAAAGCACTTGAACAAGAGTAGATCATGGCAGAGACAGCCTTGCTGAATCATGGAGATGTAAAAGCAGGATCATGGGGAAATCTTTTAAAGTGATCCAGGCCCATGAAATAAATCACCAACTTCTTGGTGTGAATTTTTACATTTAGTTCATTTTCAGGTAGCATTGGTATATACATCCTTTAGTGTTTTTTGTTTGTTTGTTTTGCTTTTTTGGCTTTTTGGAGGGGGAAGGCAGGGTAATTGGGGTTAAGTGACTTGCCCAAGGTCACACAGCTAGTAAGTGTTAAGTGGCTGAGGCTGGATTTGAATTCAGGTCCTCCTGACTCCCAGGCTGGTGCTCTATTCACTGTGCCACCTAGCCACCCCCACTTCCTTTAGTTTTTAAGACACATCAGCCTGAAAAGGAATAGAAATTTTTACATCTAGGCCTTAATTAATGCAAAATATGAATCCTATAAATTGGAATGATTAAAATTTCCAATATTGGAAATTATAATTATGTAAGTTTGGGTCCATCTTAATGGAAATATGCAATACAAATCCTAATAATGCAGTAACTTCATGGAATCCATTATTTGCACTAATTGAGACCTAACTGTATACTGCCAGCTGCAAACTGCTAAGATTTTAATAAGGAAAGATTGTATTTTGACCTGTGTAGTAAGAAACATTTTTTTCGCATACTCTATGACATTTAATTTTCTACTTTCAGTCATTGGGACTATGTAATTCAAGAAACAGTTATAAGTGCCTGCCTACTATGTAAAATACTTAGCAAAAAACTATGATGCTCTAAAAAAATTTAATCTAGTATTCTAAATAGGCTCATTTCCTTTTTTGTCCCACATACCTCCTCCTCTTCTCCTACATTTACTTCTTTTGGTTACTTAATTTTCTAGACTTTATGAAACATTACTTGACTTCTTTTGCTGAAAACAACTCCAGAATAAATATTAATGTGTATAGTAACATCCTATGAAGCTAAACTAAACAGTATTTTGAAAGGTAACAAATTCTCAAATGATGCCTTAGATAAATTTAAAATAATTTTTGTGAGTTGTAAGACTTTATAGAAGCAAACCTTGCCATTTTTAAGCAAATGTGAGACTAGTAGTTTAACTAGATAAAAAAAAGCCTAGTTCCTCTTTCAATTAGTTAACATGTATATACCTGTTATTTAACACAGACTTAGAAGTCAGTTCTGTTTTACAAGCTCAAGAGTCACACTGACATCAGAAATTACACATTACAAGATGATTTCACTTGGAATCACTGTGTTAGTTACTTAGTACAGGGTGTTATTAGAGAGTGCAGAGAAACTATCTGAAGTGGTATAAAAAGCAAAATAGAGAGGAAAACCAGTCAGTTGCCCAGTTAACAGCCAATTATTCCATTTCATTGCTAGTTTTTACATTATTTTAGCTCTATGTAAAATTAATATTTGATGCTACATTTTCTTAAACTATCCTTTTTTTAATTAAATTTTATTTTTAGTTTACATCATTCATTTCCACAATATTTTGAGTTATGAATTTTCTCCCTCTCTTTCCCTTATCCACAACCCAAAAACAGTGATCCCACTGTATACCCCCTCCCCCATTCTGCTCTCTTCTATATCCTTCCACATCCCCACTCTGACTTTCCAGTAGAGCAAGATGGATCTCTATACCCCAGTACCTGTATATCTTATTTCCCAGTTGCATGTAAAAAAAAATAATTTTTTTAAAATATTTTATTTTAAAACTTTGAATTCCAGATTTTTTCCCTTCCTCCGTTGTCACCCACCCTTATTGGGAAGATAGGCAATTCAGTATAGGTTGTGCATGTGTAGCTATGTAAGACATTTCCATAGTGGATATATTGTGAAAGACTGACTATATTTCCCTCCATCCTATCCCCCCCCCCAACTTGTTCTATTCTCTGCTTTGACCCTGTCCTTTTCATAAGTGTTTGCTTCTAACTACCCTCCCCCCCGCCAACCTGCCCTCACCTCCCTCATCCCCCCTTTCATCTCCTTCCCCCCTACTCTCCTGTAGGGTGAGATACCCTATTTAGTGTGTATGTCATTCCCTCCCTAAGCCAAATTCAATGAGAGTAAGGTTGACCCATTCCCTTTTGCCTTCCTATTCTTCCTCTCCATTGTAACAGTTTTCCCTTACCTCTTCTATAGGAGATAATTTATGCCATTCTGTCTCTCCCCATCTCATCTCATTATATTCCTCTCTCACCTCTCAATTTCACCTTTTAAGTATCATTCCTTCCTGTTCAATTGGTCCTGTGTCCTCTGTCTATGTATACCTGTACACATGTATACATACACTCACATGTGTATTCATACACTCATATACCCTAATATGTAGACATATATATCATACATATTTATATTACCTTCAACTGTTCTCATAATGAGAAAAGTCTTATAATTATTTATACAATTATCGTTTTTCCATATCATAATGTAAATAGTTCAACTTTGATAAGTTCCTTATGATTTCTTTTCCCTGTTTACCTTCTCATGCTTCTCTTGCTTCTTGTATATGAATGTCAGATTTTCTATTCAACTCTGGTTTTTTCATCAAAAATGCTTGAAAGTCCTCTATTCCATTGAATGACCATATTTTCCCCTGAAACATGATACTCAGTTTTGCTGGGTAGGTGATTCTTGGTTTTAATCCCAGCTCCTTTGGCCTCCGGACTATCATATTCCAAGCCCTTCAATCCCTCAATGTAGAAGCTGCCAGATCCTGTGTTATCCTGATTGTGTTTCTACAATATTCAAATTGTTTCTTCTTGGCTGCTTGTAATATTTCCTCCTTGATCTGGGAACTCTGGAACCTGGCTATAATATTCCTAGGAGTTATCTTTTTGGGATCTTTTTCAAGAGGTGATTGGCGGATTCTTTCAACCTCTACTTTGCCCTCTGATTCTAAAGCATCAGGGCAGTTTTCCTTGAGAATTTCTTGAAGGATGATTTCTAGGTTCTTTTTTTAATCATGGCTTTCACGTAGTCCAATAATTTAAAAATTATTGGATCTCTCCTGGATCTATTTTCCAGGTCAGTGGTTTTTCCAGTGAGATATTTCACATTGCCTTCTATTTTTTCATTTGTTTGGATCTGTTTAATAGTATCTTGATTTCTCATAAAGTCACTAGCTTCCATTTGCTTCATTCTAATTCTGAAGGAATGATTCTCTTCAGTGAGCTTTTGAGATTCTTTTTTCCATCTGGCAAATTTGGCTTTTTAAGGCATTATTCTCATCATTGGCTTTTTGAGGCTCATTTGCCATTTGAGTTAGTCTGTTTTTTAAGGTGTTATTTTCTTCAGTCAAGTTGTCGACTTGCTTTTCATGATTTTCTTGCATCATTGTCATTTCTCTTCCCAATTTTTCCTCCACTTCTCTTGGTTTCCAAAAACCTTCTTAAACTCCTCTATGGCCTGTAACCAGTTCATATTTTTCTTGGAAGCTTTTGGTACAGGAGTTCTAACTTTCTTGTCTTCCTCCTGTTCCATGCTTTGATTCTTTTTGTCCACTAAATAGGAATCTAAAATGGGATTGCTGTGCTTGCTTTGCTTCCTTTGCTTGCTCATGTTGCCACTCAATTACTTGACTTTTGAGCTTTTTGCCACAGTAGAACTCTGTTCTACTTCTGCTTCCAGAGAGGATAGCTTTGTCCCAAATCGCTGGGGTTTTTGCAGCTGCTGGAGCTATTAGTTGGCTTCCCTCTCTGAAGGGTCCACAAACTCTGGCACCTGGTCACACACCTTAGGACCTCCACCCTAGAAAGTGATCCAGATCCAAGCAAGATAATGCAAGAGCGATTATCCCTCAGAAGGGTTGCTTCATCCCCCTACAGTGTGCAGGCCAGGAGCTCTGAAGCAGCCACACCACAGAGGCCTCTGCCCTCAACCGCTTCTCCCTCTTGAGGCAGACTTCCAGACCTATGCTGATCCCTCCCTTTGTCTTTGGCATTTATGAGTTGATAATTCTTGAAACCACCACAGCTGCTGGTGATCCAGTCTCTTGAAGTCCCTCCAGCCACAGCTGGTCAGGGATGCCCTGGGGCTAAACCCATGGGCTCATGCGGGGCTGGGCTCTGCTCCCAGCATGCTGCAGTGGACCCTTGATGTCCGCCTTCCAGGCTGCCTTCAGTGGGAGATTTTTTTCTCTCTGTCACTTTGTGAGTTCTGTAGCCCTAAAGTTTTTTTAAAGTCATTTTTTATATGTATTTGAGATGGTTATGGGGGAGAGCACGGAGTTTTTCTGCTTGTTCGCCACCATCTTGGCTCCCTAAACTGTCCTTTAAATAAAATCATAGGTGAAAGTAAGGCCTGGTCAGGAGGATCAGAGAAAGAGGAGTAGCCTTCTGTTCCTCTTTGGGCATTGTTCTTCCACTGGTTCTACTTGCACTGCATTTTGGATTGTTTCTGTTGTTCTTCCTCATTTCTAGTTTCTTTTTGTTTTGCTTCTTTTCTGCTTTTGATTTAAGAAGGTTTTAATTTGCTTCTTTATACAAATAGCTGGAAAAATTATTTTCTTTAAAGGCAGTATGTCATTCCTTTCTTTGGTAAATTCCAGTGGTTCTCTTTGGTGTCCAGGACAAAATTTAAATTCCTCTTTTTGGCATTCAAAGTCATTTACCACTTAACTGGCTCCATTCTGCCTTTCCAGCTTGCTTGCTTGTTATGCCCCTGTACACACTCTGAAGTTCATTGTGCCTGGCCTTCTGACTGCTGCTCATCCTCCCATTTTTGCACTTCCTCTTCCTCACCTTGCATCTTAGACCTCCTCAATTCCTTCAGGAGCTGCTCAAGTACTGTATTCTTGACAAAACTTTTCCTGATCCTTCTAGCTACTTTCATTCTCCCTTACTAATCCTTTTTATCTTGTTGCTTACACCTATTTATATCCATGTTGTCTCCCCTGACTTAATGTAAGTTCTTTAAGGGTAGGGACTGTTTTGGTCTTTGTGTGTCCAGCTCCTAGTACACAGTTTTTGGCACATTGTCAACAATAGTAAAAGCATGTTGGTTGATTTGGGGGAGCATCCAGATTTCTTACTGTTGTCCTTTATTATTACCCCATCTTCTTTTACCAGCAGCGATTTCTTCATTTTTCTTTTATTCCTTAGCATAGAACCACTCCCCCCAAATTTTTTTCTTTAACATTCATCACCATCAATTTTGAGCTTAAGCTCTCCTGACATTGTCTCTACCAAACATTATTTTTTAGTTCTTCCTTCTTATTCATGTTTTAAAATTTTGACTTAGTTGATGAATTCTTTTTACAGTCACATTGTTCTCTTTGAACAAATCCCTACTTTTTCTCTTAATCACTTCTACTTCTTTATTTTCTTTAAAGTTTTGTTAATAATTTTGTTTTTACACTACTCATTTCCATTTGTTATAACAGAAACACTACAATTTAGCAAAGAAAAATAGCACCTGACAACCTATGTGCCATTCTATGTCTTCAGCTTCTGTTTCTGTCATTTTCTTTACATTGGGGGTGACGGGGGGGATGGTTTCTTTTGGTTTTCTTTGATATTTGTTATATATACACTGTGGAGATTAACAGAATGTAGTTACTGGTCAGAACTATAGCTTGTGCCCCCACTCTGCTTTATATATCATATCATACATGATTCCTACTGGAAAAACTTTGTGCTGGTATTTGGGTAGAAAAAGAAAACCTAGATTCCTCCTCAGTCATTTAAGACAAGGCACCTAAGTGGTAACTGTAGACTATTTTTATACTGTAGAAAGAAAGATTTTAAACTGTAAATTCTATACATATTATTTCAAAGGTTCTTAACTATTTTATTAACTCTTCCTTTTTCAGTTCCCCTTTCCCCTAATTGAACAAAAACAAAAAACCTTATACAAATATGCATAGTTCAGGAAAACAGATTCCTACATTGGCCATGTATAATAATGTATGTCTCATTTTGCCTTTTAAAATTCCATTACCTGAAAGTGTTGCTTTCATTTTTTATGATGCATTGTGAGTTTCATTACATATTATAAGGGATATCATTTATGTCAAAATGCTATCTTTTAAAAAGGTGATTTATATGTGACTGTTTGCAGAAGACAAGTTTAAAATACAAACGTTTCTGAAATGTTCTTGATACAGAATGCACAACAAAGACAATGGAATGTATGGCATGTCTAGTAAAAATGATGGTTTGTTCAAACTCCTTAAAAAAAAATTCCATCACCTTGCTGGCACTAATATATGTTATCAATAGATTTGGTTCATGTTTTTGAAAAGCAGGAAGCGAAACAGAAATAGATAAAATACTGGGTAGAGTTTTTAGAGGAGATGAGTATTTTTCTTTTTAGTGAATACTAGCTACAAATTGAGTAAATCGTGTTCCTTTAAAATCAGAGCAGATGAATTTTTTAAGAGAAAAATATACTTTTGTATCTTGTCTTATTTTTCCAGGGTTCTAAAGATGTGTATGTTAGGAATGTAAATTAAGAAACATTCAAACAAAATGGACAATTGAAAGAAGGCTAATAATGAAAATGTTAAGACTTCTCTGATTTAGATAGAATAAACAATGTAGTCTTTAAGAAGGGATGAAATAGTTTGCCAACTCTTGATGTGAAGGCTTTAAAAAGTAGTGAGTACTTAACAGGATAGAGAGCATGGCTGGCTATACTTTGCCTCTGCTTAGACTACTTTATCTACAAATTAAAAGGTTTTGATGCATGATCGAGATACAAATTTCTGCCTATATATAATCAGGCTTACCTATTTGTAAATAAGAAAAGCTTAATTAGTACAAAAGTCACATTGCCTTTTTGAACACGAAGTGATTTTTACTTCTATTGGCCATATCTCAGCTTATATAGTAAGGTCCCCCTCTCAAAACTGTAGCTCTTCCTAATGTTCTTTTTTTTTTTTTAATGATTCATGCTTTTATCAGAAATTGTAGCATTCTAAAAATAGCTCACAAATTATCACATATATCCTTTGTGATTTTTTTAAATATACAAGATGCTTAAACTTACTCAGTCAGGCAATGGTGTCCATCTTTTTTGAGGAGCTAGAAAGGAAGAAGTCTTTTGAAAAGTGACATTATTAAAACAAAGCAGATTTGAAGCTGACAATAAACTCCAGAACTCTATCTGGGAGTAAAATTGTGAAGACAGATTTTCTAATGAATTTTGATGTTGTATTTCAAGGTAATTAGATAATTTTCTTAGTGTAAGTAAAAAAAAAGTCTTAATGAATAATTCAGATTACAGTTCTATATCTTAAAATGCCCTTTCAGCTTACTGCTATGTTTGAGAGACTAAGTATAAACAACCGACAACTAGAAGAAGAGATGAGAGATTTAGCAGACAAAAAGGAATCAGTCGCACATTGGGAGGCCCAAATCACAGAAATTATTCAGTGGTGAGTACTCCAATTTAAATATAACTTTTTAATTGTCAAAAGATTTTTCCTCCCATATTTCCACTGGGAAGGAAAAATGTTTATCCTAGAAACACTGGCTTTACTACTATTTGGTCATTTTTACACCATTGTGTGATTTGTGTAGATAGGGCCAGGAAATTGCTTTATTTCCACCCTTGTTCTCCCACCTTGGCCATATTTCCGCCACCAGATTTCCCACAATTCATTTGAAAGCCGCTTTTTCTCTGTAAGAACAAAGTTAACTACCCTTTTGTTGTACAGGTTAGACTTGTTAAGAAATACATCAATAAGATTTAGTCACCCCTTTCTGAGACCAAAAGTTAAGTTTGTCATGGCTTTAAGGGACAAAAAGCCTGGAGAAAGAAGCAGCTGAAGAGAATATATCTTTTTTTTTTCTTCATTATAACATTGTTTTACTTGCAATTTTTTTTAACTTCAGATACAGTTTTATTAGTTCTCAGTATTTGGTAAATGGGTAGTAATTTGGATTAACTTAAGTTGAAAGTTAATGTATTATGAAATTGCCAATCCTAGTGCTTTTACTAATGTGTCTGCTGGTGTAAAACATAGGGGTAAACAACTGGAACTTTACTCTCTTATTAGAAATATATAAATCTTAATTTTGTTATTTATTTTCAAGGCATTTCTCCCCCTCCTCCCTACCACCTTTTCCCCATTGTCTTAATGCTCAGTTTATCTAAAAACTACTTATTTCTAAGTGTTTTCATAGATCAATTACTTGGGGAGTCTCAGATACTGATCATTTCATTTTTTTAAACTATGTTTTTCATTTATGTTCTTTTCTACCAACTGAGGAGTCTCATTTTAAAATCCAAATAAAAAGTGAGTAAACAAATGTTATCTTTTTAAGGAAGCCTAATCCAGTTGATAGTATTTTGATATCTATTTAGATGCAAAGCCCATATTTAAATAAAGCTTCGGTTTATAAATGTGTAACTTTGAATGAGTTCCATATAGTGCAGCTAAAAGTTCATAAATATACACAATTCATATACTTGTCCAAGAATATAGTTTTTAATAGCAACCAAGGTTACAGTGTCAAGGTATATAGTGAACTTAATTTTCCTTTTAAAGAAATTATAATAAGATTTTGAATACTAAGCATGCCATGTGTTTGATCACAATCTAGAGCCTCTTCTTTTCCTGTAGCTACCACAGTGGGCAGGAGCAGGAGAGAAAGAGTATTCAGGAAAGAAAGACTTGGTTTAAATCATTATAAAAGTTTAGGGAAGGAAAATTAAGGTTGAGTGTGTATTTGCTACCATGGGTTGCTGGTTCCAGCTTTCCAGTGTCATTTAGGAAAGATTAGACTCCAGTAAATTGAAAATCAGCAATGTAAGGAAACTGCTTGACATGGAAACTGTTGTTGAAAGATTGACTAGTCAGTTAGTCCTCATATATTTTATTATATGCTTACTATATGTGAAAGAGTATAAAATGCACTTGCCTTCATGAAGTTTACAGCGTAGTTGTAGAGGTACGGCACATGATAATCATGTCAGCACATATTTATATAGTGCTTTAGGGTTTACAAAGTTTTTTTTTTTCAAAATCTTGGGATTAAGTAGTGAAGTATTATTACTCCCCAGACTGTGAAACAACAGGGTAAGCAAACTGGCCTGGCATCATATATCTATCAAGTGTCAGCTCTTAGAATTGGACCCAAATCATATAAACTAAGTCTAGCATTCCACTCTTCCGCACTCTCTCTCAACAGATAAAAAAAAAAAAAACAAGCAACGTAGATTCTATAAGCACTTCCAAAATATATTACCTCCATTTTATAGAGCAATTTATAGCTCTTAGATCAAATATTTCTGAGAGGGAATGTCAGGCTCTGGCCCTGACATACACTAATGGTGACAGTATATCAAGTATATATCAGGTACGGTATCTGATGAATCTGAGAGCGTAGCTCATTATGGACTTCTCCCAAATTGTGTCTCTTATATACAGGGTGCCAGGGTGCCTTCTGATAAGAACACAGATTTTGTCCATGTTCTGACTGCCCTCTCATGTTGCACAAATATGAGACTCAAAAATCATTGCAGCCAAACTGGTTTGCTCTCATCTGATGCTCACTTACCCTGGTCACAGACTAGTAAGAGACAAGTCTCATGTTGTTCATCCTTTGTTTTTGAAGAGTACCAATGACTTCACAGGTGATGATTTGACTTGTACATGAATTGGATTTAAGTGAGGCAGAGTTTCACAGAGTTTCTCTGTATCTCAGTCATCAAAGCCCAATGGCAGGACACAAGTCAGGTTGCAGTGGATGACCTTGGAGTCTCTGATGGCCAAGCTTTAAGTGCTCCACTGTGCCTGCTTCAGCCACCTTCATGGCCGTTGGGGTTTATGAGGTATTCAGAGAGGACTAGCACCTCTGCTGTGAGGGTTTGCTGAGCCCTTTCCAGGGCTGCTTATCCACTTTGGTGTCCGTCTGTTACCCAAATCTCACCTGTGGCCCCAAGAAGATGTAGCGAGTGAAGTGGTCATTTCATACACAAGGAATGTCTGCATCAATTTCTCTTCTTTCCTGTTTTGGTTGAAGACAGTTATAGGCATTAAGAGAACAATGCCTGAGTTTTCACCCAGTGAAATGCTCCACCTGCTTCTTTTCCTTCCAGGTGTACTGCTATGCCCATATACTAAGAATGAGGACCCTTATCTCTGATGGGGATACTCCTGTGCTCAGAGTTTCATTGTATCAGTGAGACTGGGACAGGAGTCCACATATTTCAAGTAGGAACTCATAACACATTTTTCTACATAGACAGTTTTAGAATTAGTAAATAGTCACTAGTTTAGACAGAAAAAAAACCCAACACCCTAAATTCAACAAATAATAGATTGGACTCTCCTCTGTATGAAGAGGCTTTGTGGTTGGCTCAGTGTATCCTGTTCTCAAGGACCTTAATTTCTATGTGGATATGTGACATCATCATTATCATGACTAGCACTTTTATACTGATGTAAAGTTTGTAAAGCACTGTATATATGTTTTCTCATTTGCTCCTCACAATAATCCTGGGAGGTAGCTGCTATTATTATCCCCATTTTATAGAAGCAGAAACTGAGGCAGAGAGAAGTTAGATGACTTGCCCAAGGATACAGAGCTAGTGTCTTCCTGACTCCATGTTTAGCAAGCACTCTTAGCCATCTAGCTGTCTGTTATAAATTCTTGAAAAGTTAATGATCATCAGTGTGTCATAATGGATAGTATGTTATACTTGGAGTCAGAAAGATCTGGGTTTAAATCCTACCTCTGACATTAAACTAGCTCAGTGACCACTTGTCCTATCTGAGCCTCCATTTCTTTCTTTTTAATATGTCTGTATCTCATAGTCTAAAACCCCCAGCTCTAGAGTTACACGAGTGTGTCTTAGGGAGCTTCTCTAAGAATCCTGTCTCTGGCTCATTTTTCCCTGATACTGGGTTTCCTCTGAGAATCTCAGAATATAATTTTGTGGGCAGATCTCCACTGATGTGGGTAAAAAAGATCACCTTTCCTGTGCTAGCACTCAGAATAACAATGCACAGAAGATACAGAACAACCTTTATTTCACCCCACAGAAAATGCAAAGCCACACAAAGGGTTCCCTCTAAGAAAAACAGTTGATAAAACTTCTCCCTTAACAGTGAGGCCCACCTTCCAACTAGGGGACCTTTATGAGCTTCAGCCGTATAGTACTATCCTTAATATTTGGACTAGTCCCAGACAGAAAGTGAACTTGAGATTGCTAAAGAATCAAATCACCCCAATGATAAACCTAAGCCATCCAGCTAACTCATATGCCCTATTCTTTTCTAAGAGATTAGTATTGACCAGGACAGACATCTTCTTTTCTATGCATGCTGGTTACAAAAACTTGGGATCTAGGAAATCTTCCCCTTCTTCTTTCTAGTAGACTAGGGCATGTGACTCTTCAGGGACCACATGATTTAGAGCACATATACCTGTATCACACTTCTGCCCTTAACTTTTTAAGGTTACTATTAGCAATTCTCTTGGGAGTCTGTTCAAATAACTAGATTGTCCCCCCCTCCATTACTACCTCAGATACACTCTTAGTTCTATTGAAGGTCTTTCTTTCTTCCTACCTGACTCTCAGCTCAGAATTCCCTGTTCCTTTTTATAGTCATAGTGTAAATGCCAGAATGGGCAAATAGGGGGTACCGTGAAAAGGGTGCAGGCCTAGTGTTAGGAAGACTCATCTTCTGAGTTCAGATCTGGCCTCAAGGCACTTACTAGCTAAGTGACCCTAGACAAGTCAGTTAATTTTATTTGCCTCAGTTTCCTCATCTGTAAAATGAACTGGAGCAAAAAATGGCAAACTACTCTAGTATCTTTGCCAAGAAAACCACAAATGAGGTCATGAAGAATCAGACTTGACTGAAATGATTAAACAACATAAAAGCTAGAAGCTCAGTGAATAGAGCACTGGCCCTGCAGTCAGGAGGACCTGAGTTCAAATCCAGCCTCAGACATTTAACACTAGCTGTGTGACCTTGAACAAGTCACTTAACTCCAATTGCCTTGCCTTCTCCCCCTCCAAAAACAAAAAAACAAAATAAAAAAAAGGGCTAGAAGCTCATATCTACAATAGCCTGGACCAATCAGATCATTCCCAGGTTAGGACACTTTATTATTCATTCTTATATTTTTAATAAGTTGACAAATTATCAAGCCCAAGAGAAGTACTCTTCCATCTCAAAGAAATGTTTGTGGAACTTTATACATCCTTCATTGGGAGATGCATTCAAAATCTCAAATGCCACCTATCTGTAACTTGATCACATTTCTGTCATCTATGTGGAAAAGAACTTTTAAAGACCAGAAAATAAGACAATTTTGTCCACAAGCCTTACAGTACCAACAACATACTTCCCCTTAGAGCAGGCCTGCACAAGCTGCAGGCCTGCTTACAGCCCACAGGCACACCAGAGGATTTCTGGCAGCCCTCAAAAAATGTAGAGGATGTTTTCCTCTACATTTTTAGAGGCCCACTGGAAATCCTTTGACATGCTTCAAGTGGGCCTATGGGCCATAAGCAGCTGCAGGTTGTGTAGGCCTGCCTTAGACAAAAAGGGAGACCAGTGCCAATGCACCCTGTTGGATATGCTAGCACAGTCTATACTAGCCTACAAGTACTATATCAGCATTAGTTATAATTCCTAAATAACTAAGGAATTGGTCCATGATTTCTTAACCCTGGATGTAAAGGCAGATAATAAGGTGCTAAATTAAGTGTTAAGACTATGTAAATTATTGAAGGTAAAGGATAGGTTGTGATATGATGAGGTTTTAATGTGTTAACAAGGTGTTATGCTTTTATGAAGTGTGAAATTCTCCCTGAAGGAATTAGAGGGGCTTGTTTACCATTAGGTAGTAGAAGATTTGCTGTGCCCCTGATATTCTTTGAAAAAATGGCTTTTACTGAGATGTAGTTAAGTCAAAATGGAAAATAGCTTTGTGGGTTGTTTAGATTTCTTTTACCACATGGTCAGGGCAGATGAGCTCTTCAAACAGTAGGAGAGGCTGCATTCAACAAAGAGTAGAGACACACAATTTCCAGACACAGATAAAGGGAAGGAGTTAAACTGAGCAACTGTAGACAGGAAGCAGCTTTAAAAATGGAATCTCTGGCAGCAAAGAAAAAAGCCCACTTTGAACTCAAGAGAACTACCCTTGATAGTTGAAAGTCAAATGGCAAACAAAAAGAGACATGGGAAGCCCCAAGTAAGCAAACCTTTAAAGAACAATTAGTACCTGCACTGTACAAATTATTCTCAAAAATTAAAAAAGAAAAGACCCTACAGAAATACTTTTATGATACAAATATGATCCTGTTATCTAAGCCTTAAAATGATAAAACAGAAATTAAAACTGGATCACTATCCTCAATGAATATAGATTAAAAATTTTTAAACAAAATCCTTTTAGGCTATAACAATTTATCCAAGAAATCATTCATTATAAACAAGTTGGATTTATGCCAGAGATGCAAGAATAGTTCACCATTAGAAAAACATTTATTATAATGAATCATAGTGAAAACCAATAAGCCTTTAACAAAGTATAACTCATTGATGCTAAAAACCCTACAAAATGTGGGCATAAAGCAGGCCCGCAAAATCTGCAATCCACAGGCACACTGAAGGATTTCAGGCAATCCATGAAAAACGTAGAAGATGTGCTTCTACATTGCCCACAGGCCTCCTAAAATCCTTTGGCTGTGGGCTTTTTATCACAGAAAGTTCATATCTAATAACAAAGGTAAGACTCATATTCAGTGGAGACTGATCTTTTTCCAATAAATAGGGAGTGAAGCAAGGTCACTCACTCTGCACTCTATTATATAGTTCTGGAAATGCTAGCAACAACAATAAGATAAAAGAAAGAAATTAAAGACAAAAATATAGACAGAAAAAGTTAAAGACAAAGAAAAGTTAAAACTATATCTGTTGATGATATGATGGTATACTTTAAAAATCCTAGGGAATCAGCAAAAATACTGATTAAGATTATAGCTTCAGCAAAGTCTACAAAATTAGGCCTCAGTTAACTGTAGGACTCTGGAGAAGGCAGTTTGAGGTTCCCATTCCTTGGAGTCAGGAGAGGGGGTTGCAGGCAACTAAGGTATGTCGGCTTTTTTACCCTCTCCTCCCTATCCCCTTCCCTTCCTCCTCCCCAAACCCCTGTGTTACTGACCCTTGAGGATCCTGTGTGTGCATATTCAAGCAGGGTGTGTGAGGGAGGGGAAAAAAAAGTAAGCTGAACTGATGGACGCATTTGGAAACCGTATATAAATATAAATAACATATATTTAATTAATTATACTAATATATTAGTATATAATAATATATATATTAATAATTATAATAAATAAATATAAATAACAGAATATAAATAACATCAGGAACATCTCACCTCCACAAAGAAGGAAGAACAAATGTCACCTCAACTCTGTATCACTCAGAGAACAAGATATTTGTAGCTGAAGACACATACTTTTAGAGAACATTCCAATTACTATAGCCTTGCTCTCTGTGGAAACACATCTAGTCTCAAAACACTGAGAAGAAGATACTTGTAGCAAGAGACACTGTCTTTGAGAACATTTTGATTACTATATACTTGCTCTCTGGAAATATACGTAGTCTCAGGACATTTAAAAGACAACATACTTTGACAGCATACACTCCTCAGAAGATTCTGGTTATTAAAGCTTTGCTCTCAGCTGCTCTCTGTGGAAATGCATCTTATCTTAGAACACTTGAGAGGACAAGACAGTTGTGATAAGAGACAGTCTCTCTGAGAACATTTTTATTGCTATAGCAATTTATGGCTATATAGCAATTTATAATATTGCTACATATTGCTCTCTGGAAATTCATCTAGTCTCAGAGCCCTCAGAGGAGAAGACAGTTGTGGCAGGAGATTCAGCATTCCCATTACTACAGTCTTACTCTCTGTAAAAGCATATCTAGTCTTAGAACACAGCGAAGTAAGATACAGCATGAGCCACAGTATTTGAGAGCATGCAGTTGTCTCAAGCTTGGTCTCTGTAAAGTCTAATCTTATTTGAGAAAACTCAGACCTCTAATCTTGGTCATGTTCCATGAGAAATAAAGGTAATCTAATAAAAGTAATCTGAAGAACTAAAGGGGAAAAAAAAGCCAAAGCAAAATAAAAAACAACTATATATATATAATATGTATATAACAATTCAAGAAGCAATAACAGAAGGGGAAACCCCATTCCAAATGACAGCAAAATTCATAAAGTATCTAGGGATTGATCTACTAAAGCACACAAGAGACTTGTATGGATTTAACTACAAAGTGCTCTTTTAATAAATAGAGAACAACTTAAATAGCTGGAGGAATAGTGCTCATGGCTAGGCTTTGCCAATATAATAGAAATGACAGTATTTTACAAAGTTAATTTATACTTTCTTTTTTTCTTTTTTTTTAAGCAATTGGGGTTAAGTAACTTGCTCAAGGTTACATGGCCAGTTATTATTTCTGGGTGTGGTGCTGAGTATCTAAGCCCGGATTTGATCCAGGTCATCCCGACACTGGAGCCGGTGCTCTTACTCACTGAGCCACCTGGCCGCCCCTAATTTATACTTTCAATGATGTACTAATCAAATTATAAAAGGAATACTTTGTAGAATTTTATGAAATAATAATCATTTTGGCAAAACAAAATATTTTGAACATCTAGGGAAATGATGAAAAGAATTAGGAAGAAAGGGGAAATAGCTTTTTCAGACCTCAAACTCTATTAAAAAGCAATAGTTGTCAAAGCCACCTGATATTGGTTTAAGAATAGAGAGATAGGTATGGGTAGGTGGCACAGTGAATAGAGCACTGGCCCTGGGTTCAGGAGGACCTGAGTTCAAATTTGGCCTCAGACACTTAATACTTACTAGCTGTGTGACCTTGGGCAAGTCACTTAACCCCAATTGCCCTCCAAAATAAAGGCACAAAAAAAAAGAATAGAGAGATAGATCAGAGGAGTAGACAAGGGAGCATTAGAAACAATGGAACTCAATAACTCCCAGTTCACTAAATAAAGTAAGAAATTGAAGTTACCCAGAAAAGAATTCCATTTTTGATAAAAAAAAAAAAAAAAAAAAGACTACTGGGAAAACTGGAAAGTAGTCTGGCAGAAATTAGACTTAGACCTTACACAATATTCCACAATACATTCTAAATGATTAATGGACTTTAATATTGTTGTTATTGTTCAATCATTTTCAATTGTTCCTGACTCTTTGTGACCCCACTTTCAGTTTTCTTGGCAAAGATAACTGAAGTAGTTTGTCATTTCCTTCTCCAGCTCATTTTACAGATAAGGAAGCAGAGTCAAACAGGGTTAAGTGACTTGCCCAGGGTAAATGTAAGTAGTAAGTGTCAGAGTCCAGTTTTGAACTCAGGAAGATGAGTCTTCCTGATTTCAGGCCTGGCACTCTAGCTACTGCCCTATCTAACTGCCCTTTATTATTAAAATGTTAATGTGCAGTATAGTTAATATAATATCCTAACATTAAAATCATATTATTAAAAATAGAGAAACAGATCATATATACCTCTCACATCTATGGGTAGTAGATGTATTTTTGAATAAAAAAAGGAATTAAAGGCAATTTAAAAAGATAAAATAGATAATCTTGATTATATGAAACTGAAAAACTTCTTGACACATAAAATTTATTCATTTAGGCTACCGGGGAAGTAGCTGAATGGCAGCAAAATCTTTGTATCAAATTTTTTAATAAGAGGTTAGTATCCAAGATATATAAACAGTTAACAAATACACACACACACACACACACACACACACACACACGATGAATAGATATTCCCCAGTACATAAGTGGCCAAAAGATGTAAACAAATTGTTTACAATTTACAAATTGGTAATGGATACAAATGTTATGTTATATTTCTGTTCTGTAAAAATGATAGATGTGGATCTTTGATCCACATGAAATGATATAGAATGAAGTAAGCAGAGCCAAGAATACAGTATCTGTGATGAATAAAAAATTTTGAATGTCAAGAACAATCACACAAAAAGAAATAGAAAGTAAATACTAGTAAAATTATAAAGATCAACCATGTCTAGAAGAAAGAGATATGAGAGGTCTCCTTCCTTTGTGGAGATGGAGTGATGCATCATGCCAGTGATGCACATGGAACATGTTTTTTAATTTTTTCGATGTATTGATTGATTATGCTGATTTTTTTCCCCTCATTTGCTTCCTTTACCTTTATGGTCTTTAAAAAGCATTTAAAAAATTTTTTTAAATCACTTTTTTATGGGATGGCTCTGGGAGAGGAGGAGGAATTCTTGGGATAACCATGATGATGTAAAAAAAAGTTATCAAGGGAAACTTAACTATAAGGAATATTTTTAGTTAATTAATCATGAGGGAATCCAAACATTCCCTCACAAAGGTTCAATTTTTGTGGTATAATAAGCCTTTTCCAACCAGCTGGTAGACAAAGGTAATTTAATTTTGGCCTTTTTCTGTCAGTAGGGTTCAAAATTATTCAGTCATTTATCACATTTCTTTTTTAGATTTTTAATATATATAATTGAACTACATAATTTAAATATATAGCCTTTTAAGAGTCTTCACATTAGTTTTTATTTTTCATATTCTAGGGTGAGTGATGAAAAGGATGCACGAGGGTATCTTCAGGCATTGGCCTCTAAAATGACAGAGGAACTGGAGGCATTGAGAAATTCCAGCCTTGGTACAAGAGCCACAGTAAGGAATTGCCATTTTATGTAAGAATTAATAGTAATGATGAAAGATAAGTCATGAAAACTAATTTGATAAGGTTATGTTATAATTTTTCCAAATTTTGACCTACAATAAATTATTTAACTAGAAATAAAATATTTTGACTTTGTCTCTTAGCTCAGGATTTATTTACCAAACATAATTTCTGTAATGTATTTAAAATTTTAATTAATGAGATGTTCATGTAAAAATGAGCCTATTCCCTTATAAATGACTTATCTCTGAACTTAGTGTAAAGTAATAATTTTTACAGATGATTTTTCCATTTTATCATCTTAGGTAATATTATTGGATATCTTCCATATTAATTTTGGAATTTTAAGTCTTATATGTTAGAAATAGAAGATAGCTGGAAATACAATTACATTTCTTTTAGGACATGCCATGGAAGATGCGTCGTTTTGCAAAACTGGATATGTCAGCTCGTTTGGAATTGCAGTCAGCTTTGGATGCTGAAATTAAAGCCAAGCAGGCCATCCAAGAAGAGCTTAATAAAGTTAAAGCATTGAACATCTCAACAGAATGGTAAGATGGAATAATACAGTTCAAATGGACTGCTTCCTGAGTTTGTGAGAAGGTATTGAAAGAGTCTTTACTTACACGCGTTTAATTTCCTGCCTACCAAATAAGCCATTTTTCTTTTTAAAAAAAGCATTTAATTCCCTCTTTTTTTCCTTAAAATTAGCATTAAAAATAGTTTACTGATTACTTGTGTATTTCATTGTTTCTGTAATCCCATTTAGAGATACACAAGGACTGCACTGGTATAAAGTCAGTATGGAGAGGCAACAAAACTGGTTAAAAACATTTGTCAGTGTTAATCCCATAAAGACGCATCTTGTATTGTTTACAGCTGATCACTGATTTTCTAGAGATGTACTTGGTTGGCATCCTATTTGGATGTTTGTTGGAAAGTGTGTTTTGTTAAAACAAGTTGTGTTACAGGAGCTTTGTATTTCTTTTTGGGTGGTGGAGGAGGTGAGGTTAGGAGGGAGAAAGAAGCTACATGTTGATTAATTGAAAAAAAAATTTTAACTTAAAATGCATCAACAGATTTTAATTTTTTTAAAGTAAAGAAAACTAAAGATGAAGGACATTAGTTTCTACATAAGATTAAATGACTTGTTTTAGATTAAGTGTTTTCCTTCAATGCATTATAAGCTTCAGTCCAGAACCTCTTTTTGTTTTTGTGCCTTAGCACATTGTGTACCTGGCACATAAATCGTTTTTTTAATTGGATTGGGCTTTTCATCAGTATAGCTTACAGCCCTTCCATACCTTCTGTCTTCTGTAATTTTTGTCCTTATCTTTCTCATATTTCTTTACAAATACCTTAGTCAGTCTTGCCTAATGCATTGAAGGGCCTCTATTTCTTTTAGCATTTTAATGGGCACCAGTGTGGCACTTCAGTTGTCTACCTCTTAATTTCTCTCTCTTGCTACTTGTACCACTTACCATGTTTTGACCATAGATGTGCCTTTTTTTCCTTTTGATTAATTAATTCATTTTTAGTTTTCAACATTCATTTCCACAAGATTTTGAGTCACAAATTTTCTCCCTGTCTCTCCCCTACCCCCCACAACAAGATAGCAAGCCTACTGAATACCCCTTCCCCCAATCTTTTCTCTCTTATATCCTTTCCCATCCCTCCGCTAACTTTCTTGTAGGTCAAGATGGATTTCTATACCCCAGTGCCCATATGTCTTATTTCCCAGTTACATGTAAAAAATAAAAACCAACATTTTTTTTAACTTTAGTTTTCAAAACTTTGGGTTACAGATTCTTTCTCTTCTTCCCTCCTCACCCACCCCCACTGGTAAGATAAGCAATTCAGTATAGGTAATACATGTGTAGTTATGCAAAACATTTCCACAGTAGTTATATTGTGAAAGACTAGCTATATTTCCCTCCATCCTATCTCACCTCCCACTTACTCTATTTTCTCCTTTGACCCTGTCCCTTTTCAAAAGTGTTTGCTTCTAACTACCCTCCCCACCCAATCTGCCCTCCCCTTCTATGATCTCCCCTCTTATCCCCTTCCCCCCTACTTTCCTTTAGGGTAAGAAACCTAATTGAGTATGTATGTTATTCCCTCTTTATGCCAAATTCAATGAGAGTAAGGTTGACCCATTCCCTTTCACCTTCTTGCTCTTCCCCTCCATTATAACAGTTTTCTCTTGCCTCTTTTATATGAGATGATTTGCCCTATTCTATCTCTCCCTTTCTCCTTCTCCCAATATATTCCTCTCTCACCTCTTAATTTATTTTTTTGATATTGTCCCTTCATATTCAACTCATCCTGTGCCCTCTATGTATACATGTACATACATATGTATTTATACACACATACACCCTCTTATACATACATATATATGTATGTATACATATATATACACATATATATTCCCTTTAACTTTGCTCATACTGAGAAAAGTCTCATGAGTTGCATTTATGGTTTTTCCATGTAGGATTGTAAATAGTTCAACTTTAATAAGTTCCTTATTATTTCTTTTTCCTGTTTACCTTCTCATGCTTCTCTTGCTTCTTGTATTTGAAAGTCATATTTTCAGTTCAGCTCTGCTCTTTTCATCAAGAATGCTTGAAAGTCCTCTATTTCATTGAATGCCAATATTTTACCCTGAAGTATTATACTCAGTTTTGCTGGGTAGGTGATTTTTGGTTTTAATCCTAGCTCCTTTGACCTCTGGAATATATTCCAAGCTCTTCGATCCCTTAATTTAGAAGCTGCTAGATCTTGTGTTATCCTGACTATATTTCGACAACACTCAAGTTGTTTCTTCCTGACTGCTTGTAATATTTTCTCCTTTATCTGAGAATTCTTGAATTTGGCTATAACATTCCTAGGAGTTTTCTTATTTAGGAATCTTTTTCAAGAGGCGATTGGTGAATTCTTTCCGTTTCTATTTTGCCCTCTGGTTCTAAGAATATCAGGGCAGTTTTCCTTGATAATCTCCCAAAATATGCTGTCAAGGCTCTTTTTTTGATCATGACTTTCAGGTAGCCCAATAATTTTAAAATTATATATCCTGGATCTATTTTCGAGGTTAGTGGTTTTTCCAATGAGATATTTCACATTGCCTTCTATTTTTTCATTTGTTTGAATCTGTTTTGTAGTATCTTGATTTCTCATAAAGTCATTAGTTTCCATTTGCTCCAATCTAATTTTGAAGGAATTATTCTCTTCAGTGAGTTTTTGAAGTTCCTTTTCCATCTGGCCAATTTGGCTTTTTAAGGTGTTCTTCTCCTCATTGGTTTTTTGGGCTTTTCCATTTGAGTTAGTCTATTTTTTTAAGGTGTTATTTTCTTCAGTATTTTTTTTGGTTCTCCTTTAGGAGGCTGTTGACTCGCTTTTCATGATTTTCTTGCCTCATTCGCATTTCTTTTCCCAATTTTCCCTCCACTTCTCTTACTTCGTTTTCAGAATTCTTCTTGAGTTCCTCCATGGCCTGTGAACAGTTCATATTTTTCTTGGAGGCTTTTGATGCACGAGTTTTGATTTTGTTGTCTTCTTCTGGTTCTATGTTTTAATCCTCTTTGTGCCCCCAAAAAGATTCTATGGTCTGATTGCACTTCCTCTGTTCGCTCATCTTGCCAGCCTTTTGAGCTCTTTGCCACAGGAGAACTCTGCTTCCAGAATGGAGAGAACTGTGTCCCAAATTTCTGGGGTTTTGCACAGCCATCAGAGCTATGAGGCAGACGCCCTCTCTACAGCCACCACAAGCTCTGCCACACTAGCACTCCTCACCCCAGGACCGCCACCCAAGACTGCAACCCAAATCCAAGCAGGTCAAAGCAAGAGCAATTAAAATCTGAATGGTTGCTTGGTCCCCTACAATCTGCAGTCCAGGAGCTCCAGAGGGAGCTGCAGCCACAGTGCCACAGCCACTTCTGCTGCCATAATGTATTTTTTAAAAAGACTTTCAAGTGCACCTAGAGGTTTCACAAATTTAAAAATAATGGATCTGTTTTTTTTTTCAGTAAGCCAAGGAAAGGAAGCATTTCCCAGTGTTCCCCAAACTTAACACCAAAGTAGGGGACAGTATAGTTCTGCCAATTTAGAATATTTATAATTATCTCAATTTAGAATATTTATAATTATAATTTTGTTAGAAGATTTGGTCTATGAATAAGTCACTACAAATGAGTTGTAAAAGAACAATGGAGGGATTAAAAGAAATAGATTTGATAGTCAAAGTGTAAATTGTATAAATATCCAGTTTTTTAAAGCATAGACCACTAAAAATCTAAAGTGTCTTTAATGGAATGGGAAAATGTGTGTGTGTGTGTGTGTAACTTCATTATTTGTGTGAAAAGCAAACTCAAAAAAATAGAATCTCTAATTATTTAAATTTTTAAAATTTAAACTGGAAGTCAAACATACTTTATTTAAACTTTTATTACCCTTGAAAAACAAACAAACATTATTGAGCATGTGATCCAAAACAGCAATGTGCAGATTCCAATTAAAATACTGTTTTAAAGTAGACACCAATACTGTTGTATGTCAAAATAAACATAATTTTTGCTTTATTCAAGGTGTAGTTCACATACATGTTTGTAAGTCAGTGATACAAATCATCTTCAGAATAGTAAACAAAGGCAGTTTTATGGTTTCATACTAAGTTAGTCCTAATAGAATCTGAAACACACTTAGATTTCATGGTATTGTTTTTATTTGACAATTCAGGTTGGCCAATAGTAGTTTTTAGTCTAAACTTCATAAATAAACCTTCCAAGTGACAATAATATAAATGATAGGCTAAATAAGGAAATTTAGAATTTAGTAGCTAATTACATCTTTTTCTCTCCCTTTAAGCAAACTGCAAGAGTCAGAGAAGAAGAACTTGGAGCTGCTATCAGAAATTGAAAAACTGAAAAAGGAGACTGAGGAGCTTAAATCTGAAAAGGGTATGGAAGCTGGTATCCATATAAATCAGACCTCATTATACCACTGTGCATAAATTTTATTATATAAGAAGCTGTTTTTGAGTGTGTATATGAGAAATCACAGAGGCATTATTTCTGGGCTTATTGCTTATCTTTATAAGATCCATTTTTATAGTGGCAATAAATATAATTTTGCACCAGTTTGAACTCTTTTTCATCAGTATAGAAATTTCTATAAAGTTTTTTTTGATTGGAAAGAAATTTATTTGAATTTACTCAACTATTATCACTTTCCACTTTGGAACATTCTAAGTTGCTATGACATGATGTAATATGAACATGTAACTATATTTACAAAAGGAGACCATGAAGTTAACTGATCTTTGTTATCTGCATATGTCTAGAAATTTGCTATGTGCTCTTGGAGGCACAAAGGAAATAATATTTGTCTCCTATTTTTAAGGAATATTTTAATTTGTAAGATAAAAGTGATGCATAAAGTAATTAGATTAGAAAACAAAGCATTTATGAAAGGAGTAATTAGCTAATGAATGGGTGCCTTTGAATGCCATATATTACCTAAGTTTATTGAATGAAATGCTTCAAATTAGCCTATTACATACCCTGAGATTTCCTTACCTGTTACTTTTTCTTGCTAAACACTGTGACCACCATAAAAATAAGTGAGACTGTTTTGTATTTCTCTCAGATGTGCTGCTTAAAATTTACTTTCATAACATCAGTAAGATTTAAACAGCCCTTTCTATCTCAAATGAATATATAACATCAGTAGATTTAATTTTAACAAAGAACCATGGAAATTATGGTAAATTAATAATAAGATAATAATAATGATAGCTAGCATTTATGTATAGTCCTTTAAAATTTGTAAACATTTCCCAAATATTATCTCATTTGATCCTGACGACAACCCTCAGAGGTAGGTGCTATTATCATCCCCATTTTATGGTTGAGAAAACCGAGATAAAAGTTAAGTGATTTGTCCTGGGTCATGCAGCTAGTGTCTGAGATCAGATTTGAATTCAGGTTTTCTTGATTCCAAATAATTGCCTTCAAGAACTTTTCTTTTCATAGCACATTTGTAAATCAGTAGGTTTGCTATGGCACACCTAAGGGGTGTGGAAAGGTGCCCAAAACACCATTTCTATGGTACTTGTCCTTTCTCCTGGACCGTACTACCAGTCAGTTTGTGCTAAAAACAGCTTCCTTACCCCTTTATTCTAGAAAACTCATGATATGATGGGATAGCCCTCATCCCTTTAAGGCCAGACCCCAGTCAAACCTCCAATGTCCTTGACACCTGCCCCGCATAAAAAAGTGGTTAAGTTACATTTCTCATCTGTTATATGCCCTCAAGAAGATTGGCGGTTAGGGAAGAGAGATGTACATAATGAAGGTATAAGAAATGAGTCCCTGAGAGCAATATGAGAGGGAGGGAGAGAGAGAGAAAGAGTATGTATATCAGCAGCAGTGATGGATGCAAGGGAATGCAGATTAGGAGCCATAAACTTAACCTACTGATGTTTCAAACAGACCTGGTTGAAGTTTGAAAGCATAAAAAGAGATTGCTTGGTGAAGGAGAAGACAAACATGGACAAGACATGGATAAGTGTGGTCATAACAGCAATCTGCATTGCCCACATTAGAACTACAAAAAAATTCTGGTTTGTTACCCATCACCAAGACTCATGATGTACTCTTTGTGTTTTGATACATTGTTTGTCAACATTATGATACATTAAGCCATTTTAGCATGATAAAAAAGAACTCTAGCTTTATGTGGTGCACTGTAATTTAGGTCCAATTTAACATTTTAATGTAATTTTGTTATAATGATGAGTAGAGCTAAGAGTATAACAAAATAACCATTGCAAAAATTAATCATAAATAAATATGCAGTTTTGTGCTTCATCTCTACGTAGGGATTATATCTGAAAAATCACAAGTAAAAATGAGTTCTTAAGTAAGCATACCTTACTCAAGTTATTAAAAACTGTATTTGACTGTATTTTTTAGTATTTGAATAGTATGTTTGTATTGTAATGCTTCACTGTTAAAATTCAGTTTTGTTTTTTTTTTTAAGCAATTGGGGTTAAGTAACTTGCTCAAGGTTACACGGCCAGTTATTTTGTGTGGGTGCCAAGTATTTGAGGCCAGAACTGATCCCGGGTCTCCCAATGCCAGGGCCGGCGCTCTTACTCACTGCGCCACCTGGCTGCCCCTAAAACTCAGTTTTTTAAAGACAGTGGCTATTATTTACAAAATAATGCATGAGACTCTTTTAAAAATTATTTTGATACAAACTGTAATCTGAATTTAATACCTTAAAAAATTTTAAGCCTAATTAAGTGAATTTTTATATAATATTTTATATAACTATATAATTTATATAACAAATGTTATATAAATTATTTAATTTTATATAATAATTAAATGCATTATTCCCTTACAAGAAATTGTTTGTATTAACAGCACATTTCATAAAAATATTTCAAATCAAAATATCAGTTAGAAGAAACCAGCATGGACAACTTGAATCAGTTGTGAAAGGCTCTGTTTATTAAAAATATTATGTGCCTCCCAAGAAGATAAGAAATTTTGTTAAAGCTCTGTATTTTAGGAGGGGATATATGATTATTTGGAATTCAAGAAGCATTTTGTGAAGACTGATATGTCTATTATTCCATTACAAAGTCTACTATGGGTATAGTAGGAAAAACTCTGATTTTATGATATATAATGCTAAGAAAAATATTATCATGAGTACTGAAAATATTTTGGCTTGAGTGTGCATAATCAGGGTTTTTATGATCTCTGAATACTTTGGTTTGTGAATACCTTTTAAAAAAACTCCAGGCAGAAAAGGGTCATCCATGAAAAGTAGTTTTGTTCTCAAGCTTAAAAAAAGTTGCTGCTGTCTTCTAGGTGTAAAGCACCAAGACTCACAGAATTCTTTCTTGGCATTTTTGAATGCTCCTACCTCTGCTCTGGATCAATTTGAAGTAAGTATAAAGTCATTTAATTTCTTTTCCTCTCATTTTATAACATCATGTTACTTTTAAACTTTCTTATACTTGTATTAAAACTATTGATCCATTAACAAGTATTTATTAAATATTTACTCTATGCCAGGCACTGTGCTAAGCACTGGGGATACAGAAAAGGAAAATGGGCATTATTACTTTTTAATTCCATCATACATTAGCACCTTGAAACTATGAAATGAAAAAAGAAAAAATGGAAAGGAATGTGATTTGGTAAAACAGTCCTACTGTAATTTTATGTAAGCTGAAGTAACATTTCTTTTAGAGTTGAATGGCTACATTTAATGGAAAAAAATCTGAATTTGAGAGTCAAATCTAAAAGTATACTGGTTATTGTTTATTGGTACTTTTTATGTTTTCTTTTTGTTTAATTTTGTTTTTAATATTTTGCTATATTTGATTTAATTACTTTGTGGCAGGGGGAAAAAGCACCACTCTTTAGATGTAGTTAAAGGGATTTATAAATTTCTTGAGTAAGAAAAGGTATTATATCTACTTTGTTCACTTATTTTCTTGAATTAATGCCATTTACTATTTTATTTAATTGTTATAGGAGGTTGGAATTATTATTTATTTTTATTAAATTGCTTCATACATTTTTTTCTATTTCTTTATTGCTGTATTCGTTAAATAGGATTCCTTTTCTTCTTCCTCATCTTCACTGATTGATTTTTTGGATGACGTAAGTCTTTCATCTTTAAACAATGCACCCCTCAGTAAAAGAGATCAGTGAATTGATTTGGAGAATCTATAAATTAATGCAGTCAATTTAAGGAATTGTAGAATAAATTATGGGTAAACAATGTTTCTGTATTTTTCTTATATATGAAAATAAAGTGATACACTATGCAAAATGCTTTATCATAGGATCTATCTTTTTTCTCTTCATTCTGGTCTGCTTAAGTAATCTCAGATCTGAAATGCTGATTCGATTTTGTCACCCCTACTTAATATTTTTATTACATGTGTTAATTTCTATTTTCACTTCTTCCATTTTTTTCTTGTATATTAATCTTGGACTTCTTTGCATCCTCTTTTCAAAATATTTTTTAAATTTTGTTTTGTTTTTCATAACTACTGATTCTTAAAGCCTTATTAAATTCTGTTAACGGGCACAAAAGTAAAGGACAATGAAATTTAGGCTACCAATAAAGTTTTCTTTTAATGTAGAAATGAACTCTGGATTATTTTGAGTTAGCACATGTATGTGGATATAAATTGACTGCATTATTATTATTTCCTTCCTGAATTAAACCTATAGATTTAGCCATTTAGATAGTTCCCATCAGATAAGCTCCATTCATCCTTTTTACATAATTTCTTCTTATATGAATTCTCTATATTCTGTATTAAATAGTATAATAATCCTTAATACAAACTTTTTTTTATCATGTTGAAAATGCTGTGCTTCAAAAAGTGTAAGGAGGGTTGGGGGAGCAGTGGGATGGTACCATCCATATCAAACATAATGTTTTTACCAGGAGAAAATCTTAAAACATGATATCCTTCATATTTTAACAGGGATCTAAAAGTGTTCTTAAAATTATTTAGCACATTTTATTTTTTCAAAGTAGACATTAAATATGTGATAATTAGTGCATGTTAATTTTGGTTTTATCTTAATAATGACAAATCTTTTTATTATTAAACAACAGAAAGTGCGGCTGGCCTTGGTATGTTTGAAATAGTTATATAAAATTTCACATTTTTGTTTCATCTAGAATGTTCTTTTATTTTGTTGTTGAAGAATAATTTTGGGTATCACTAAAAAGTGCTACATATAATGATAGTATTTTTATGTAAATTATGGCTTAATCTCCTAAATTATAGAATAGTTAAATACAAATACCATTCACCCTCAAAAACATTTGAAGAGAGTTTAACTTTTACTTTTTTAAATTTTAAATTTAAATATTACTTTAAGCTTCCTTTCCATCAAATAGCAATTTTCTTTTTTCTTTATGACTTCTTATGTCCCTCTTACCTCTAGACACTTTTGTCTCTGTAACATAATTATACGGAGTATTATGACAAAAATAAGGTAACACCACCAGAGGTTAAGGAATTAAGGAATGCTCTGGCATTTTCCCTGATTTCTGAATTTAGGTTAACTTTCTGCTGCCACCAACAAAGTGTTGGGAGATGATCATAGGGACTTCTCTTTGTAAAACTGTGATACCATCTTTAGAACATTTCCCCACTTAATACTTCCTCTGTGGAAATACTCTATTTCCCAGATTCACTGTATTTTACCACATACAACTATTTGAAATGAACAGCAAACTTTACCAACTATGAAAAGAGACTCGATGATATGGGTGGGTGGTTGTGAGTGTGGATGTGTTTAGAGCTGAAGTAACCCTCTGGTGTTGTTTGACTTGGTACAGATTTAAAGTATTAAGCTTTGACCCCTCTAGGAATTCCTATCCTCATTCTCTCAGTCTACAGTCTCTTTTGGTCTTTAATTTGGGGGAATCACAATTCTTCCTCCTAATTGACCATTTTCTTCTATTCTCTATGTCTAGCTGTTTTCTTTAGTTTAGACTTTAGGTATAACCTGTTTGTTTTCTGATGGAAATCACTGTTCTGATAGAGACCTACTGCACCAGCTTAGAATATGTTCCCTCTAGGTTCTGCCCACAGGAAATATCTGATTAAATTTCCTTCCTTTAACCTTTTATCATTTCCCTGAACTGAATTATTCATATGCATAAGTATTCCTAGGTTCTGTTCTTCCTTAGTCCATTTTTCTTGCTTCCTTTGACTCTGCCCTGATGGCTTTTCTAGTGTTTCCTTTAGCCCACTCTATCACCCCAAAACCCCTCCCCCCACATCCTGTGTTTCCTCTAGCTTTCTTTCTGTTTGTACCACATCATCAGTCTCCTTTGCTAGAAATTCCATCCCTCACCAAAATGGGTTATCATATTCTTTTCTCAGAGGGTTTCAACACATATGCTACAATGTTAAAGATCATTGCTGTCACAAAATTTTAAGATACATAAGACTTGTATTTACTTTTTGCCATAATAATCCTCTGGCCTTCATCAGGGGTCACCACTCATCTTATGCAGACATTATTGTATAAAGGTTTTTATACATTATAATTACTGCTTTTAATTTCTTAAAAGAGTTATTATTAACACCATTTTAAGGTTATAATATGGAGAGAAGTACTAAAAAAAATAGGTAAATTTAAAAATTGTTCCTGTTTCTATATAGTTATTATATATCCATAAATAAGTTTTTAAAAATCTAGAAATGTGCCCTTTTGTCAGTTATTTTTCCTGTTATCCACAAAGATACAAGAGAATGATAATTCTGGATAGTCTTATCCAGTCTGGTGACTTGCTCAAGTTCAGTCCAAGGCATTGACTTAACCTCTTCTTATTTGGATCTGTGATTTCATGGGTATAGGTAATCTCTCTACTGTTAAAGATCATAACCTATCTCTTCTTATCCCATGTGATTCTTACCCATGACTGTCCATAGATCCTTCATAGAGGATCTACCCAATGTATATTAGAGGTCCACAAAACATGTTAACTTTAGAATTCAGGTTAATTCTCTTCTCTCCCAACCTTTTATTCTACTGTGAATCTTTCGAAACAAAAACCAGGGGAGGGGGGGAAACTTCTTTTGATTGTTCTAATAGATCAAGGGTAGGCACAGTGCTGTATATGGCTCTTGCTTAATTAAAATGTAGACTATGATTTTTAGTAAACATATTTTCCTTTTCATGTTTATTATTTGCCAGGTTTCCCTATTTTGAATTGGCTATCTCTAATGAGAGAGAGTGTGTGTGTGTGTTTGTGTGTGTATGTGTGTGTGTGTGAATGTTTTTTTCCTGCTTCAAAGATGGAAGCAAACATTAAGTTAAGTCCTTGTAAAGCCACATATGAGCAACTTTTCAGAGGACTGCTGCTGTGAACAGCTTTCAAGATTATGATTAAGTGGTATAGTGAGCCCTCTATTCAGTAACAAATCAGAGCAAAATATTCATAGAAAATCAAAATACAGCACTCACCATGTCACAACTCAACAACTCATCACTAAAATGGCTGCATAGTTTTCACCAAAGTGGTCACATGGTTTTAAACAAAGTACATTCATTTAGTCAATCACAAAATCCTTAATTCAGTCACAAAGTCAAAGTTTTCCACCCCTAGGTCACAGTAAATCATAATCTTGTCAGTCAGTGCACAGTATCCAAGTAAGGTCTTCTTTCAGCTTGACTCGAGGCTGGCTCTCACCTTCCATGGTTCTGCTTCCATGGTCCCAGCTTCAACTATCGCCTGGGTTCAAAGGCAGGCAACTCCCAGTTCCTTGCCCAGTTCTTCATCCAGTTTCCATCCCATATTGAAGTTCACAGTGTCCAGTCCACCTTAAGTCCTTCACAGTTCCTGTTTCTGGGAAGACAAAGCTTGACAGAACCACAATAATATTCAGGCACATTGCCAGCACCATCATCAATTCACTGTCTGCCTGTGAAGTCAACTCAGATTGTTGGTGGCAACAAGGTCTGAGAACTCAACACAAATCATCAACATAGAAATCAACACAGACCCACAAACAAGATCCAAGAGGTCAGCACAAATCATTAGTAAAGTCCCAGGACCTCCAAAACCCTCCTCCAGGACTTCTGTAAACATACAACCAGAAATCCTCTTTCAGGGCTTCTATACAAATTATCACAAACAAATATCAGCACAGGCATAACAGACAAACACAGTGCTGGGATATCACAAGTTTTCTCCTTCTTGACTGCCACCACAAGAGTCCTCTTTTCAGTTCTGCTGTCTCTAGCCTGGAAATTCTCCTTATATGTGGTCATTAGCTTCTCCCTTTCCTGTTGCAGGAGTTCATGAGTTCTAGGGTTCACACGTTCTGTTTCTTTACAGACTTGATACAAGGCTCAAAAGAAATTTGAACTGAAACAAGGTGTTAATTCAATAGGTGAAACAAGGTGTGAACTACTGCTGTGCTTGCCATTACAGTCCTGTGCTAGGGGGTGAAATATGATGGAGCTGAAAGAGAAGAAGTAGTGAAGATGTAGGAGTGGGTCTGTGGAAGTTCTCCATATTGCCTGCTGCTCTGAATTGCTAATTCATGCCAGAGTAGGAAGTGCCTAGTTTTCTTCTGGCTTTAATAGTAAGAATCAGACTAAGAATCAGAGAAGCAGAGTTGGAGGTAAGAATTATGCGTTTTGTAGTAATTTTCAGTTACAGAAGACCACCATAGCTGCTTGTAAAAGGTTGCTCAGGGTCTAAATTTGTAGGAATATTCATAACTTTGGAATAAGAACTTAAAAAAAACTAATGGAAGGATATTAGTAGAGTTGGACTGCCTATCCAGTATAGAATTGCCCTTTGCTCTCGCTGAGAAGTCTTAGTAACTTAGACTTTTTTTTTTTTGCTTTTCTGTGAGAGTGCAGTGATCATGAAGGCTCCATCCTCATAGTGCCTTAGAGCCTGTTCTTATATACATCTAGTTATACATGATTACACATGTTCTTGTGTGCAACTAATCTTAGGCTCTGGAAAGTATGCCCAAGTATATCTGTGAGTCCACATGTGTTTTCTCCAACAAACCATGGGAGGAGCTTCCAGTAGTTCATACTCTGTGGGTGGCAGTGACCTGAGACCAGTTCATTTATAGTTTGAGATTGGGACTATGAGTAGGGCCAGAATTAGGCTTGCACCTCAATAAAATTGAAAAAGAAGCCATGTTTGTCTCTAGCACCCTTTAATTTTCACTACTTCCTGAGAACCCAGTGCCCCCGCTATCAAAAACTACTATAGGATCTTACTTAGGCCTGTTCTCCCTTTGCTTATACAGTGCTCAAAATAACCTGTCATACCTTGTCTTACCCCCTCCAAATTCACATTAAGGTATAATATGGCTAATGGTACTCTCATAAACCCATATGTGTTTTCTTGATAATACAAAGAAGCTCTTATTGATAGCATTTTTAAAATAATTTATTAATTTTAATTTTCAACATTCATTTCCATAAGATTTTGAGTTTTTAATTTTCTCACCTTCCCTCTTCTCCCTCCTCTCCCTCCTCCCCAAGATGGTGTGCAATCTGATATGGGCTCTACTTAAATATTCATATGAAACATTTTCATATTAGTAATGCTGTAAAGAAGAATTAGAGTGGGAGGAACCATGAGAAAGAAGAAACAAAACAACAAAAGAAAAGGAGAACAAATAGTGAGCTTCCATCTGCATTCAGACTACAAAGTTCTTTCTTGGGATGCAGATAACGTTTTCCATTGTGAGTCTTTTGGACTTGTCTTAGATCCTTGCATTGCTGAGAAGAGCTAAGTCTATCAAAGTCATTGCACAATGTGACTATTACTGTGTTCAGTGTTCTCCTGGTTCTGCTCATTTCAAGAATTTTTAAGTAGTCCAAAGGCATTGTATAAACATAGAGACCGTGTAACTAGTGCTAGTGTCTTGTCTACGTATTCCTAAACTGAACAGCATCCTCTTCATTCTTTACATCTTCAGCCATACTTTCAGTACACCTTTCCTTTGGTTTTTAGATTTCTGAACATTATCAAGTATAACTTGGCTACTCAATTAGTTTGGCTCGACTCTACCAAAATAATAAGTTGTTGACTGATGATTTAAATGCTATGAGCTGTCATGGAAATATAGCACCATAAACCATTTTTTTGGTTGTAATTTATTCAATCCCTAGAATCCATTAACTAATCCTCAAAAAATAAGCAGATTATATATGTGTAATCAAAAGTACTTGCTAGATATTCCATATTCTAGCCTTAAAGTGCTGATGGAAAGGACTTCATAGATACTAAATATATGTTTTAAATGATACAATTACATATAAGGGCAAAGCACTGGTTTCTATCATCTGGAATGCAACTGATTTAAATGCTTTATAAAAACATGTATTTTGTGGTTTATTGTAATTTACCCCATTGGGGAGAAGTGTAATTTGCCCTTTTCTATTGAAAATATAAAAATAGATGTCTGGGATTCAGTTGCTTATACCCAAAGACAGCAAATGCTTCCTGAAGATGAGCATCTTTATTGTGAATGATTCATTACCATTTTTACTTCTGAGCAAAATCAGATTTAGGTTATAATATAGGCTTCTAAGAAAATGTTATGTCATTTGTATTCAAAGCTATTTTTACTGACCGTTCAATAGAATATGCTCTTCAGGTTATTATAGAAGTAAGGATAGATTTACACTGAGCTTTCACAATCTTTTCAACTAGTTGTTTGCATTTGAGAGAGAGCCATTTGGTTGTGGAATAGTATTTTTTTCTTTTTTCTGAAAGAATCTAGACCATGAAGGGATAGAACCAGAAATTTTGGTCTCATTAGCATCTTGTATTTATCTGGGAATAAACAACAAAGAGTAAGTTTGGAATAGTGGGAGGTGAGGGGAGGTTCTTACTGGAAATCAGGAGAATTGGATTTTCTAATTTAAGCTTCCTATCAACTTATTAAATAACCTTGGTTAAATCACCTTAATCTCTCCCTTTATGCCTTAGTTGAAGTCTTCATCTTTAAAATGGGAAAATGAAAATAATCTTTCTTCCCCTTTATGGTTGTTGTGAAGATAACTACAAAAACATTTTGGAAAAAGTTGAAAGTGCAATGCAAATGCTAGACTGTATAAAATCATTTTGGTGGATAAGTCTCTCTAAGTGTTACTATATATCACAAGTTTGAATGTTATTTCAAGAAATTTTTGCTATTGTTTTTGAGTATCTAGAATGGGGCATATCCTTGGAATATTGGTATTACTTAGTAGTAATTTTAGCAGTAGCACCGTCAAAAGATCATCAATGAAAAGGGTTAGTATTTGATAGTTAAGCAGCCAAATTAAGACAGAATGTATTATCCTTCACTTAATGGGAATCAGTTAAACACACTCAAGTGCGGACTATGACTAAATCAAAAAGACTTCAATTCCTTCCACTTGCATGTATTAAATATACCAGTGAAATGGAGTTTCAAGAAGGTATATGGTATACTGTGGTATTTTATAAGTCTCCTTGTGTATACATAGTCCAGTATAGAGCCCTATTGTCTGCTACCAGTCTGTCAAACTACCTGGTGTTTTTGTACCATCTTATGCATATGTTCTTTTTTTCCCAGAAAAATTGTCTCACAAATACCTATGGTTTTGTTCTGTCATAAAATGTGACTCCTCTTCCTCTCTCTCTCTCTCTCTCTCTCTCTCTCTCTCTCTCTCTCTCTCTCTCTCTCTCTCTCTCTCTCTCTCTCTCTCTCTCTCTCTCTCTCTCTCTCTCTCTCTCTCTCTCTCTCTCTCTCTCTCTGTCTCTCTCTCTGTCTCTCTCTCCCCCCCCTTCTCTCATATATATATAACAGATATGTATGTGTATGTATCATTTGCCTGTTAACATAAGAATTTTTTAGGATAATTGCGTGTGAGAATTTTTGTAACATATTTTCCTCCTTTCTCTGTTGAAGCGCTCTCCATCCTGTATTCCAGCTAGCAAAGGCAGACGTGTAAGAGATTGTTGTACTCTCCCCACTTCCCCTTTCCCCATTCTCATCTTTTTTGCCTGTGGTTGCAGAACATTCTATGCTACCTTTTTTGCAATGTTTTATTTACAGTACTGCATGTTTTGTGCTGCTCTTGCTCCTGCTGCTTTTACTGCTGTGCTTTTATTTTATTTTCTTACTTTGAATTCAAAGCTTTAGGAATGTTCACATGATAGTGTTTCTTTGACCAAACTGCCAGAATGATAAAGATTTGACTTTCTTTCCATGTTTATGTCAAAGGAAAGTAGCATTGAAATTATCTTTTAAAATTAGTAAATATAGAAGTGTTGTGTTAATATGGTCAGATTTATAAATGATCTCTTAGATATATTTATTTTAGGGATTCCCTAGGGATGCCCAAATTTGGAAGGCTTTCATAAATCATAAACGTATCTGCTCAGAAGTATTTCTCATTCTCCCTCTTAAATAGATTTCATCAATAAGTTATACATTTTCTGAGGTCTTTATTTTTAAAAAAATTTTACACAAAATTTGTATATTTCCCTAGTGCACCAATATTTGATAAAGAGATCAACAAGAGTATATATTAAATTAGATTTCCATGAAGAGAAAAAAAAGTTAGATTGTCAAATGACATTGACAGTTATTTATAACCTAGACTAATTTGTAACTGGCTATTCAAGAAAGTTAGAACTTCCCAGTTGCTAATATGAAAGTTGTAGATACGCCTTTTGTAATTACATCATGGTATCCATTGACAAAAATAATTTATTGTATCATTCAAGGTTTGGAGTTAAAACTAGCTTCTGTTTGAGCATTTTTAATAATAATAAAGTAGGTACAGTTCTCTGGAATTCTGGAATTTCAGATGTCAAGATGATCCTGAGGTAAATTTGTTTTTTTTACTGTGTGCTTAAAATGTATATTTACATAATCTCTTTTCTAATAAATTGGAAGCCCACTGAACACCTAAACAAATCACATAACCTTTGTGGGCCTCATCTGTAAAATTAGAATGGTAATAAAGAACTTCATCTTGTATTATAGGTGAAACCAGCATGTTATTTTCATTTTCAGGTTGCCTTAAAACATTACAAAAGATAATTGCTAGGATTTTAACCACTAGTATAGTATTTTAGCTAGTGTTACACTACTTCTAGGAAGAAAAACAAAAAGACTAATAATATAAATATATTTTTCTCAAGTATAAAAGAATGGAAAATATTTTTATATAATAACTTATCAGACTAGATATAATTTTATTTAATTTATTTCTGGCACAGTCATAAAACTAAACATCCAGAGAGATTTTTTTTTCTAGCTAGTTATCAAGACTATAGCTATTAATCTAAAAGGAAAATAACATCCACAAAACCCATTTACTTTCCTGACTAGGCATGGCTTGAAGGAACCCTTATTCAAATCTAATTATTTAGAAATCTATTTTACTTTTAGAAAAAAAATTCTCATTGTTTTATCTCGTTTCCCATGGAAACCTTGAATACATCATTAAATGAACAGTAGATTGTATGGGGAGTATGTGGGATAAAGTTGTTCCTAAAGTAACAGCTGACAGGAAATACTAGACAATGTCCAAACTGTTCAGTAATTTTGATATGTTTAGTGTAGGGGTATATTTGTTTACATAGTACAATAATTTCTGCTTATATTGATGGCAAGGATCAAAAAGTAGTTAAATTGTATCTTAATGCTATGTGTATTGAAGTGGAAAAAGTATGTGTACATTTTAGATTTATATTTTAAATGACTTAAGTTTTTAAAACTCAAATTCTTTAAGACGAAATTCATTTATATGGATCCTTTCATTGTTTGCCAGATAATTCATGTATTGCCATATTAGTCGAATCTTCTAGCATTTATTAAGTACCTGTTATATGACTTCTGAGAAAACAAAAAAAGGCAAAAAGAGATCCTGCTGTCAAGCAGCTTACAGTCTAATAGAGTGTTCATGTTATTCTTTCTAATGTAATGTTATGCATCTTGTTATTATGACCATGTCTAAATATTTATTGAATGCTATTCAAACACATATTTGAACCATAATTATTTTACTGTATCTTAAATATATTGTAGTATTTAAAAACTGAATCCTTTTAAAATTAGAATGAATAAAGACATAAAATTCACAGATTGTATTTTTCTTAACGGTATGTTAACAAAAACTTTATAACACACTTTTAGAAAGTGTATTATTCCATCCTTTACCAATCACTTATTTCGTACATGCTCAAATGAACAGAACTCCCAGGGTACGCATTTAGAAGGATTACCTGTCAATGAAGCAGTGATTTTACAAAAGGAACCAATAATTACACCCCATAGTGGTTCTTGAATGACTTCCCTATCAATTCCATCCCTGTTCTAGCTTCAACTTTACTTTTATTCTACTTTAAATCCCACTGTAAGATCTAGCAATATTTCTGACCCACATCCTTTCTGTTTGTACTTGCCTCCCTTCTCTAAATCCCCTCTTGTAGTATTAAAACTTTCAAAAGGTAAGAAGACTCTTAGTTGAGAAACTAGTGAGGCGAGTCAATGTCTGTTTGTTCTCCCTGATTCATTTGTCTCCTCCAAAAAAAATTTCTATATAAATTAGATCCTATTTTAAAGTTTCTGTATTTTTAATAAATTATATGATATCTACTTTTAATTATAGTACAAGAAAAATATTAGTAATACTATAGTCACTTTGTAGTTACAAAAAGAGAAAAACTTAATGACTTCTTTGCTTTTAAGAATTTATCTTATGAGTAAGTTTGTTAATTGTTCCTTTACATTGTAGGTAGGAGGAAAAGAGATTATTTTCTTTGCTATTATCTTAGAACATTCAAAAATGAGAGTGGACGTTAAAACAGATTTCCATGAAGAGAAACAAAAGTTAGATTGTTGGATCTCAGTTATTTATAATCTAAGCTTATTTGTAACTTTGGTTATTTAAGAAAATTGCAAATTCCTAGTTGCTATTATGAAAATAGTCAATACTCCTTTTGTAACTATATCATGTCATCTATTGACAAAAATAATTTCAGATATCACTTAATGTTTGGGGTTAAAACTAGTTCAGGAATATTTGAGAATTTTAAAAAAAAATGATAGTTACTGACAATAATTTCCAAAAGGCTTCAAAATTATGTAAAAAATGGGTGTATTGAAAAGGAGACTTTGTCTTAATCTATTAATTTAAGCATTTTGTAAATTTAATGTGTATTAAAAGTAAGAGTAACAGATGAAAATAGATGGAAAAACATTGATTTTGTTAAAGATAAGAGTTGTGCAACAAAATATATCAGAGCACTTGTTTAAAAATGCTTAAAATTAGATGTATCTAAAATATCTCAATATTTGTACTTGTTCCGTACTAAAATTATTTTTCTGGTAGAAAAAGCTGTATATTCCAGTTAACTGGCTTTAGTTATGTATAATATTTACAAGGAACTAACCTATATAATTTTAAGAATCCTTAATATTTGTTATCTAAAAATCAAACTGATTTAAATATGAATGTATATTTGTATTTTATTACTGTATTCTTAAATTTTGAGGATCAGTAATTGGAAACTCCAAATAAAAAAGAAAATTTGGTGAATTCTTAGTTGGCTATTATCAAGTGACAGAAAGACAGTGTAATCAATTTCTAAAGTGATGAAATAAACTTAAAATCCAATTAAGGCCCTTTCTAATGTCCTTAGTTAACTAGTTCTAAAAATTATCATTTAGATATCATAATTCTTAAAACATAACTCTACTCAGGAAAAATAGTCATCATTTTGACTTTTAAGATTTTTTTTTCCTTATCTTTGATAGATTGTGTCTTAGAAATATCAAACTGACTTGGTTAGGTTAGAATTAATTTTTAGAATCTCTTTCCTTGAAGTCTCTTGTGTTAATTAGTGGTGGTTTACCACTCATCTCTTTAATACCATTATATTTTATCACCTTTTTCCTTTTTACTATTTCTTTCCTATTAGAGAATCTCTTAAGTTACTTCTATTGTTGATGAACCTTCACATTTATTAACTCTTACTTATATCTTTGATTGAATTTATTGCCTGTACAAATGCTTGTAATTTTTTTTTCCCTTAGCATGTGAGACACATCGTTTTTGTTTGTTTGATTAACTTAAATGCTAGTAATGATTATATTTTCAAGGATCATTGTTTTGGAGATTTATAAAAGTACTTTTTTAAAATCAGAATGACTTTCCATCAATCAGTTACTTTACTATCTTATTACAACTGATTCATTACCTAATTTCTTTAACTATTTCATGCTAAATCACCTATGGGATTTCTTTTTAAACAGTACATATTATGAAAAATATAAATACAGCAAAATCTAAAAAAGTAATTTTGTCAGCTCCAATTACATGAATAATGTGTATGGAAAATAAAAAGATAATTTCCTAAATAATTTTTTTCATTTTAAGTTTATTTCTGCAGTTTTCTTTCACATTTTTTTTATGGGAGATGACCCTTTGGGGCTTCTCTTCCTGAGTTTCAAGTATATATTTAAGTAGTATTTCAAAATGCCCTTATGTGTTTAGCTAATATTCTGAATTTTATTTCATCATTTATCTCAACTATCATTAGAATAAATATATAAATTTATTATATATAATATAATAAAATATATTATGTATATAATAAATATAAAATAAATAAAATAAAAATAAAAACTATCACATAAAAGTTAGAAATATCCATACTCACTTTTTGGTAGTTTCTTTTTATGCTTAGAAAATAACTAAGTTCCCCATACAAAGAAGAAATTAAAAATAAGCTTGATCTGAATTGGCTTTGCCTTATAATACAAAACTTAAATGCTAGTATTTAGTTTTTAATATTAGTATAATATAGTGTTGATGTAGTCATCTTAATAGTTTTGACACCAAGTTATCTTAGAAGTGCATTTCATATCTAATATGAATCTATCTTTGTGACTCTTTTCTGCCATTTTTATTGATCATCAAAAAATAGACAAATGTGTTTTCAGAATTTTTGTTCATATTCAGATAGCAGTAATAACACATGCAGACCACGAAATTTTTTTTGCAATTTCTTTAACTCTATACCTCTTAAGGAGTTGCTGATTTTTGTATTCATGAATTAAATTGCAGTAGTATTTTTTTTCTTTCCCTTAGGTTCTCAATGACCCAAAGACTGATGTTTAATGTGTTATTTGCAGTTACAATGTCATCATACCACTGGGGGCTACTAGAATAGCAAGGGTCATAATGTAGTATTTCACTTTTTTTTGATACCCTTTAAAAATTAGCTTCTGTACTAATTTTTTAATCTTTTCTCTGCTGTTTTATACAAACATAGCCTTGTGCAAGTCACTAACATCTTTGACCCTCGTTTTTTTTTTTCTATCAAATGAGAAGATCAACTTACCTTGGACCGTTCTGCTCTAGAACTGTGGTCCTATGATTCTAATATTACTTAGTACATTTATAAAGAGAGTTCTACTTCAGAATTACTGAAATTATTGAGGACATTGTTTTTCAGGTTAGATTACCTAAACTTTTTGCTTTTCCTACTGTTTTTCATCTTTTTGCCTAGTGAATAACTAAGAGTTTAAGTGATTTGTCCAGGTCCACATAGCTTATATTATAAGAGGGTCTTGAATCCAGGCCTTTCTGGTTTCCAGGCCAGATCTTTATTGCAGTATGCTAGTAAAAAAAATACTCTATCCACTATACCACTTAGCTGCCTCAGTAATAATGACAACAGCAGCAGCAGCATCAATATATGTAGTAGCTTTCTGACAGGATTGTTGTAAAGCTTAAATGAGGTACATTGTAGAGTACTTTGTAAACTTTAACATGCTTATAAATGTCAGTCACTGCTACTCTTACGGTCACATGCTTTGCGAAAATCTGATTATCCAGGATGTCCCAAAACTTTTTTGATTCTCTTTAGAGTATTTCCCCCAGTTTTTCAGTAAATGAAGTTTGTCTGGCATTACTTTTTCTTAGTGGAGCCATATTGTCTTTTAGTGATCTATTCTTTCCTTTTTAAATACTTTTAAATTATCCCTTTAGTACAATATTCTAGAATTTTGTTAATTAAAACCTCATTGATATATAGTTTTCAGCCTTGGCTATTTTTCCTTTTTGGAAAATTGGGGCATATATTCTTCCTATATATCCTGCTCTACTCCCATTCTCCAGTATCTTTTAAAGGTCACTGATAGTGGCCTAACACAAAGGGCATGGGAAACTGACTACAAAGATCCATAAATAAGTCCTTACTCATACATTCATAAATCCACACAGATTTTTTTAAACACAGATACAGATAATGTAAGAAAGGATTAAAAAAAAAGGGATGATCTGCCAACTCATTGATTATCTTAAAACATAGCTCATCTTGGCCTCATGACTTGAAGTCATGCTGGATACTTTACTAGTTATCTTAGGTTACTATTCCCTAATAAACATTTTTGTTTTGTCCTTCATGGTCCAAAGATCATTCTTCTTGAAGGAGAAAACAGATGAAAAAGAAGAATTAAATTGTACAGCCTTTTCGCCATCATCAAGCATTTTCATTATTCCATCTACCTAAGTGGCATTCCTGTCCCTTCTTTAATCTTCCTCCTCCAACATACCTCAGAAAACCTTTTGGTTATCTTGAGCAGGAATTGCCAGCCTCAGCTTATTCTAGCACTCCTTGTACTAGTATCACAGGAATGACATACTCATTCTACAAATTCATCGTTAGTTACTTATCCATTCTTCTGTCTTCTGTATCTGTCTTTTAAAAAACTGTATGGATTTATGAGCTCCTTGTGTGGATCGTTGGTCTCTTTAGTCAGCTCCCTCTTACCTCTTCTTTGCATTCATTTATGCTTGTCTTTTCAGAATCTCATGCTTAAAAGTTTCCCATATCTTGCTCTGGTCTTCTTTCGTGTCAAGTCAAGAAGCATTTGTTAATTACATACAGGGGGCACTGTGCTAAGGACTGAGAATACAAATAAGGACTTCCCTGCAGGAAAAAAAAATCACTTTTTTTCAAGGAGTTCACAATCTAATGGAGGAGATGAGATGCTAACAACTTTGCACCAACGAGATATATACAGTTTAAAATGAGGATATTATCAAAGAAATGTGATGGGGAGAACTAGAAAAGACTTCTTGCAGAAAATAGGACTTTAGCTGAGACTTGAGAGAAGGCAGGAAAAAGAGATAAATAGGAACAATATGAGCAGCCATTCAGAGTACCCAGAGTCTGGAGACAAAATGTCTTATAGGAAGAACAGTAAGGAAGTCAGTGTCAGATTGTAGAGTACATGGGGGTATAAGGTATTAGAAGATTGAGGGACTTTAAAAGCAATTTTATATTTGATCCTGGAAGCAATAGTAAGCCCCTCCAGTTGATTGAATAAGGAGGTGACATTGTCAGTCTTGTAATTTATAAAATTAATTTAACAGCTGAGTGGAAAATGGAGTGGAATTGGGGAATCTAATAGAAGCAAGGGAACCAACCAGAAGCCTATTGCCATAGTCTAAGGAATGAGATGATGAGAGCCTTCACCAGTAATTCATAGGATAGTATTAAAATGGGAAGAAAAATCATACTTTTTTTTTTGCTTTTTGGAGGGCAATTGGGATTAAGTGACTTGCCCAAGGTCACACAGCTAGTTTTGGTGTTAAGTGTCTGAGGCCATCTTTGAACTCGGGTCCTCCTGACTCCAGGGCCAGTGCCTCTATTCACTGCACCACCTAGCCACCCCAATCATAATACTTATGAGCCTAGTTCCTCTCTTTTTAGCAAAGACAGCAAGCAGATCCATTCACTAACTGAAATACTACAAAAAATAGTAACTCCTATGTAGGAAAAAGGATATCAGGGGAGCTCCACAGCACTGTTATCTTAATATCTTCGTACTGGATTTATAATATTTCTCCAACTCTTAGTCCCTTTCATCTTTTAATCAAGTAATTTGTTGAAAAATCTCATCAAAATATTACTGAATGTATTTGACTCTGATATGCGATACTATCCTCATGTATCCTTTTATAACATTTTGAAAAAATATCCTACTATTTGATATAAAATATTCAAATATTTGAAAATTTTTTCTAAAATATTGCTGTATTCTATTCACAAGTCATTTTCCCTACAAGACTTAGTTATACCTATGAGACTTGGTTTACTTTCTTGTATCAAGGTCTCTGGTTTACTTTGGTCGTTAACCATCTTCTTTATATTTGTAGAACACTATCTAAGGCCTTGAGTGTTATTACTTCTCCTTTTTGAATATTGGCTTTTGTGAATTCCTTGGCTTTCCCACTGATTCTTCCTTTGCCTTACCTCTTAATTGCCTTGGTATTGTTTAAAGGTACATTTCTGTATTCCTCTCCATTTTCAGTTTAATAATTACAAGAATTGTAAGATGATTTTTCCTTCTCATAAATTCTTTAGAGGTGCCTCAAGGGCCACCACCTAGTCTAAAACTGTGCCTGGCTTTCAACAACAACCCCCACAAGTAATCAGTCGTTCTTTGTTTGAAAACTATGAGGGTAAGAAACCCATAACCTTGTAAGGCAGCCCATTCCACTTTTGGATAGCTCTAGTCTAGGTATTAAGAAATTGGGGGGTGGGGAGGCATCTAGGTGGCACAGTGAATAGAGCACCAGCCCTGGAGTCAGGAGGACCTGAGTTCAAATTTGGCCTCAGACATTTAATACTTACTAGCCATGTGACTTCGGACAAGTCACTTAACCCCAATTGCCCAGCCTTCCCCCCTCCAAAAAAGGGGGGGGGGGTACAATGGCTACGTGGCAGTGAATAGAGCACCGGCCCTGGAGTCAGGAGGATCTGAGTTCAAATTTGGCCTCAGACACTTGACAAACTTGCTAGCTGTGTGACTTTGGGCAAGTCACTTAACCCCAATTGCCCTCCAAAATAAAGGCACAAAAAAAAAAGAAATTGGGGACAGGAAAGGGCAGCTAGGTGGTACAGTGAATAGAGCACTGATCCTGGAGTCAGGAGAACCTGAGTTCAAATCCGGCCTCAGACACTTAACACAAAAAACTAGCCATGTGACCTTAGGCAAGCCACTTAACCCCAATTGCCCTACCTTCCCCCCTCCAAAAAGCAAAAAAAAAAAAAACAAAAAAAAAAACCTGTTTTTTTTTTTTTTTATTGAACTAAATTTACCTCTTTACTTTCCTCCATTACTCTTAGTTCATTTCTTCTGAAAGGGGGAAAGACAAGTCTAATTCCTCTTATACATGATAGTCCTTCAAAAACTTGTAAATATCATGTTTCATACTTTATTAAGTATAAAAATATCCTACAGGCAGTAGGAGGGAGAAAGGGCTATGAAAGGGGGGTGGGAGTGGTTTGTAGGGAGGGAAGAAGTAGAGGAAAAGGGAGGGAGGGCTGATAAGGGAATACTGAGGGAGGCAGTGGTCAAAAGGAAAACTATTAAGGGGGGGGAAGGGAGAAGAGGGGGAAAATATGAACATTAACGGGCGGGAATAGGATGGAGGGAAAGAAACAGGTAACAGTCATAACTGTAAATGTGAATGAAATTAACTCTCCCATAAAACGGAGATGGATAAGAAATTATAATCCTACAATATACTGTTTACAAGAAACACATCTGAAACAGGGATACACACAGGGTAAAGGTAAAAGGCTGGAGTAAAATATGTCATGCCTCAGCTAAAGCAAAAAAAGCAGGGGTAGCAATCCTTATCTCAGATAAAGCAAAAGCAAAAATTGACCTAATTAAAAGAGATAAGGAAGGAAACTATATCCTGTTAAAAGGCACCATTGAGAATGAAGCAATACCATTACTTAACATACATGCACCAAGTGGTGTAGCATCCAAATTCCTAGAGGAGAAGGTAAAGGAATTAGAGGAAGAAATAGATAGCAAAACTATACTAGTGGGAGACCTTAATCTCCCCCTCTCTGAACTTGATAAATCCAACCTCAAAATAAACAAGAAAGAAGTTAAGGAGGTGAACAGGATTTTAGAGAGGATAGGTATGATAGATCTCTGGAGAAAACTGAATGGGGATAAAATGGAATATACTTTCTTCTCAGCGGTTCATGGCACATACTCAAAAATTGACCACATTCTAGGGCATAAAAACCTCACAATTCTATGCAGTAAGGCAGAAATATTAAATGCATCCTTCTCAGATCATGATGCAATAAAAATTATATGCAATAAAAAACTAATTGGAACTAAAAACTAATTGGAAATTAAACAATTTAATCCTAAAGAATGAGGGGGTCAAACAAGAAATTATAGAAACAATCAGTAATAATGAGACAAAACATACCAAAATTTGTGGGATACATTAAAGGCAGTAAAAAATAAAAAAAAATATCATGTTTCCCCACACACACATGACTTCTCTTTTGAAGACTATACACCCCCATTCCTTTTACTTGGTTCTCATCTAATGTGAATTTGATGTCCTTCACCAGCTTCACCTCCTTATTCTGTATACTCAGTAGCTTATCAATTTCCTTCCTCAAATGTGGTGTCCAGAGAAAAACACAGTACTCTAGATGTCATCTGACCACGATAGAGACTATCTATTACTTATAGTCCCAGATACTAGGCCTTGCTTAACATAGTATAAGATTACATAACATTTCTTGTCTGCATATTGCACAGACATATTGAATTTTTAGTACCTCTTAATCTTTTCTTAAAGTAAACAACTGTCTAACTATATATTGTACTTGAGAAGTTGATATATTTGAATGCAGGTATAAGTTGAACATATATATAAGATATTGCTATAATATTGATTCCTGTAAATTTTGTTCTATTAGAGTTGGCTGTGTTTTCCACCAAGAAAATCCCATTAGCAATTATAAAGTTTCTCTATATTGCCCACCTCCAACAAATGTATGATCCAGAAAGAAGCTGTTAGGTTTAAGCTTGAATTTCAGCTTTTTTATTCTTCTGAAAGTTGTCGAATAAATGAATTAAGAAACATTTATTAAGTGCTCTGGGAGTAAAAATAGGAAAAGGTGACAATCCCTACCTTCAGGGAGTTTACATTCTAATAGGGATAGATAATATCTTATGGGATGGTGGCCAGGAAAGATGTTTTAATTTGGGACTTCACTGGAGTGTTATAATAGTACAATGTTGATTTGATTACCATTTTCAGAACAAGAAGTAAAAGGATTAAGGTATTGGTACATAGGCAAGAGGGAGAAAAACAACTAGAATAAAAATGAATATGCATGCCTGGTCCAAGAGTACTGGACCATAAACTACGTGGCTTAACTCCTCTCCAACATGGTTTGTAAAGGTCCATTTGGAAGGTGAAGCAGCATCAACAGTAGAATGAAAAAGTGATTTGATTGAAGTATGACCCCAAGAAGTTTAGAGCTAAACCACTTAGCTGCTTCTAACTAGGTCTCTTGAGGTTCACTTTGGAAGAGTAGAGCTCTGGCAGCTTAATATATATTTGTTGTATTAAATTGAATGTAATTCATCATAAGGCATGTAGTTAGGGAATGAGAAAATTGAATAGTTTACAGAATCAGGAAGTTGAATGACTTCCAAATTCATTAATTTATTATATCTGAATTGCACTGTACTAGAGCAATATTGAAAAAAGATGATGTGACTTTTGTCTTTAAGAAGTTGCATTGTAAACTAAAAATAAATAAATTAAAAAGAAAAAAAGTTTCATTGTAATTGGGAAGACAAGACAAATATACAGGTAATAAATGGAGAATATAAGGAAATTTTTTTTAAAACAGCATAGCTAACAAAAAGCAAGGGAAGTTAGTATAAATTGACATTAGGGATGTACTGTTGGAGAAGATCAGATGGTATCTTGAAGTGATCTTAAAGTTAGTGTAAAGGAGGTAAAATATCAGTAAGGAGACCAACCTGTGTAGTATAAAAGAGAATTAGTAGAGGAAAGAGAAAGGCTGGAGAAGGATCAGGAACCAGGGGAAAGGTAATTTGTAGAGGAGTTAGAACTCTGGATTAAAGAATTGATCCAGTAAATGATAGAAAAACATTGGTAGCTTCTTACAGATATCTTTATATCTCAGTATTTGAACAACTGGTGATTTCATTTGTGTTGGTATTCCCTTCTCTGACACAAATTGCAGCTCTTGAATGACTTACTAGAAGGTCTTTGAGAATTGTCTTGACCAAAAGTGTCATCACTCTGGAACTAATCTGGTAGTGAGCCTCTTTGAAATTTGCTAGACTACTCTTTTGATGATAGGCTTATGCACTGTGACTAGGCATGTACCCAAAGTCTTTTCAATTTGGTATAGAACTTGATAGAGTTTGTCTTGATTACAGTACCTTTGAAAACACAGGATCTCCTCCATACCAGGATTCTGAATCAGAATAGGACTTTAGTAAGGGTCTTCAAATCTCCTCATAATTTGGCCCAGTTATTTTGAATTAATGTGACTTTCTGGGATGTCAGCAACACGAAGTAACAAAAATCAATTCCAAAGTATATATTTATTATTCATCTAAAGAAAAATATATTCCAGCATTCAAAAAAAGATACTAGATGTAAGTTGAGGCTATATGCCCATGGTTGCTTTGAGCTAAAGGCAGAAACATGAATTGAACAAGTTTACAAATCTCAGGTAATATCACTTTGCTTTATACTTCACTAATCATATTTATTATATTTATCACTCAACGCTGGATCAATCAGTTTTCATTCTTGTAGGTTAATTTATCATCAAAAGAGACTGCCCTAAAATTAATCTTTGTTTTGTAAACATGTAATTTTTATTTTTTGAAATAACTAAACCCTAAAAATCATAATATTTATTTAATCCCTGGAGGGTTTTATGCACTGAACTTTAACCCAAAGTATTTTTGTCAGTTGCCAAAGTTCCTAAGAAATGCATCATTTGCTACCAATGCCAACAATTCTGCTGCCACAGAAATGAACACAGTTTGAACTATGAGCCACTAGAGATATTGGTTGGGTTTCTATCAGTTCTGTTTAAGATATAGTACAGTATCCAATTTTCACTGCATTTCTTTATTACATATTCTGCATTTGTTCATGAACTAAATTTCTTTAGGTGTCAGCAAAAATTATATGTGGGATACCCAAATAAAAAATGCAATAGTAATGCTGAAACTAAGAAAGCAGTGGTTCCGGTTGGGGAAGGGTCACCTGCTCAACTGGTGTACTTCACATGCTTATTTATTACAAACTTATTTTATTTATTACAAACTTAAAGTTATGGTTATATTTTCTGAAACATCCCTAACAAATACTAAAATTATAGTTTTGTTGTCATTTTTAAGAAACACTATCATGATCATGACTTAATATTGCTAAGAGCAGTGAATTGTTAAAAGTGACTTCTTGGGTTTTTTTTCCCCCAACTTGTTTTCCTAGATTGATTCAGTTGAGAACTTTACGTTGTCTAACCCTACTTCACGGGATGAGGAGGTCAAGTCTCACCTCCAGTCAAGGTCCAGGTCTCCTTCCACAGCTAGTGACATTGAACCAATTGAGGTACCTCTCTGGGGCTGTTCTGCTCCCTGACCTTTAACTTGTGATGAGAAACAGTAAATCAATCCCATTACAAAAAAGTGAAATTTATCTCTTTATTTTACCTATGCTTTGTAACACAGCCAAGACATTTAAACTTTGTAGTCTAATATAATTTATCAGTAATGCAGATGGGTGAGAAAAATCAATTAAGGTAATTGCCCCTTAAAGACAAATCCTCCCAAATCAGCTATATTTTAACTAACTAACCAGTCTAGCAATATTACATGAAAAATTGAGGAAATAAATAGGAGCATTAGATAATCCAATAGCAGTGCTATAGTATGATCACACTTTTTTTCTAACTTTAGAAATTCCAACCCAAACTCAGTAGTGTATATAATTAAAAATCTTTTAAATGTAGTTACCAAGTCACTCCTACTCATTTCTGACTAGAACAGTCAACCAGTACAAGTCTGTTTCTTGTCCCTTGCTCCAGTAATGCAAAAAACAACTACAGTAGTTCCTGATGTGACCAGAGGGTTTTACTCAGCAAGCCAGTTGACTCTCTTAACTAAAATAAATTCTTTAATAAGGTTTGTTTTTTTTTTTAAAGCACCTTTGGCTATGTTACTGAAACCGAAAGAAGCATGTTTTCTCTTGCTTATCTTAATCCTCTCCTGTCCTCTCTTATTAATTCAAGTAGGATTTTATTCTATGGTTCCAGGGTTGGATTTAGAGTTCTAGTAAGGAAAGAGTAAATTTGGGAAACTATACAATATATATTGTAGCCATGCCTTAGACTTATAAAGACTTTGTAAAACTTTGTAAAACAATAAACAATCCAGGGTTGCTGTTATTTGGGTTATAATGTTAGCATATTTTTTTAATTTGTGATTTACTTATTTCTATAATTAATGTAGTGACCCACATTCAGCTTTTTATATGTTAAATTCTGATTTGGGTTCAAAGTATTTCCCCAGATAGTTTCTAATTAAAACCAATTGAAACTAAATTGAGGCTAACTCCAGAATAGAAGGTGTCAAATAAGCTTGGGAGATCCACAATTCCACTTGCCAGCCTGCAAACACACCAACTTTTTCATCTGCTGGAGTGTGCAAAAACAAAGACAAAAAGATGTGATCTGTTTTTTCTTAAGAATTCAGTATTCTCTCTAACTAGCCTGGACCTCTTATAATCATTATTCATTTCTTTGTCAGCTTCCTCCTCACCTTGCTATCCAAGCCAGAGGCCCTTCCTCTTATCTCTTGACTTCCATATCTACCACTTAGTAAGCAGCCTCTTTCAAATACCCTGTCCCCCATGTAGCAGACAAGAAAATCATTAGGTCCTTCTGTTCAAGGAGATTACCACACCCCACAACTAAGAAAGAGGTCTTGCATTTTGTATAACTAAATAATGAAGAAATGTAGGTGGTAACATACAACTTTAAAACCCTGATAATACTTTGATTTAACTCCTCTGCTTGTGACAAACTTTTTCATCAATATATTAATTCCTATACCAGATGTCAACTGATTCATTTATCATTCCAGTAAGCTTTTAGGTTATATTTATCGTTACACACATTGCCAAACCTGTGAAATCCTGTCTAAGTCAAGTAGTTATTTTAATCTTTTTTTGTATCCTGGAGCCCTTTGGCAGTTGGTCTGGGTGAAGGCTATGGATCCCTTCTCAGAATGATGTTTTTAAATCCATAGGATCACAAAGAAAATTATTTAAGTTTACTAATGTGAATTTAAGAATTCTTGATTTAAATGTTGATTATTGAAATATCAGTTATTGCTGTAGCTGTGTATCTGTTAAAAAGCCTGTTTTAAAGCATTAAGGCATTAAAATAAGCAAGCACAAACCAAAACTAAAAGTTGCTATCTTCCACTTCATGTAGTCTACATTCAATATCTTTTCAGTTCCATTTTTATGGCTTTTATTTTGCAAGTATTTTTTTTGTAATTCCAGATTTGAGCGACTTTTCCTTAATGAATAAATTTATTTATGAATTTTGAAAGTATGTACATAAACCTAGACTTTGCAAATATTTTTATTAATTGAAGCTTTACTCAGTTTTCATTATACTAATTGGTGCCTTGTCTGAGGTTTTTAGCTTTGTTTAATCTAGTGATGTTTGAAAAAGATGCACTATCTCAAGATATTTATATCTCTTTTTTCTTTTGGATTCAGGTTACAGACCACCCTCCCCGTTCAGCTCACACGCCAACAATGAGATCAGCATATATTGGATCTGGCATCTCTGCACCTAAGGTAGTCAGTCTATTCATAAACTTCCTGTTTTCCTAAAAAATGGGAACGGATTTCTTCTAACTTGTACAGTTACTTCTGTCTTTACTGCGGGTCTTACTACAGTTCTGCACAGTAAAGCTCCTAGCAAACCTATTCAGACTGTCCTTTTGATGCAGAACAGTTTCATGTACATAAGTTGTAGGAAAGAATAGATTGCTTGTTTCTTGGTTTTTTGAAGTTATTGTTTTAAAGTGTCTTAGACCTCCACGTGTTGTAGTAAAGAACAATGCTAGTTTAAGTTTACCTCTCTTGACTCTATGGTAATAAATACTACTAGCAGTAAAAGGATATATGCATTTCACTGAAAATTTGTGGTAAATTATTCTTTTTCTGTTCTAGTCAATATAGCTGTGTTTGATTGCTTAATATAAGGGAGAGAGAGGGACTTGGTCATTTCAAATACCAATAAAGAATTCTGTAGTATTTTCAGAGAAGGTAAATTAAAAATGAAAATCCCATAAAGTATATATATTTATCAACAGTAAAATCATTATTACCAATGACAAATTTTTTAAGTTCCAGAAGAGGGAGCAAGGAGTAATTGTTCTACTGAATTTTTCTAATCTTGCCTATTTACTCTTACTCACAGAGAACCAACCCTAAGACCCAAGAATACCTGAAATAGAAGGAGTCTTCTTTCTGACCTTGATTTTGGAAGTTTTAGCCCCTTTTTGGAAGTACTAAAGTGCTATATAATCTTCAAACCTAAATTATCCTAGCTTTAATAGCCTCTAATATCATATTGTTTATTGAAGGTGCTGAGCAGTGGGACATGTTGGCCTATTTTAATTTTTTGATTCCCATTCACAATTTGGCAGAAATATTGAAGATCAGTGTTATAACCAAAAGGAAGGAAATAATGAACTTGAATTATTATCTGTATGTATTTTTCTATAGCACCCACTCCCAGAGTATAAAAATTAGGTTGTATTATAGAATAATTGATACAATCAAAATCTTTCATTGTATCATATTATCTTCTGTTGGGTTCAATAAAATGAATGGAGGAGTGTCTTTTCTAGCAACACTAATAACTATAAATATGTTATTCACCTGCATCTTAAGAGTACTCTGTCAAATTAGTCTGAATTTTCTCCCCCAGCTATAGAATTCTGAATTACAGCTCTAGTTTCTTAAGTAGACCTAAAAATAATGAGTATGTGAAGCGGTTTCTTGGGCACTGTGCAGAATTGTTTTGTGGTTCAATCTTATTTATTCATATTCCTCTACTATTTTTGTTTCAAGGACACATTACCTTCTCATTCACAGAAGTGAAAATAAATGAAATATTTTTCCTTGGTCAGATTAATTGATACTTTTTAAGTTTAACGAGTCTCTGATAAATTTATAAATTCACTTTAAACCTTACTTGTAGAAAATTTTTAGATAGTTGAAAGAGGTTGATTTTCATCAAGTTTCTTAATTTAATAAGATGTAAACAATTATAATATGCTTGATATGAAGGATGAAAATGAAAGATATTTGTTCTGTTAATTGGACAACAGTATCAAAAGTTGTGTTATTCATATAATATCATTTTCACTTTAACTTATAAGCATGATATAACCATGGCTTATGTAGCCTGATATCCTTTCCACTAATTCTTTTGAATAACAAGCAATAAACTCATCTCAAACTTTGACCCAAATATGTATTTGAAAGCAGTGTGTTGTTGTGGAAAGGGCACCAAGCTGAAAGTCAGAAAAAAGAAGTTTATAGTCCCTACCTTGTCACTTCTTCCTCATTGAGCTCACTCCTTCCTCTTTCAGCTTCCTTGTTTCTAAAATGAGCAGCTTGGACAAGGAAGTCCGAAGGATGCCTTTAGTTCCATCACCTGCAATTTTCAGTATAAAAAGAGATATCTAGAGTGAACAACACAAGGCTAGTGCCTGTCATGGAGGCAGCTGGTGGCACAGAGTGTAGAGCACCAGTCCTAGAGTCACGAAAACCTGGGTTCAAATCCAGCTTCAGAAACTTGCCAAAACAGTGTGACCCTAGTCATTTAACATTTGTTTACCTTAGTTTCCTTATCTGTAAAATGGGGCTAATAATAGCACCACAGAATTGTTGTGAGGATCTAATGAGAGAATTATCTGTTTAAAAAAAGAACTCACTTAGAATAGTGCCTGGCACATAATTGGTACTATATAAATATTTATACCTTTCCCCCATAGTCTTTCTGAAATTATCATCTGCCCCAAAATTAAAGTCTCTCTGAAAAGAAGAGGAAAGCTATACCTTCCTTACCTTTGTACTGCTTTTATTGGTATATGGATTATATACTAGAGAGGAAGAGAATAGAATTTATTTATAACCCTAATTTGAAACTTTCAGTATTCTTTTTCTAATGTTACAGAAGAATTCACAACTTTCCTGGGATACTAAGAGTAATATGTGACCCAGTTAAATCTAGGATATAATAGGGATAGGGACTAGACCTACGATTTCATTGATATGTAAAGAATTCATAAGGAACTTCCAGATGAGGAAATTCCTGCCACCAATGCAGGTTGGCACCTTATTTACAACTTTTAGTGTTGGAGAATTGCTTAGGATACTAAGTGATTTGCCCATGTAGATGAGCATGCTAAAGAAATAAACACATTATATTTCTATATAAGTTGATAATATAAGAAAATATGCAATTACCTTATCACAAAATAACTGTCTCTGCTTTTATCCAATTTTTTTTGTGTAGCCAAAGGCCCACCAGTTTGTAGTAAAATCGTTCAACACTCCTACCAAATGCAATCAGTGCACATCTCTAATGGTTGGTTTGATAAGACAAGGCTGTGCTTGTGAAGGTAAGAATGGAGAGGGGGAAGAAATAGAAATTTACATTCATATTTATAGTTGAGTATTATGCAAGCAATTTTATTCTGCTAAAATCCTAAAGATATTGATTTTTGCTTGAATCATTTATTTCATTTTTCTTTTGCAGTTCAGAAATTTTAGAAACAATCATAGCAATTTGCTTGAATAAACATCTGTTTTAACCTACCTGTATTACTTTAGGAAAATAGAAAGATAATTCTTGATAACTAGGAATTCTCTTACGAGTTATATTTCATTTCATGTTTCTTAAAACTACTGGAAAGAATTCATAGTTCAGAAGGCTCATGCCTTTGTGACATAGAAAAAAAGAAAGTCTTCCTTTAATCTTTTTAATATTCCTTTTGAGTGTATCTTCACCCATGTTTAAAAGGACATACTGCAACACACATTCAGATGAACTAAGTATTTTTCACTGTACCACAAAATATTTTTAGAAATGTTATTTTAGAGATTTTTCATTGCTTGTCAGGCCCAGTGAATAACACTTTGGCATTAGATAAAATTTATTGGCCTTAGGGTCAATTTTTTTTCTCTTAGGAATACCTCTGAATTTATGATAGAATTCAGTATAAGAAAAATTATTCATTTCATAATATTATAAAGTACATTTTGGACAACTCTTTACAATACCCCTCTTTCTTTAAATGTTACCTACACATTGTGGTGATATTGACACATTATAACAGCTAAAATAATTGTTACTAACTGACATTTTAAACTGTTCTAATCCAGATAAATTATGACCTGAACTTTTACTTATAATACTCAGTCAGTTAACAAATATTTATTAAACACCTATTATGTGCTCAGTCTTTCACAACTCTGTACATTGTATATTACTGAAAAGGATGCTGCCAGGTTAGAAATTCTCTATTAAGCCCAGTGTGGTAGCACATGCATTTGTAATTCTAACTACTGAGAGCCTGAGACTGGTGGCTGTCTTGAACTCATAAGTTCTGAACTACATTGGGCAGTGCTGACCAAATGTCGGCACTAAGTTCAGCATTGAAGTGGTGAGTCTTCAGGAGCCAGGAGGTCACCAGGTTGACTAAGGAGGAGCATACCTGCCTGACTCGAAAACAGAACAGATCAAAACTGCTCTGCCAATCAGTAGTAGGATCACGCCCACAAGTAGCCCCTGAACTTGCAACCTGGGCAAAATGGGAAAACTCAGAATTTTTAAAAATTAAAACAAAAAAGGAATAAACAATTAAAAACCTTACCAAAGTTTGATGTGTGTTGTGTTCCCACTGTCTATGGTAAAGAGCTCAGAATACACTATTATTTTAAAATAACGTTCATTTGAGGCGTCCAGGTGGTGCAGTAAGAGCGACAGCCCCGGCGTCGGGAGACCAGAATCGGTTCCAGCCTCAGATACTTGGCATCCACACAAAATAACTGGTCGTATAACCTTGAGCAAGTCACTTAATCCCAATTGCTTAAAAAAAAATAACGTTCATTTTTGTATTATGTTTATTCCTTACATATAGTTCACAGTGAGACACAAAAGGACTCTGTGTATCTTCTTTCTTTGAGACTCCAATTTCTGCTTTAGGACTTATATTTGTGTAGATAAATCAAATTATGGAAGATATTGCAGATGACAAAACTGCATCACTGATTCTTATGTTAAATTCACTCTTAACATACACATTTCCATGATGGTGGCATGTGCATCCTTGTGAAGGAATAATTGGTTTTTTTTTTCCTTTTTCCTAAGTGCATAAACCATGAATAGGTCATATAAATCTGAGGCTTATACAACTTGGGGGTAATTTTAGAGTTTAGCTTTTTAACAAATTTGCTTGCCAATCACTTCAATTGGACGTACAATAAATATCATTAAAGTATTAGGAATATTATCACCCACTTCTAATAAGCTACATTGAATTTCTTATTAATAAACAAATGTGCCATTTTCAGCAAAACATTAATTAGCCAATCATTAAAAATGATTAAGCTGAAAACAGATATGAGAATGTACTCAGGACAGTGTCTTGCACATACTAGGAATATAGTAACTATTTGCTGACTAAATTAATAAGTAACTTATCACAAAAATAATATCACATTTCTTTTTTTCCTCTAAGTATGTGGATTCTCATGTCATGTTACCTGTGCAGACAAAGCTCCAGCATTTTGCCCAATTCCTCCTGAACAAACAAAAGCCCCCCTGGGAATAGACCCACAAAAAGGAGTTGGAACAGCATATGAAGGCCATGTTAGGGTAAGTGTCATTGGATTGGGGAAAGCATATTATTATGCCATTTTAGTAATCAATTAAAATTAAAGTCAAATTCTACCACTTTTTATTCAGAATACTTTTCAGAGATATTAGGTGTACCAAACTGACAATTGAGTTTCTAGGTTTACCTTCTAGAATAGACATATGAAAGGGGAAAGTAATACTGTTGGTTACCTGATACTAAATATTTTAGTCTTATTCAGTATTTTAGTAACTTATCTTTTTCATGTTTTATTCTTTTCATTTGTTTTGGTTACCAATATAACAAAAGGCAAAACTGGGGCAGGTAGGTAGTGCAGTGGATAGAACACCAGCCCTGGAGTCAAGAGGACCTAAGTTCAAATATGGCCTCAGGCACTTGGCACTTTCTAGCCATGTAACCCTGGGCAAGTCATTTAACCCCAATTGCCTCTTGCCCCCCCTCCAAAAAAAAAAAAAGAAGCAGAAGTGTAGCTAGCAATATATTCACCTGAGGCAATCAACATGAAGAATGAATAGGGCAGGGCTCACTTCAGTGTTGCCTGTGGGGGGGATATATACCCCAAGCAGGGATTGGTAAATTGACCTCTGATAGGAGGAAGTAGATCATGAAGATACCTCAGAATTTCTACTCTATTGAAAGTTGGCCATTTGGAAAAAGTGTACTGCCACTACAGAGTCTGGAGTCGGGCACAGGAGAAAAGAAGGCCAGTGATGGGGTGGGAAGAAAAAGAAGTTTCCCTTACTAAGTAGGAGTAGAACTGGGCATGAGAAGCACCCTCCATGAAGGTTGTTAGTGTTCTCCTAATTCCATGTCCTAGTAATAGCTTTAATGAGAGATGATGGTGAATTTTTAGTATCTTTGTATTTTCATGAACTTGATGATTCATATTTTCATTTTCTTCTTTTTTTCAATCAAAATTAAAGGTTCCCAAGCCAGCTGGAGTAAAGAAAGGTTGGCAGCGAGCACTGGCTGTGGTTTGTGACTTCAAACTCTTCCTATATGATATAGCTGAAGGAAAAGCATCCCAACCCAGTGTGGTAGTCAGTCAAGTGATTGATATGAGGTAAGTTTAGAAGATGAAAGTGTTTTTCATCACAATAAAATAGAATGCAAAATATTACTTAATAAGATTCATTGATCATTTTTCTATTTGTTTATAGTATTAGTTATAAATTTTTGTCTAAGCTCTGCTTTGGCTACAGCTTATAATATGCTGATTCACTCTCAGCATTTCCTTTTTTTTTTTTTTTTTTGGAGGGCAATTGGGGTTAAGTGACTTTCCCAAAGTCACACAGCTAGTAAGTGTGTCAAGTGTCTGAGGCTGCCTTTGAACTCAAGTCCTCCTGACTCCAGGGCCAGTGCTCTATTCACTGCACCACCTAGCTGCCCCTCTCAGCATTTTCTTAAGAAAATATGGTATTGTGGAAAATATGCATGATTTAAAGTCAGAAAGTCTGGGTTCAATCCTTCCTCTGACATATACCGCCTGTGTAACTTTGGATGCTTAATCTATCTGGACCTCAGTTCCTTAATCTGTAGAGGAAAGAAAAGATAGAAGTACAAGTTACTTTCTAGCTCAAAATCTATGTTACTATGATCTTATGTAATTATTTATTGTTTCTGTGATTTGTTCATTGACGTATTCATTCTTTAGTCTCTACATAAGTCTAAAAACATTTCAGATGAAAGGGGTACTTTCAAGTCCCTACTAGTTATTTTTTTTTGTCTGTTGCTACCTATATTAGCTGTAGGAGAAAGGGAAAGAAGTTGAAGATTTTACTTAACTAGGAAAAAATAAAGGAAAGAATTAGATAACTGGATAAAAGGAAGAAAGAAAAGGAATTAACAATTTAAGTAAATTACCAATACTGGGGAAAAGGAAGAGATGAAAGTTGAGGGTGACAAGAGCCTTTGGAAACAGGATTGCCTTAAAATAGATTAAGGAAATATGAGACAAAGTATTGACTTAATAGAGGACAATGAGGAAAAAAATCCTGATAGAGAATACAGTGATTACTAGATAAAGATGGAGGAAAATGTAAACATAAATCATATATTTAAATATGAATGAATTAAACAACACAATAAAACAAAAGAGTGACAGACTGGATAAGAAATCAAAATCCCCCCCCCAAAATTATAAGAAACAGAGCAAAAAAGCAAAGGTGTATATATACAAAATGAGGAGCAAATAATGCATTTGCTATGCATCAGGTGAAAAAGAAAAGGCTAGACTTGGAATCATGCTATTAAAGCAAAAACAGAAATTCAAAGCATAAAGATAAATGGGGAAATTACATTATGCTGAAATGAACCATAAACAATGAAACAATATCAATATTAAACTTAATGTTCCAAATTCTTAATATATAAATGTGTAAAAGAAAAACTAATTGAATCCCAAGAAAACAGACAATAATAGCAGAACACCAGTGTCTTCTTGCTCATAAATAGAAAAAAAAATAGTTCAAGGAGCACATAGAATCAAATGAAGACTTAATGAAATCCTAAATAATGAATGACTCAGAGAACAAATCATAGAAGCAATAATTATGTGAAAGAAAAATGATAATGAAATTATGTGCCTAAAGTTCTGTTATGCTGCTAAAGCAGTACTCAGAGAAATAATTATATCATTAAAACATTTCTTAACACAGTAGAAATGATTAGTGAACTTAATATGCATTAGAAAAAATCATAAGTAAAACAAATGAACAAAATCAAAATAGAAGAAAAATAAATTGGAAACGAAAAGAAAGAGTATAAAAATAATAAAACTAACTGCTAACTCTGAAAGAACTAACAAAATTAATGAACCATTAGCCAGCCTGATTAAAAAGAAAAGGACAGAAAATAAATAAAGCAGGAAATCAAGGTGAAATCACAAATCAGGAAGAAATCAAAAATAATCGTAACCTACTATGCACAGTAGTAGTTTATGCTAACAAAATTGAAAGCATAGAAGAAATACAAGGATACCTTTAAAAATATTAATTACCCAAGCTAACAGAAGACCAAAGAGAGATCTTACACGATCTATTCTCAGAAAAGGAAATCGAAATTGCTATAAAGAAAATACCATGGGCATCTAGGTGGCACAGTGAATAGAGCACTGGCCCTGGAGTCAGGAGGACCTGAGTGCAAATGCAGCCTCAGACACTTAACACTTACTAGCTGTGTGATCTTGGGCAAGTCACTTAACCCCAATTGTCCCACCTTCACCACTCCAAAAAGCAAAAAAAAAAAAAAAAAGACAAGAGAAAGAAATTAGTCATTAAAATAGGTTGAGGAGATAAAACTATTTGATGATGATATGACATTTCACTTAGACAATCCTAGGGAATCAGCAAAAATACTGAGACATTAGCTTTAGCAGTCTTGCAGGCTACAAAATGAGCCCAAAATAAATCAACAACCCTTCTGTATAATAATAACAAAATTCAAGAGATAGTAAAGGAAAACCTCATTCAAAATAGCTCTAAAATATTTGGGGGTCCAGCTAGCAAAGCACACCAAATACTTGCATACATTCCCATTATACAATGCTCTTAAAAGGAATAAAGAACAATTTAAGGAGCTTGGAGGATCATTCAAGTGCCCATAGCTCAGCCATGCCTATGTAAGATAAAAGACATACTACCAAAGTCAATTTACAATTTTTATACTTTTTCCATGTAACTGCATTAGGGATATTTTACAGAACTCAATAAAGTAATAACATTCATTTGAAGAAACAAAAGATCTATAATATCAAGAGAAACAATGAAAAAAGGTAGGAGTAAAGGGGGAATAGTGCTTTCAGACCTCAAACTATAATATAAAGCTCTACTCATCAAAATCATCGGATGTTGGTTAAAAAATAGGGAAGTAGTTCATAGAAAAACAGACAAGGTAGAATCATTAGAACTCAATCATCTGATTTCCAATAATTGGAAAATATAAATCACTTTGGAAATAGTATGAACAGGCAGTTTTTCTATGAAGAAATCAAAACTATATATAGCTGGGGCAGCCAGGTAGCACAGCAAGTAAGAGCACCGACTCCAGTGTCGGGATGACCTGGGGATCAAATCCCGGGCTCAGACACTTAGCACCCACCCAGAAACACCTGGCCATGTAACCTTGAGCAAGTTACTTAACCCCAATTGCTTTTAAAAAAAAACAAAACTATATATAGCTATATTTAACAAATGTTCTAAATCATTATTGATTAGAGAAAAGCATATTTAAACAACTTTGAGATATCATCTGACACTTATCAATTGGCTAAAATGATAGATACCCTTTAGTTAGGGAATGGCTAAACAAGTTGTGGTGTATAATTATGATGGACTCCAACTGTGATATAAGATGTACTGAGCTATTTGATTTTAGAGAAACATGGAAAGACTTGTACCTGTGAAGACAGATTGTCTACCTCCAGAGAAAGAACTAATAAGTAGAAATACATATATATATATGTATATATATATATTATACACATATACAGATTCATGTTTAATTGTAGCCTTCTCTAGGGGGGCCTGGGGAGGGAAGAAAAAATAAATAGTGCACAGCAGAGAACAAAAGAAAACTTAGAAGAAAGCACAGAAAAGTTGGATAACTTTGAAAACAATGTGTAGTACTTACTACATAGTTTGAAAATAAAAAAAAAAATCTGAAATGGAAATTTATGGTTTTATATTGAATCCTCTCTTTATGTTCTGCTATATACATGGAAATGTTCTTTTTTTTCTTGTTTTATAATTTTTAAAGTAAATCAAATTTTTTTTTAAAAAAAAAATTATTTGTAATATGGAATGGCTCATGAGGAGTGGGACAGATACTCAGAAAAAATCTTGGCAATATAAAAACATATCAGCAAAAATGTGTTTTCAGATAATTGAGCATATTCAGGCACATTAGTCTCATTAAAAATGTTATAACTAAAAATATTTTTAGGAGAGCAAAAAGTTTTTTGTATCACTAATAAAATATGTTCAAAAAGAAAAAGACATTCTATAGTGGTTTCAGATATTAGATCTTGAAGATCATTTTATAGAACAATTCCAATCTGAAATGTAGCCAAAATATATATGTTCAATAAAATCTCATTAAGAAATGTTTCAGTTGGGCGTCTAGGTGGTGCAGTGAATAGAGCAGTGGCCCTGGAGTCAGGAAGACCTGGGTTCAGATCCTCCCTCAGACACTAACACACACACACACACACACACACACACACACACACACACACCTAGCCAATTGCCCTCCATAAAGCAAAAAAAAAAAAGTATAAAGAAAAGAAGTCTTTACAGTCCCCCTCAATGATATTGCCTTCCCTCTGAGATTATCTCTGATTTATCTCAAATAGATACATCTAATGGGAGCAGCTAGGTGGCATAGTGAGTAAAGCACCAGTCCCGGAGTCAGGAGGACCCGAGTTCAGTTCTGGCCTCAGACACTTAACACCCACACACACAAAAACAACTAGCCATGTAACCTTGGCAAGTTACTTAACCCCAATTGCCCTCCAAAAAGCCAAAAAAAAAAAAAAAGAAAAATGTTTCAACTTTTTGGTACATAATATGCAATCTGTCCCTCCTATCCGTTTGTACCAAAGGAAAGTAAAATTTTTTTAATAACAGAAAAAATTTTAATTTAAAGGATGAATGAGAAAAGTTAAACAATTAAAACTTTTAACTTTGGAAGATTCTCTGGTCAGGAATTGTTGCCTTATCCTAAAAGGCAAATTATGCTGTGAAATCTATGTATTCAAAGGTTGTAGTTATTTCTAGTTCAGGATAATATTGTACTCTGCAGAATATTTTGACTGTTGCCTGCCAGCTTAAGTGGGAGAAAAATAAATTGTCTTAAAATTAGATTTGCCTGTCCTTTTCACTGTAAAATTTGGTTTTGAGGGCTGCTACTTGTACTTATCTGGATATTCATGTAAATACAAAAAAATAATTAAAACTTTAAAAATAAAATAAATGATAAGGAGAAACAGTAACTCACTTTAACTTTTGCTTTTTCAGGGATGAAGAGTTTTCCGTGAGTTCAGTTTTGGCTTCTGATGTTATTCATGCAAGCCGAAAGGATATTCCCTGTATCTTTAGGGTAAGTGTATAGGCTAGAATTTATTCTCTGAAGTCTAAATTTTCCACCTGAATATATATTGTGTCTGTGTCTAGATTGTAAGCTTCCAGAGAACAGAGATGAAGCTATGGTATTGAATTTGAGAGAAGGCTGAGGTACTCAACTCCTATTTTTCTTCTAATTTTCTCTTTCAAAAAGAGTGATCTTTGGGATAGAAAGAACAAAACAAAAATTATCAATACAGAGTTGTTAACCATACAACTATTTCTAAAAGAATTGTATCCCAGGGTTCTAAAAGTAATAGCAGATATAATTTCTGAACCAGCATTAGTGATCTTGGAAAGGTCATAAAAATCAGAGAGCTGTCCTAGGATTGGAAGATGGCAAACATCCTCCTAAAAAGGAAGAAAATAGGCTCTACAAACTATAGGCCAATGAGCATTCTAAAATATGGTTTTCTTTAAATTTGGTTCAAAAATCCAATTCCATATATAAATAAGTCAACAGATTAAGTGTTTATTCTATATCATGTACTGAATGCAATAACTCCTTGAGATATAAATACAAACCAAAAAGAAATATGGTCCCAACCCTCAAAAAGCTTACATTCTAATGGAGGAAGTCAACACATATGAAGGAACATGGAAATTTCATGTTGAATTGTGGTGGTGAAGTCCAGTCAGTGAGAAGCAGAGATTAGAGAGAATAAAGGGCTCACCTGGCCATTGCTCCAAATAGAATTTTTCAGAAAGAACTCACCAAGAAAAAGGAGGAACCACAGGTTAAGAAGTGGGAAGAGGGCATAGATTTTTCCAGGGTAAGAAAATGTAGAGTTGTTTGACTAGATTTCATTTTATCTGCAAAAAAAATTTAAAGTTTTAACAGACCACAAGAACAATATGATTCAGTGGTGTGGTGTGGTAACCATAACCCCAATAGATGCAATCTTAAGCTGCATTAAGGAAGGCATGGAGTCTAAGACTACAAAACAACTCCTTGTCAAAACAAGTTTGGAGTAGAGTATCCTATACTTTAGGAAGGATATTAATGAGCCAGAGAGTGTCCTGAGGAAATAACCAGAATGATGTGTGAAGACCTCAAGATCATGTCTTCTAATAGTCACATGTTGGAACTAATCAATAAACATTTATAAAGCACGTACTATATACCAGGAACAGTACTAAGCTCTGGGAATACAAAAAGAGACAAAAAGCAGTCCCAGCCCCCAAGCAGCTTGCAGTTTAACAGAGGAGACAACATACAAACAAATATATACAAAATAAGCTAAGCTATCTACAGGATAAATAAGAAGTAATTAACAGAAGACAAAGCCTTCCAGTATAAGAAGGCATTTTAGGTGGGACTAAAAGGAAGGTGAGGAGGGCATACCAGACGTGGAGGACAGTCAGAGAAAACACCCAGAGTAGAGAGAGGGTATTTTGTTCATAGAATAGCCAGGGGGCTGGTGTCACTGGATTGAAGAAGGGGAGTAAGGTAATAAGAAGATTGGAAAGGTTGGAGGGGGGTGGGTTGGAAAGGGTTTCGTATGTCAAACAGAACATTTTGTATTGATCCTAGAGGCAATAGGGAGCTACTGGAGTTTATTAAGTAGGGGGTGGCAATGGAAGAAAAAGTGAAGATTTATAGGTATCTTCAAGTACTTGAACAGCATAGCATTCATTTGATTAGCACTTATGATGTGACCAGCATAGTGCTTAACCCTAGGGATACAAGGAAAGGTCACAACAGGGTCCTTGGCCTCAAGGAGTTCACATTTTAGTGAGGAAGATGCCATGCACATAACTTCGTAAGTATAGGATCTATACATTAAAAATGGGAGGTAGGGGTGGCTAGGTGGCGCAGTGAGTAGACCATCGGCCCTGGAGTCAGGAGGACCTGAGTTCAAATCCGGCCTCAGACACGTAACATAAAAACTAGCTGTGTGACCTTGGGCAAGTCACTTAACCACAGTTGCCCTCCAAAAAGCAAAACAAAAAAAAAAGGAGGTAATCTCCAGGAGAAGAGGCAACAGGGTAGGGAGAGTACTAGAGAAAGAGATGGCAAAGGTCTGCTGCCAAAGGTGGGAAAGGAGCTGAGTCCAGAAGCAGGCCCGGGAATCCAGGAAGTAGAAGTGAAGAAGAACATCCCATGCTGGGGGACAGTGTCTTTTTCACTTGGACACTCATGCAAAATAATCTAACCTTCATTATAATCTAAACTATCAGTGTCTAACAGCCAGAGAATGTATCTTTCTGAACATTTCTGATACTTTTTTTAACAAATTACTTTTAGTTTCTAGCATATATATAGTGTATTGTTTAGTGAGAATATCTAAATATGTAAACGACAAGAAAAAGCAATTTAATACTAGGTTTTTTTGGGGGGGTTGGGTTTTGGGTTTTTTTTTTTTATTTTTGTAGGGCAATTGGGGTTAAGCGACTTGACCAAGGTCACATGGCTAGTAAGTGTTAAGTGTCTGAGGTCAGATTTGAACTCAGGTCCTCCTGACTACAGGGCCAGGGCTCTATTCACTGCACCACCTAGCCATCCCTTAATACTAGTATTTTGCAGTCTCTCACCTTTGCTTTTGGCATGGATTCTCATGCTGATAATAAGTTATTCTGTTAATGAGGAACAACTCAATTTTGTTGGCAATGTCAGTAAAATATTTTTAAGCTGTCACTTGTGTTCTTTTTTGCTATGTCAGAAAGTAAGCTAGAATAAAAATACTTGTTTCCTAATGTATTCACAATCCATAATTTTTTTTTTAGGTAACAGCTTCTCAGCTTTCAGCATCAAGTAACAAATGTTCAGTCCTGATGTTAGCAGATAGTGAGAATGAGAAGAGCAAATGGGTGTGCTTACTGAATGAACTGCACAGGATTTTGAAGAAGAATAAACTTAAAGACCGTTCAGTCTACATCCCTAAAGAGGCTTATGACAGCACTCTCCCCCTCATAAAAACAACCCAAGCAGCAGCCATCATAGGTGGGAATTGTCTGATCAACACTGAATACTTTTTCTATCAGTGAAAATACTTTGCTTTCAAGACTTGTCAGGCTGTACAACAGTATCATGGGCAATGATGATGTTGATCTTTTTCTGTAGATTTCATTTCTAATCACATGTGTATGAATATTTACTTTCTCTTCTCCCTGCCTCATACCTAGACTCTTTGATTACCTTGCTTAACAAGGTCTGAAGTTTCAATGGATCCTCAAGCATTTATGTAATCCCGGGCAAATCACTTAACTCATTTTAGCCTGTTTTCTTATCAGTGAAATGGGGATAAAAATGGTACCTAACTTACAGAGTTGTTGGGAGGATCAAATGAGATCATATATATGAAGTGCTTTGTAAACCTTGAAACATTATATAAATGCTAGTTGTTATTATTATCTATCTGATCTAAATTGGCTCGTAAAAATTGCTTTGTAGAACTGTGTCAAGTTCTTCCTTTCACATTATGTTTCCATTAAGTCAAAAAATGGAATTGAACTCAGATCTCTTTTTGTCTTTTTTTCTGATTATAATTATTATTATAGCTGGTATGGAAATTTATCTTTATTTTAGTTCCCAATTGTTTGAAATAGTATTGATAAAGATTGTTTAGCAATGATTAGGCTTTTGCTCTTTCAGTTGTTGTCTTTTTGAGACAGATAATACTGTTTTTCTTGCAAGGCAAAAGAATTGTGTAAATTAATTATCATCATTAATTTCTTTTCTATCTTCTATACTACAGCTGCAGTTCTTTTTGACCTTTATTTAAATTTCTCTCTGTTGGCTTATTACTTGTATTAGGATACTTACCTAATTTACCCTGCTGACTTCAAGTAGTATTTACTATATAAAAATTCTTGACCTTTTTATTTATGTGCCATAGATCATGAAAGAATAGCTCTGGGAAATGAAGAAGGGTTATTTGTTGTGCATGTCACGAAAGATGGTAAGGAAAAACTTCATTATCTTGAGATAACTTTAAACTATATTTGTCAAGAAAAAGAGGAAACTAACAGTAACAGGATTCTGTCTTTTGTTTATTTTATAACTGAAATTTCACAGCTCCTTTTTTTTTAACATGTTTATAGTTTTAAATTTTCCAATGTTCTGTATTCTCTCTAGGGTCTAAAACTTCAGCTATTTTTCTTATTTTTACCATCAGTAATAATTAAAATTAAGTACTCATATGGCAGTCTTAAAGGTGATAATAAAACGGGAAATACAATTTTGCTTGAATTTTTCATCGTATTAATGCCACAAGAAGTAACAACCATAAAAAGTGTTTTATCAGATAAATTAGAAAATGTTTACATATAATTACAGTGCAATGTTATATTTCACATAGGACCACAATATAGTATTGTCTTTTAAGTAATGTATTCTGACTTTAATTTGTGTAGAGATTATTCGTGTTGGTGACAATAAGAAGGTTCATCAGATTGAACTCATCCCAAATGAACAGCTAATTGCTGTGATCTCAGGACGAAACCGCCATGTGCGACTTTTCCCTATGTCAGCTTTGGATGGACGAGAGACTGAATTTTTTAAGTTGGCAGAGACAAAAGGTTGCCAAACCATAGCTTCTGGACAGGTGCGCCATGGAGCTCTTACCTGCCTGTGTGTGGCTATGAAAAGACAAGTCCTATGTTATGAATTGAATCAAAGCAAGACCCGTCACAAAAAGATGAAGGAGATCCAAGTCCTGGGCAATGTCCAGTGGATGTCAGTCTTCAGTGAACGACTCTGTGTGGGATTCCAATCAGGATTCCTCAGATATCCCTTGCCTGGAGAAGGAAATCCACACAGCTTGCTCCATCCAGATGACCATACACTGTCATTTATTGCACAGCAACCAACTGATGCAATCTGTGCCGTTGAGATCTCCAATAAAGAGTATCTGCTGTGTTTTAGCAGCGTTGGAATATATATTGACTGCCAGGGCAGAAGATCGAGACAACAAGAACTGATGTGGCCTGCAGTACCATCCTCTTGCTGTAAGAATTGCTTACCTATATCTACCTTATCTTTATGTCTCTTAACTGTCCTGTTCTACCAGAATTAATAACAAGTTTCAAGTATTTTTTTTAATTAGTCAAAGTTTTTTCCAAAATATTTACCACACTTCTTCAGGAACCATTACTAGTTAAGTGTAATGAAATTAACTCAAGGCCAAAAGAATATTTAAGGCTGTAATGATGTAAGTTAAAGGCCTAAAGTTAATATCTATATGTTACATTGGGATAATTACCTTGGATAGACTTTTAATCCATTTTGTGGTTAGTGATCTTTTGTTGTTCAGTCATTTCAGTCATGTCTGATTCTCTGTTGACCCCATTTGGAGTTTTCTTGGTAAAGATACTGGAGTGCTTTACCATTTCCTTCTGCAGCTCATTTTACCGATGAAGAAACTGAAGCAAACAGGGTTAAGTGACTTGCCCGGGGTTACACAGCTACTAACTTTCTGAGGCTGGATTTGAACTCAGGCAGATGAGTATTCCTGACTCTAAACCCAATCTTTGCCACCTAGCTGCCCTAGATATCAATAACAGTCAACCAGAATATAGTTAATAAAAATCTCATGGTATCTAGAATAGAAAAATAACCACTATGCTAATTAATTTATTGTTAATACCAGAAAACTTTAAAAAAAAAAAAAAACCCACTGCATATAGGGCAGTAGGATAGACGCAAAGTTTATATAACATTGGTCCCTGCTGTCAGAGTTTAGACTTTTTTTTTTGCTTTTTGGAGGGGTAAGGTAGGGCAACTGGGGTTAAGTGACTTGCCCAAGGTCACATGGCTAGTTTTTGTGTTAAGTGTCAGAGACCAGATTTGAACTCAGATCCTCCTGACTCCTGGGTCGGTGCTTTATTCACTGTGCCACCTAGCTGCCCCAAGTTTAGACTTTTTAAAAAGGGTAGTGTATATTTGCTGAGTACTGAATGCAATAATTAAGAAATATCTCATTCTCATATCTTGGAAAACATGTACTTTATTTAAAATATACGATATATCTGATATTTAATAAGTAGCACAATTAAAGATACTTGATTAATCTTAAATTCTAAATGTGCTATTGCCCCTTTATTACCCTTAGGTTACAATGCACCATACCTCTCAGTGTACAGTGAAAATGCAGTTGATATATTTGATGTCAATTCCATGGAATGGATTCAGACAATCCCCCTCAAGAAGGTAATTCTACACTGTAGTTAAGCAACAACGTGTCATACTCTTTTCCCCCTCCAATTTATTTATTTATTATTAGTTTTCAACATTCATTTCCACAAGATTTTGAGTTACAAATTTTTCTCCCCATTTTTCCCCTACCCCCCAACCCAAAATACTGAGGCTACTGAATACCCTTTCCCCAATCTGTTCTCTCTTATATCCTCCCCCATCCCTCCCAGCTTTCTAGTAGGGCAAGATGGATTTCTCTACCCCAGTGCCTGTATATCTTATTTCCTAGCTGCATTTTTTTTTAAAAAAATGTTTTTTTAAACATTTGTTTTTAAAACTTTGAGTTCCAGATTTTTTTCCCTTCTTCCTTGCTTACCCACCCCCACTGGGAAGATGAAGCAATTCAATATAGATTGTACATGTGTAGTTACGCAAAACACTTCCATAGTAGTTATATTGTGAAAGACTAACTATAATTCCCTCCATCATATCCTGCCCCCCCACTTATTCTGTTTTCTCCTTTGACTCTGTCCCTTTCCAAAGTGTTTGCTTCTAACTACCCTCTCCCCCAATCTGCCCTCCCTTCTATCATCCCCCGTCTTACCCCCTTCCTCCCTATTTTCCTGTAGGGTAAGATACCCCATTGAGTGTCTTTGTTATTCCCTCCTTAAGCCAAATTCAGTGAGAGTAAGGTTGACCCATTCCCTTTCACCTTCCTGCTCTTCCCCTCCATTGTAACAGTTTTTCCTTGCTCCTTTTATATGAGATAATTTACCCTATTCTATCTCTCCCTTTCTCCTTCTCCCAATATATTACTCTGTCACCTCTTAATCTTATTTTTAAAATATAATTCCTTCATATTCAACTCATCCTGTGCCCTCTGTCTATGTATACATACACATACACACATATATATACATACATATATATCCCTTAAATAGCCTCATACTGAGAGAAGTCTTATGAGTTACAATTATCATTTTTCCATGTAGGAATGTAAATAGTTCAACTTTAATAAGTTCCTTATGATTTCTTTTTCCTGTTTACCTTCTCATGCTTCTCCTCCTTCTTGTATTTGAAAGTCAGATTTTCTCTTCAGCTCTGGGTTTTTCATCAAGAATGCATGAAAATCCTTTATTTCATTGAATGACCATATTTTTCCCTGAAGCATTATACTCAGTTTTGCTGGGTAGGTGATTCTTGGTTTTAATCCTAGCTCCTTTGACTTCTGGAATATCATATTCCAAATCCTTTGATCCCTTAATTTAGAAGCTGCTAGATCTTGTGTTATCCTGATTGTGTTTCCACAATACTCAAACTGTTTCTTCCTGACTGCTTGCAGTATTTTCTCCTTTACCTGGGAACTCTGGAATTTGGCTTTAATATTCCTAGGAGTTATCTTTTGGGGATCTTTTTCAAGAGGCGATAGGTAAATTCTTTTAATTTCTATTTTGCCCTCTGGTTCTAGAATATCAGGGCAGTTTTGCTTGATAATTTCTTGAAAGATGATATCTAGGCTCTTTTTATATCATGGCTTTCAGATAGTCCAGTAATTTTTAAATGATCTCTCCTGGATCTATTTTCCAGGTTAGTGGTTTTTCCAGTGAGATATTTCACATTGCCTTCTATTTTTTCATTCTTTTGGATCTTTTATAGTATCTTGATTTCTCATAAAGTCATTAGCTTCCATTTGCTCCAATCTAATTTTGAAGGAATGATTCTCTTCAGTGAGTTTTTGAAATTCCTTTTCCATCTGGCAAATATGGCTTTTTAAGGCATTCTTCTCCTCATTAGCTTTTTGAACCTCTTTTGCCATTTGAGTTAGTCTATTTTTTAAGGTGTTATTTTCTTCAGTTACGCTATTGACTTGCTTTTCTTGATTTTCTTGCATCATTCTCATTTCTCTTCCCAATTTTTCCTCCACTTCTCTTACCTGATTTTCAAAATCCATCTTGAGCTCCTCCATGGCCTGTAACCAATTCATATTTTTCTTGGGAACTTTTGATGCAGGAGTTCTGACTTCATTGTCTTCCTCCCGTTCTATGCTTTGATCTTTGTCTCCAAAAAAGAAATCTATGGTAGAATTGCGTTTCCTCTGCTTGCTCATGTTGCCAGTCAACTACTTGACTTTTTAGTTCTTGCCACTGTAGAACTCTGCTTTCAAAATGGAGAAAGCTTTGTCCCAGATCGCTGGGGTTTTTGCAACTGCCAGAGCTATTAGGAGGGCACCCTCTCTGCAGCCCCCACAAGCTCTGGCACACTGGCCACATATCCCAGGACCACCACCCAAGACCATGATCCCGATCCAGGCAGGTCAAAGCAAGAGCAAGTACCCTCTGAATGTCGCTTGGTCCCCCTGTGATCTGCAGGCCAGGAGCTCTGGAAGCAGCCACACGGCAGTAGCTACAGCTGCCACATCTCCGCTACTTCTGTCATGGCTTCTAACCCCCTCTTGCAACAGAGTTCCCAACTGACTTTTCACTTTTTCTTTGGCGTTTATGGGTTGAGAAGTCTGAAAACTGCCACAGGTGCTGGTGATTCACTCTCTTGAAGTCTGCTCTGGCCACAATTGGTCTGGGCCACCCTAGGGCCAGAAACGCAGTTCACAGGGATTGTGGTTCACAGGGTATAGCGCTTGGTTCCCAGGACGGTGCAATAGACCCTTCCTGTCAGCCTTCCAGGATGCCTTCTGCAGGAGATTTGTTTCTCTCTGTCACTTTGTGAGCTCTATAACTCTAAAATTTTAGAGTCCCTTTTTTACATGTATTGGAGGTGGCAGGAGCCAGAACCTCACAGAGGCTCCGCCCCAACGTGCCATACTCTTAAAGATATGTGCTTCATGAATTACTAATGGAAAATTGAAATGTTCAGAACACTCTTTAGGAAAAGGGAAAAAAAGTTAAGAGTTGAAAGACAGAAAAAGTAGTTGATAATTTAGAGTCTTCTTTGTAAGTAAGGGGATAGATTAGCACAAGAGGAATAAGTAATAAATTTTATTATACATATATCAGTTAAGTATTATGTACTTTGTTATATTTGGTTCCATGGTATTGATATGATTATGACTATTTAAAAACTATATTCTGCTACCTCTAAGATGAATATAACCCTCCCTCCCCCATACTTGGTTTAAAAAAGGACCTAGAGCATGTATAATTTTTAATTATGACTGGTTTCTATATATTGATATAATTTATCTGTACAAAGAACTGAACAGTTAAAAGAACTTATGACTAAAGCAGTGGATAAACTTCTCCCATTTAAAAAAGTTAGGATTTTACAGGTTCAGTTAAAAAAAAAAAAACAACAAAATTTTTTTGTCATCTTGCATCACAATCTTGGCAAATAGAAAATTGCCATGCTGAGAAAAGCCAATTGAGTGAATAAGAAGCATTTTCATAAAGATATATTTGTATACCGCGCTATGCAGGAGGAAAGAATATGTCAAAATACATTTCAGTAATTGTCCAATTTCAAAATTAATTCTTTTTTTTTTTTTTAAAGCAATCAGGGTTAAGTAACTTGCTCAAGGTTAGATGGCCAGTTATTTCTGGGTGTGGTGCTAAGTGTCTGAGCCTGGATTTGATCCCCAGGTCATCCCGACACAGGAGCCAGTGCTCTTACTCACTGAGCCACCTGGCCACCCCTAAGCAATTGGGGTTAAGTAACTTGCTCAAGGTTACACGGCCAGGTGTTTCTGGGTGGGTGCTAAGTGTCTGAGCCCGGATTCGGTCCCCAGGTCATCCCGACACTGGAGCCGATGCTCCTACTCTCTGTGCTACCTGGCCGCCCCTCAAAATTAATTCTTTAAGACATTATGAACTTGCACAAGAGATATATTATTGTTTTGTCAGCATAACAGTTGTAATCACAAATGACTCCAAAAAGGCCATTTTAATTAAATAATTTATTTCATTTAAAGGAAATTAGCACTTTTAAATAGTAGATATATTTTATCTGAGATCCTTATTGAATCTTCATGAGTTGTTATTTCAGGTTTTGTATCCTATACTTCCAGAGTCAGAATTAATAACATCACTCTACATTTCTCACAAGTTATATTTGAGACTACAGTGTTTGTAGTAAGAAGGATGAAGGAAAGTTCTGCGGTATATATTCGTTAATAATCTAATAATTTTACAATTTTATTTTGTATTAATTTGCTTAAATAATCATTTTCTTTTTTTTTAGGTGCGACCCTTGAACACAGAAGGATCGTTAAACCTTTTAGGTTTGGAGACAATTAGATTAATATATTTCAAAAATAAGATGGCAGGTAAGGGGTGAATACAGTCTTAATGAGAATACTTATATAAAAATAATCTCTTTGTGCCTGTGACTTTTGTGATTGAAACTATGCCATACCAGAATCAACTGAAAAACATGTGATAGCTAGCCTGGAGAAAAGAAGTATTAATGGTAGAGAGTGAGAAAGATGACAGCTTTTTTCAAGTGTTTGAAGGACTTCAGTCTGAGAGATTTATACTACTTGACCCCAAAGGTCAGAACTGGGAGCAAAGTATGGAAGTTGCTGAAAAGCAGATTCATCCTGAGCTCCTGGTGAGCAGGGAGGTTTTCATTTTTTGTCTTTGTTTCTCTACCATTTAGAACAAGTGCTGGCACACTTATTAAATGTCCACTCACTGGAAGTCTTCAAGCAGAGGCTTGGGATTATGTACAAGGATTCTTGGCCAGGAAACAGGGCAGACTAAGGGGTCTCTGGTAATCTGTGATTCTGTAGGGCTATTGTAATAATTTTATTTCATTTGTTTTTAAAGGCCAGAACTTAATTGCCTTTCCAAAATGTCTACCTTATTCATTCATTACTTAATAATAGATTGTCATAAAGCCCTCCATTTCTTAAATTTTATAACGCCAATTTGATATTTACAGCACCCATGGCAGCTATGAATATGCTGGTGTAGTTCTGAATCACAAAAATGTAACAAACTCTCCACATGGAAGACAGAACCAGAAAGCCAAATCCCAACCCCAGAAAACCAATTCCATCATAGCAACCAAGAAGTTGGTACACATAACCAATGCAGTGAGCACCAACCTCCCCAAGCCTTTTCTCCATCAGACCTTCAAAACATAACAGGCTTCCTTAAGCAAAAATGCCCCTCTCTCATTTGTGCTAGCTGCTCTGCTCTGCCTCCATGTTGCCTGCTTCCAGCTCTGCTTGTGCTCTCACCTGCTCCTTCCTGTTCCACTCTTTCAGGAAGCTCCTCCCACTATGGGCTCCATGTGATAACGTTAGGACTATTAAGGGCGGGGGAGATCTTCAAATTTCCTTAGGCCTATTAAGGGCAATGCAATGTATACTGTTTCCAACAAAGACTTCTAATACAATCAAAGGTGAGGCACAAAGGCACTTGAATAGCTGAAACAAGCAACAAAGTACTATTTTGTTTGCCATTACAAATTCCCAAAGAAAAAAATATTAAATCATCTATGTAGGGCCAGCAGACTATTTTGAAATAGAAAGTTATAATTTGATGCAATAAGCTTGTCCTGGGAATTAATTTCAAGTCACAGACATTTCTGGAAAGTATATTTGAGAGCTAAGGTAATCCTATATTTTGAAGATAAAGAAACTGAGGGTTGAAGAAATTATGTGGTTTGCCCAGAGTTCCACAGATGGTTAAACCAGGATTGGAATCTGGATGCTCTAACTACAGATTCATCCCTTTTTCCATTATTTTACTGCCTTCCAGCAAAAATGCCACATAGATATATATGACTAAGGGACAATTGCTCATCCCAGAATCAGCAACTGAAGCAACAAGGACTACTGGACAGAATATATAATTATATACTATTTAAAGAAAATGCCAAAATGCAAGAAAACCAAAGTCAGATTCAGTGGACAGTGTTGATATAAGCTACCAAAGTTAAAGCATATAACCTCCATTTCTCTTAATAATTGGTAACTAAAAGGGTAGACAATGGCATTATTAAATCACCTGTAAATCTTGATATTAGGCAGTTTTTCAGAACTGTTTTCATCCTGTGGAGTGGTTTGGGAGTTTAAACTTTTGGGGAGGGGCTTTATGTGAGTATCTATTGGAAGGTGTTGCTTGTTTCAAAATATAATGTATCAGTACAAAATTGTATTATTAATATTCCTGGAGATTATTCAGGCTTAAAGTAAAGCATTCTGCCTAAATTATTGGTCATTTTATTTTTCAGGTGGCATGAACAGGGAGACTTATGAAGGTGGTTTTATAGCGATTCAGTTACACAATCTAGTAGCTAGTTCTATCATTAAAAAAAATGTCCAGGAGTCAATGCAGGCAATATAAACCATCCATTTAACACTTCCATAGAAACAGTAGTGAGTGGGAAAATTCGCAAAAAAAAACATTTTAACCATGCTATTGCTGAATGGTGGTTGTAATGATATTAAATAATACTATTTTGGTGGTTTAGTTGTTTTAAAGTCACGTTTAACTCTTCGTGACCCCTTTTGGGTTTTTCTTCAAAGACACTAGATTGGTTTTCCATTTCCTTCTCCGGCTCATTTTACAGATGAAAAAACTGAGACAAAAAGGATTTAAGTGACTTATCCAGGGTCACACAGCTAGTAAGTGTCTAAGGCTACATTTGAACGTAGTTCTTCTGACTTCAGGCCCAGCAATCTATCCATTATGCCACTTAATTTGGCCATAGTACAGGTTAAATAGATTTGGGGGATTGTCCCAGGCATATCTAGGAACAGTAGAGGTAAGTCTGGCCATGGGAATGATTGTCATATTAAGGGAATTCATAAATTAAGAATCTAGAAGTTAGACATTGTCATGACCACTTCTGTTCAATGAAGCTGCTTCTGTGTTCTCACCTAAAATCATAGTAACATTTCTTTACCAACATATTTGCCAGATATTGCTCTTTCTATCTGACAACATCTGACTCCTTCTCTACTCACACAGCCACTACCTTAGTTCAGGCTCTCAGCATTTCTCACCTGAACTGTAGCAGCATTCTCCCTAAGAAGAAGGCCCTAGGACCCACCAAAGAAAAGTGCCATCTTTCATTGAAATTTTCCTTACCCTCTCTGCCTCCCATTGATTGCTCCAGAAGAGTGGTCCAAGAGGAAATGGGGGGGGGGGGCCTAGCCTAGTTAATCTACTTGGCTGGAATGTTAACCCAAACTGTATTTTTAACTATTATAGCTTTCTTCTTAGGGAATCTTATAAAAGTTACTTGAAATCACCTTAGGACATTGATATCATTAGCATAACATCATTAGATAACATTAGCAACTATGCCATTTTAGATATTTCTATTCAAGCTAGAAATACATATTAGATTAATGTTAAATTAAGTAGAATTATTTCTAGCACATTTGTACCCAGTTTTTTTTTGACAACACATGGCCTTGCCATCAAGGAATTTATAATCTAATCTCTGCCCCTTCTTTTATAATACTAGTCTCCTGAGGCCTTTAAAAACCCATATCCTTGGGATGGCCAGGTGGCTCAGTGAGTAAGAGCACCGGCCCCAGTGTCAGGATGACCTGGGGATTGAATCCGGGCTCAGATACTTAGCACCACACCCAGAAATAACTGGCCGTGTAACCTTGAGCAAGTTACTTAACCCCAATTGCTTAAAAAAAAAAAAAAACATATCCTTCATGAAGCCTTCCCCTGTAACTAGCTTACGCATCAAATCCTTTTTTTTGAGCACTGCCTAGCATTTGCATCAGTCCTTTGTCATGGCAATCTGTCATATTTATTTGAGGACATTGTTACATATTTCATTCTTTGTTTCACGTCTTGCCTTCTCAACAAGATTGTAAGCTCTTTGAAAACAAATAGTATTATAGATATGTGCCCTACAGTACCTGTATTGTTGAACATTATAATAGGTGTTAAGCAAATACTTATTTAATTGATTTCAATTGAGAAAAGTAGGCATTTTATATCCTATTACTTTAAAGCAGGATTCTGTACCTATTACTAAAATTGATTTTGAAATGTACATTATGTATCCTAAAAGTACATAGTATGTACTTAGATAGAATGACATTACATATACATATGTTGAAAATTACAATTTCTGCCATAAACACATACAAGACCCTATTTAAATTATTAGAGAATGGGTTCATATTGAAAATCATTCATCTTTTCTAATATTTATTCTCTCTTAGTAAGATTTTGCAAGTCATACATAAGTTGTTAGTAGTTGTTTTATGCTATCTGAATATCATGATGAAGGTACTATATAACTTCTAATCATAACATCTAGAAGTGGTCCAGCTCTGTCATGAATACATCACATTTCATAAATTCACTGTCCCTGATTTTGTTTTCTTGTTTTTATGTTAGTTTTGTTATAGAACATCCTTGTATCATAGTGTACTGAATCAAATGCTGAAATTGGAGTAAGGCAAACTTAGGTTTGATTCCCACCTTTGATACTTAATGCCTGAATAAACATAGGAAAGTCACCTGACCTCTCTAAGCCTCTGTTTTCTCATCTAAGAAATGAAGATAATGCATAGAACACTTATTTGACAGAGATGTAATAAAGCTCAAATGAGATAATGTTTGCAAAGTGCTTTGCAAACCTTAAAACACTGTACATAAATATCAGTTATTATGATGATGAAAATAATCATTCCTTGACATTTGCAAATTTCTTTGAAGTTAATGAATAAAAGATAAAAGCAGATTAGTAGATTATAGAGCAATGTTGTTGAATTTTTTCCTCAAGTTATTTGCTAATTAAATTCAAACTCATTTTGTTTTTAATAGAGGGGGATGAGCTGGTAGTCCCTGAAACATCAGATAATAGTCGGAAACAAATGGTGCGAAACATCAATAATAAACGACGTTATTCCTTCAGAGTCCCAGAAGAGGAAAGGATGCAACAGAGGAGGTCGGTATTTAACTTATATTTGTCTTCTGTCCATGCCTGTAGACCCTGAAGGACCATTTGTTTGCTGACAGTGCTGTATTATTTGTGTGAAAGCAAAAGTCAGTCTCTGAAATTCTGTCAGACACCTGTGTGTGTGTCAGTTCAGCAATGTGTTTTATCTTGTCTGTACAATTTGAACTAATCCTTTTATGGTTGTAAAGATGCACTGGATTAAAGTATATTATTTGGACTTTTAAATAAATGTGTGCAATAGCTGTAATTTGGAATGCATGCCTTGACAAACTGGGTGCATATAGTAACATGTGTGTATATACTCAAAACTGTACATATGAAGAGCTCTAATAAACATTTTATAAAATAAGAAATGACACTAATGTAAATATGGATTAAATACTTTTAGACTCTGGTTCTGCTTTCCTTTATTTAAGGGTATTACTCTTGTACAGTCTGTGAATTTACTATGAGATTTTTCATTAATGGTGTATTACCTAGCTAATAATTTTGCTGGAATTTCTGTAAATGTATAGGCAAAAGGCAGGTAATGATTCCACTTATATATAGATATATCGCAGTTGTTATAATTTTTAAGGGTAAACAATAAAACAGTCCAGAATTGTCTGGGGCAGAGATTTTTTTATGTCTTTGACTGCATGAGGTCCTGTTTTCCACTAGAAATTATGAGTTATTTAAAACTCCTCCAAAGAGGTGAATATCTTCTTTCTTTATTCACTAAGTTTTACATTGAAAAGATCCTAAGTCCTTTTCTGTAGTTTCTGTGTTGCCTTGAGAAAAGCACTAGCTATAATATAAAAGTGGAAATGTTAACTTTTAACTCTGAATGTCAAGGTAAATTTGGGGGGTATTTTATTTACTTTGTTGTTGTTATATTATTGAATGCCTAAATGATATCTTCCAAAACACTACTAAGGTAATTCTAATTCCAAACATGAACAATAGTGCAGTATTCTTCTAATTATATTTTTTTCTGTCCTTTGGCTTCTCCACCTTCGAAGAAGAACCAGGTCACCATTGCATCCCCCTTCTGCATCTTTTCTTGAATGTGATCTCAGCTCACTCTGACTGTTAATTCTCTGCCTCAGTCACGATTTGGAATTTTTATGGGTGCATATATTGGCTTGCAAGACAGAACTTCCCCTCTTCCCTTTCTGCAAGTTTGAGGCTGACATAGAAGAACAACTGCACTAAGGGTTATCCTTCTTAATAACGAGCAATTTCTTAGATGGTTTCAGATTTTTCTTCTAAAAAAAAGAAAATGTATTTGTTTCTTCAGATGCCCAGCTTAACTCATAGAAAGAGTGTCTAAATTAGATATTTTCTCTTACAGGGAGATGCTACGAGATCCAGAAATGAGAAATAAATTAATTTCTAACCCAACTAATTTTAACCACATAGCACACATGGGTCCAGGAGATGGAATACAAATCTTGAAAGACTTGCCCATGGTAAGAAAAAGGAAGAATTAAGTGAGAATCAAGTGAGTTTGCAAATTAAAAGAAAAATAAGAAGTTGATTTTAGAACTGTATATTGCTAAGTCTTGGTAGAATGGCTTTACCTAAATATATCTTAGTAGATTTAACACACATGGCAAGATTGATTTTAATATACTTTTGCTGTAGTTGAAAACAAAATATATGACAAAATTTTCATTTGGTTTCCAGCCTAAAGCTGCTTTTGGTTTCAAGGAATCCTCTCCCAGAGCATGCTTTAAGTTGAGAATCTACATCAAACTCCATAGCTAAATTTAAAATTTAGTTGCTAAACCATTCTGAATATTAAAACTAAATTATCACTGTAGGAAGTTGGTCTCTCCACCTAAATCAGGGAATCAAATCACCTAGATGGCAGTTAAAGATTAAATTAAATTTTCCCCCATCTATTTAGTGCTCACAGACTACATTAAAAATACTTAAGTAAGGGGCGGCCAGGTAGCACAGCGAGTAAGAGCACCGGCTCCAGTGTTGAGAAGACCTGGAGATCGAATCCCGGGCTCAGACACTTAGCACCCACCCAGAAACACCTGGCCGTGTAACCTTGAGCAAGTTACTTAACCCCAATTGCTTAGGGGCGGCCAGGTGGCTCAGCGAGTAAGAGCACCGGCTCCTGTGTGGGGATGACCTGGATCAAATCCCGGCCTCAGATACTCAGCACCACACCCAGAAATAACTGGCCGTGTAACCTTGAGCAAGTTACTTAACCCCGATTGCTTAAAAAAAAAAAATACTTAAGTAAAAAAGTGTTGGCATTTTAACCATTTTCTGATCAGTGTGGGATAGAGAAAACCATGCTTAATGTGGTATCCAGATTATTAGGTTCAAGTTCTACTCCATCATTTAGCAGCATTGGTACTCTGGGCTAGTCACTTTACTCCTTTCTCTGTAAAATGGAGATAATAAAATTTGCACTGCCCTCCTTGAAATATCATTGCCATGGCTGTCCCCCATGTTTGAAACACTTGTTTCTCTTCTCTTGCTACTGACCTCCATGGCCTCCTTTAAGTCCCAACTAAATCCTTCTATAGGAAGCCTTCCCCAACCCTTCTTAATTCCAGTGCCTTCCCTCTGTTCATTGTCTCCTGTTTATTATATATGTATGAATATATTTGTTTACATACTGTCTTCCTGTTAGATTGTAAGCTCCTTAAGGGCAGAGACTTTTTTTCACCCTCTTTTTGTATCCCTAGCATTTAGCTCAGTATGTGATACATAATAGGTGCTTAGTAAAGATTGATTGATTGACTTCAGTAGAATTGAAGATTTAAGAAAATCAAGTTAAAAGTTGCATGGAATTACAATTTATAGTTCATAGGCTTAGTGTGGTGATGAACATTAATTTTTAGCTACACTTTTAAAAATTTAGTTAACATTTATTGCATACCTAACACATGCAGACCATAGTACTAGTTATTAAAGATGGTATATAAGACATAAAAAAGAGTGCTTGCTGCAGGATGTAAAATCTGATTGGAGATACTATGTGAAGTCACTTAAGAGTAATTATATCAACATATGCAAAATAGCTACTTCATTTATTATAATTTTTTCAGGGGTGGGAGACAGACCTGTGGTTTCATTGATATAGGGAATTCTAAATGAAGAAAATAGTGTCACTTCTCAGGGTAGATCCAAGATGTTGAAATAAAGAAGCACTCAGCCAAGCTCTCCCAACATTTCCTCCAAATAACCTTAACACTTCAAATCACTTTCTGGAGTGGCAGAGTCAACAAAAGGTTGGAGGGAGACATTCTTCCAGCCCAAGACAATTTAGGAGGTGACATGGGAGTGGAGGCTAGCCCATAGCCCATATGGATGAAACACCAGTGGTAGGACTAAGTGGTGGTGACAGAAGCAGCAGCAGTTTTGAGAATTTTCAAGCTATAGATGATAAGGGGGACCTGGCAACTGTTCAGAAAGGAATTAGGGGGTACTACCCCTGTGCTAGCAATGTACACAATACCAGAAGCTGTTTGCCAGCTCCATTGCCTATACCCACTTCTGGGCAATCGTTCAAAGGTAGAGAGAATGAGCACTTTCAATCAAGAGGGAGTGGAAACCCTGAGGGTCAGTATCACTTCCAGCTCCAAGGCATCAGAGATCCTGAGGAAGGAATATCACTTCTGGTCTCAAGGGAAAAGGGGCCCGATGGAGCAGTATCAATTGTAATCCCAAGGGATCAGGGGTTCTCCCTTGGTAAAGACCGGAGTACAGACCAAAAGAACAATGACCATACCTCTCCCTAGATCACACCACCTGGGAAGAACCAAAAACTTCCAAACCCTGAGACCTAGTTCTGAAAGCAGCAGTACAAAAGAAGCCTGAAGCTTGAGACAGAGCCCTACCACACCAGACCAAAACCCAACATTGACATATAGTTCCAAATGAAGATATAGGATGGAAAAATGAGCAAACAACAAAAAAAAGAACCTGACCATAAAAAATCACTATGGTGATAGGGAACATTAAGACACAAACTCAGAAGAAGACAGTGAAATCAAAATGGCTATAAGTAAAACCTCAAAGAAAAAATGTGAATTGGACTAAAGTCTAACAAGTATTTCTAGAAGAATTATAAAATTATTTTCTAAATCAAGTAAGAATGGTAGAGGAAAACTTAGGTAAAGAAATGAAAGCAATGGAAGAAAATTATGGAAAGACAACAGCTTGATAAGAGAGGCACAAAAAAAGTACTGAAGACAATAATACCTTAAAAAACGGAATTGGCCAAATGGAAAAAGAAGTACAAAAATTAACTGACTTTAACTCCTTAAACATTAGAACTGGGCAGGTGGAAACTAGTGGCTCCATGTGACATCAAGAAATAATATACATACATACATATACCATGTTTCCCCAATAATAAGACACTGTCTTCTTATTTTTTTTGGAAAGAAAAACACCAGAGGGCTTATTTTCAGGGGAGGGCTTATGTTGTCCTGCCTCAGCTCTCCTCCGCGGCACTGCTCTCAATGGCGCCAGCAAGCAAATCACTGGGGAAGAATAGGATGACACACTCACTGCTGCAGCTCTGATTGGATGCAGCTCAGAGCGTGGTGTGCGTTTCACCCGGGGTGGAGAAACGGTGCATACAGAGGGTACCGTAATGTAGCATGTAGCGCAGGGGATCACCTTCACTACAGTAGCAATCTCAATAGGGCTTATTTTAGAGGAATCTTACACAGTAAGGGGAGGGCTTATTTTTGGGATAGGTCTTATTATCGGGGAAACACGGTATATATATCTGACTCTTTGTTGGCCCCATTAGACCAAATGGCATAACATCCAAATTTTTTTTTTTAATTTTTTAAAGCAATCGGGGTTAAGTAAGTTGCTCAAGGTTATACCGCCAGTTATTTCTGGGTGTGGTACTGAGTATCTGAGCCTGGATTTGATCCAGGTCATCCCAACACTGGAGCCGGTGCTCTTACTTGCTGAGCCACCTGGCCACCCCATAACATCCAAATTCTTAAAGGGAAAATTAAATTAATTACAAGAATCATATGTGATTGAACAACAGAATAATTATTGGATTGCCTGAAAGCCACGAACAAGTAAAAGTCCTAGACATCATATTTCCAGAAACTTATTGAGAAAAATTGCTCCAGTATACTAGAGCCAGAGAGTAAAAGAGAAATTGAAAGAATCCATCAATCACTGCCTGAAATAGATTGCAAAATTAAAACTCCCAGAAATATTGTAGCCAAATTTCAGAGCTCCCAGGTCAAAGAGAAAATACTTCAATCAGCCAGAAAGAAACCATTAAATATCATGGACCTACTGTCAGGATGACACAAGATTTAAAAGCTACCATATTAAAGGAGCAGAGGGCTTGGAATATGATGTTCTGTAAGGCAAAAGAGCTAGGATTACAACCAAGAATAAGTTGCCCAGCAAAATTGAGTATATTCCTTCAAGGGAAGATATTTAATGAAATAGAGGACTTTCAAGCATTCCTGATGAAAAGACCAAAGCTGCATAGAACATTTGACTTTCAGATATAAGATTCAGGAGAAACATAAAAAAGTAAGCATGAAAGAGAAATCATAAGGAAATCAATATGGTTAAACTGTTTACCTTTCTATGTATCTTCTAAGAACTTTTTGTCATTATTAGGGTGGTTAGAAAGATTCTAGGTAGAAAAAGGGTACAGGAGTCAGTTGATTGTGTTGGAGTGACATAAAAAAATGTATAGACAAAAAAGAGGGATACCTACAGTGGTCAGGAAAATGGTAGGGGCAGGGCAGGCAATACTTGAACTTCAATCACATCTAAATTAACTCAAAAATGTATATACTCAGTTGATAATAGAAATCTATCTTGTCCAACCATGTAGTAAGAGGGAAAAGGGGTAAGAGAAATGGAGTGTGTTAAAATAGAGGGCAGATAAAAGAAGGCAGTGGTCAGAAGCAAAACAGGCTTTAAAGGAGGGACAGGATAAAAAAAGATAAGGATAAACAGAAGGAAATAGAATGAAAGGAAATGCACAGTTAGTAATCATAACTGATTATGAATGGGATGAATTCACTGATAAAATGGAAGCTGATAATGTAATGAATTAGAAACCAAAAACACACTTGAAACAGAGACACAAACACAGAGTTAAAATAACAGGCTGGAACAAAGTCTATTTATGCTTCAGCTGAAGTAAAAAAAAGAGAGGAGCAGTGATCACGATCTTGGACAAAGCAAAAACCAAAGCAGACCTAATTAAAGGGGATAAGAAGGGAAATTGCATCTTGCTAAAAGAAACCATAGATAGTGAAATACTATTGATACTAAACATATATATATATATATACACATACACCAAATGACATTGTTGTTCAATCATTTTACTCGTGTCTGACTCTTTGTTGACCCCATTGGACCAAATGGCATAGCATCCAAATTCTCAAAGGGAAAGTTAAATTAATTACAAGAGGAAATAGACAGTAAAACTATACTAGTAAGGGAACTCAACTTTCCCCTCTTCAAGCTAGATAAATTTAACTATAAAAAGAGTAAGAAAGAAGTCAAAGAAAATAATAGCATCTTAGAAAAGCTGGATATGATAGACCTTTGGAGAAAATAGAATGGGAATAGAAAAGAAGATGCATGTTTACAAAATCCATGTATTAGGGCATAAAAACCTCATAAACAAATGCAAAAATGTTAAATGCACGCTTTTCAGATCATAATGTAATAAAAACTATATTACATAAAGGGCCATGGAAGTATAGATTAAAACTAGTTAGAAATTGAATCTAATCCTAAGGAATGAGTGGGTCAAAGAACAAATCATAGAAACAGGCAGTAATTTCGCTAAAAAGAATGACAGCAATAAAACAACATTCCAAAATTTGTGGGTTGCAACTAAAAAAGCTAGAAAAAAATTAATCCCCAATTAAACACAAAAATGGAAATCCTGAAAATCAAAGGAGAAATTAATAAAATTAAAAATAAAAAACCAGTTGAACTAATAAACAAAATTAGGAGCTGGTTTTATGAAAAAACAGATAAACCATTGACTAATTTGATTTGAAAAAAGAAAAAAAGAGCAAATCACTAGTATTGAAAATAAAAAGGGTGAATGCACCACCAATGAAAATGAAATGAAAGCAGTTATTAGGAATTATTTTGCCCAACTATATGCCAGAAGAATGGACAGTCTAAGTGAAATGGTGGACTATTTATAAGAATATAAATTCCCAGATTAACAAAAGAGGAAAAGGAATACTTAAATAACCATATCTTAGAAAAAGCAATTGCATGCTGTATCAATGAGCTCCTAAGGAAAAATCCCCAGGACCAGATGGATTCACAGGTGAATTGTAATCAAATATTTAAGGAACAATTAATCTCAATACTATATATTTGAAAAAATAGGTAAAGAAGTAATCCCACTAAATTCCTTTTATGACAAAAATATGGTTTTGATACCTAAGCTAGGGAGGACAAAAACAGAGAAGGAAAACTATGGAACAGTTTCCTTCATGAATACTAGCAAGGACATTATAGCATTGTATTACAAAGATCCTACCCTATTCCCAAGTAGGATTTGTACCAGTAATACAAAACTGGTTCAATATTGGGAAAACCATTAGCATAATTGGCTAAATCAGCAATAATAAAAACAAAAAATTACAGTTATATCAACAGATACAGAAAAAGCCTTTAACACAATATAGTATTTTTCATATCAATAGATGTTGATCCATTCCTATTAAAAAAAAACACCAGAAAGCATAGAAATCAATAGAATTTTTCTTGAAACAATGAGTAGTATCGATCTAAAACCAAAAACAAGCATTATCTTTAACAGGGATAAACTTGAAGCTTTCCCAGTAAGACAAGGAGAAGCAAGGATGTCTATTATCACCACTATTATTCAGTTTTGTGCTAGAAATGCCAGTTATAGCAATAAGTCAAGAAAAAGAAATTGAAAGAATTGGAAGAGTCTATAAGGAAATACAGCTATCACCCTTATATACTTAGAGAATCTTAGAAAAATAACTTAAAAAGCTCATTGAAACAGTTATCAACTTTAGCAAAGTTGCAGGATACAAAACAAACCCACATAAATCATCAGCATTTCTACATACAGTACTACCAACAAAACCCAACAGGAAGAGATAAAAAGAGAAATTCCATTTAAAATAATTGCAGACAATATAAAATGCTTGGGAGTCTACCTGCCAAGACAAACCCAAGGATTATATGAACACAATTACAAAACACTTTTTATATAAAAAAGAGAACTAAACAATTGGAGAAATGGTAATTGCTCATGGGGAGGCTAAGCCAATATAATAAAAATTACAATTCTGATTAAGTTAATTTACTAATTTGGTGCCATACCAAACTACCAAAGAATTATAGAGCTAGAAAAAATAGTAACAAAATTCTTCTGGAAGAATAAAAGGTCAAGAGAAGCAATGAAAAAAAATTTAAGGAAGGTGATCTAGCACTTCCAGATTTCAAGCTATATTACAAAATGGTAATCATGAAAATAATCTGATACTAGCTAAGAAAAAGAGTGGTTGATGGATGTAATAGATTTGTTACATAATACACAATAATAATCTAGTGTTTGATAAATCCAAAGATCCAGACTTTTTGGGTTAAGAACTCAACATTTGACCAAAATTGCTGGGGAAACTGGAAAGCAGTATCACAGAAATTTAAGCGTGTGCCAACATTTCATACCATATACCAGGATATGGTCAAAATGAATAAATGATGGCTTGAGCTCATGTCCCAACCACTCCAATACCTGTAAAAAAAATGACTAAACAAATTGTGCTACAGAACCCAAAAAGTTACAGAAAGAAATCAATCTCCCAGTGAAGGCAACCTGGAAGGCCAACAGGAAGGGTCTATTGCACTGGGCTGGGAGAAGAGTGCAGACTCATGTGGGCTGTGCCAGCACAGATTGGCAGTGTAGACTGGCTGGAGCAGACTTCAGGGGAGTGAATCACTGGCAACTGTGGCAGTTTCCAGACTTCTCAACCCATAAACACCAAAAAGAAAGTAAAAGGTCAGTGGGGAATCTCTGTTAGAACTGGGTGAGAGAAGAGCCCCCCTGGGGCAGCGGAGGTGACGGCATCTGCAAGTTGCCTCCTGAGCTCCAGGCCCACAAATTGTGGGGGAACCAAATGACTGTCCAGAGGGTAATTGCAGGACACTCTTTGCTGGTGCTAAGGCAGAATTCTCTAGCCTTGTCCTTTTTGGATCTGGGTCTCAGTCTTGGGTGGCAGTCCTGGTATGGCAGAGCTTGTTGAGGCTGTGGAGATACAGTCCTCCTCACAGTTTTGAGGCAGGTGCCTCAAAGAAGAAGCTCTGACAACAGTTGCACTAAACCCCAGACATTTGGAACACAGCATTCTCCACTCTGGAAGCAGAGTTATACTGTGGCAAAGAGCTCAAAAGTCAAGATGAGCAAACAGAGGAAGTGAAATCAAACTATATAATTGGCTTTTGGTGACAAAGATGATCAAAACATAGAAACAGAAGAAGATAACAAAGTCAAAACTCCTGCATCAAAAGCCTCCAAGGAGAATATGAACTGGTTGTAGGCCTTGGAAGAGCTCAAGAAGGATTTTGGAAATCAAGTAATATTAGAGGAAAAGTTGGGAAGAGAAATGAGAATGATGTGAGAAAATCATGAAAAGCGAGTCAACAGCCTGCTAAAGGAGACCCCAAAAATACTGAAGAAAATAATACCTTTAAAAATAGACTAACTCAAATGGCAAAAGAGATCCAAAAAGCCAATGAGAAGAATGCCTTAAAAAGCCAAATTTGCCAGATGGAAAAAGAACTTCAAAAGCTCACTGCAGAGAATAATTTCTTCAAAATTAGATTGGAGCAAATGGAAGCTAATGACTTTAGGAGAAATCAAAGTACACATCCAAAAGAATGAAAAATTAGAAGGCAATGTGAAATACCTCATTGGAAAAACTGACCTAGAAAATAGATCCAGGAGAAATAATTTAAAAATTACTGGACTACCTGAAAGTCATGATCAAAAAAAGAGCCTAGACATCATCTTTCAAGAAATTATCAAAGAAAACTGCCCTGATTTTCTAGAACCAAAGGGCAGAATAGAAATTAAAAGAATTCACTGATTGCCTCTTGAAAAAGATCCTAGAAAGAAAACTCCTAGGAATATTTTATCCAAATTCCAGAGTTCTCAGGTCAAGGAGAAAATATTACAAACATTGTCAGGAAGAAACAATTTTAGTATTGTAGAAACAATCAGAATAATACAGGATCTAGCAGCTTCTACATTAAGAAATTGAAGGATTTGGAATATGATATTCCGGAGGTCAAAGGAGCTAAGATTAAAACCAAGAATCACCTACCCAGCAAAACTGAGTATAATACTTCAGGGGAAAATAGGGACATTGAGTGAAACAGAGGACTTCCAAGTATTCTTGATGAAAAGAGCAGAGCTGAACAGAAAATTTGACTTTCAAATACAAGAAGCAAGAGAAGCATGCAAAAGTAAACAAGGAAGAGAAATCATAAGGAGCTTATTACAGTTGAACTATTTACATTCCTACATGGAAAGATGATATTTGGGACTCATGAGACTTTTTATCAGTGTGAGGATAGTTGAAGGGAATATATATGTATGTGTATATGTATGTATATGTGTGTGTACATGTATACGTAGACAGAGGGCACAGGATGAGTTAAATATGAAGGGATGATATCAAAAAATAAACTTATGACGTGAAAGAAGTGTATTAGGAGAAGGACAAAGGGAGAGATAAAATAGGGTAAATTATCTCAAATAAAACAAGAGAAAGCTGTTACAGTAGAGGGGAAGAACAGGAAGGTGAAAGGAAATGAGTCAACCTTACTCTCATTGAACTTGGTTTAAGGAGGGAATGACATACACATTCAATTGGGTATCTTACCCTACAGGAAAGTAGAGGGGAAAGGGACAAGAGGGGAGATGATAGCAGGGAAGGCAGATTGGGGGAGAGTATAGTTAGAAACAAATACTTTTGAAAAGGGACAGAGTCAAAGGAAAAAATAGAATAAATGCGGGGGGGATAGGATGGAGGGAATTATAGTTAGTCTTTCACAATATGACTACTGTGGAAATGTTTTGCATAACTACACATATATTACCTATATTGAATTGCTTGTCTTCCCAGTGGGAGTGGGTAAGGAGGGGAGAAGAAATTCCAAAGGACCCATGATGAAAGAGAGAGAAATGAACTCAGAATTCGGATTAAAGCATACTTTTTAAAACTTTATTTTTTAATTTGATTTTGTTTGTGTTTCCTTTTGCAACATTGCTAATTTGGAAATATCTTTTGCATGACCTCACATGTATTATTGAAATCAAATTGCCTTCTCAAAGAGAGGAGAGGGGCAGGAGGGAAGTAGAGTATTTGAAATTCAGAATTTTTTTCAGTGACAAATTTTTTTTTTACCTGCAATTGGGAAATATTAATGAAATAAATAAAAAGAAAATATTCAAAAGAAAAAAATAGCTTCTACCAGTACAAATGAATACTTTCTCTTTAGTTTATAGTCTTCAAAACAATCATAGGTCAAGGAACTTGCCCAGAGTCACACAGCCAGTATGCATCAGAGTATTTTATTAAAAGGTACCTGTATCTTTAGAGCCAAAATGTTACCCTTTTATTCCTTTTAGCTTATACAAAAATAATACATTTTTCATCAGCAGAAAAATGTTTCCAGAAACCTTATTCATATATATGCATGTATATGTATAAATATAGTTTCCCTTCAACTTATAAATAGAAAGAAACAAATTTAGACATTCCTATTACAGATTTTGCCTTAAGAGAAATTATATTAAAGGAGAAAAATATTCTGTACTTTCCAAATTCACCACCCAGGGAATGAATGCCTTTTTCTAAGTCTACCAGTGATTTTTGCTTGTTTTTTTTTATTTATTTGGGGAAGGATGGAAGAGGGAAGTAGTACAGATCTGTAACTTCTTCAGGTTCCAATGGAAAAAAACACTTGGGGTCAGAGGACGTGGATTCAAATCCCATCCCTGCCAGTAACTACTTACATGGCTTTGGGTAAATCCTCCCACATCTCTTCATCTCAATCTCTGTAAAAGAAGGGAGTTATATTAGATGACCTCCACGGTCCCTTCTATCTCTCAGTCTGTGATCCTTTGATCATGGACATATCAGCATCTTGTCTCATATGGATGAGGTTAGAGTTGCCATGGACATTGACTTGTCCAGAGTCGTACAAGTCTTGGTTAGAGCTTGGACTTGAACACAGATCTTCCTGGCTCTGGGGTTGTTCCTATTCTATTTTCCAAGTAAAGTTGCCTTGATTGATATCACTTTGGTAACATCATTAATAGTTAAAGTTAAGCCTCATTATAAAGTCACAAAACATTTTTGTATTAGATGCAGTTGGTGGCACAGTGTATAGAGGAGAAAGGAAGGAAATAAGCATATTTATATAGTGCTTATTATGTAATATGCTTACTGTATGCCAGGCATTATACCAAGCACTTTACAAATATTATATCATTACATAGGTAGGTAGGTAGGTAGATAGGTAGATAAATGCATAGAAAGAAAGAGTGGGTTAGCATTGGACCTTGAGTCAGGAAGACCCACGTTCGTATCTGATCTTAAACACTTAGTTTTTATGATCCTGGGCAAGTTGCTTAGCCATTGCCTTCCTTAGTCTCCTCATCTGTAAAATGTGGATAATTGTACCACCTATCTTACAAGGCTATTGTGAGGATAAAATAGGATAATACTTATAAAGTGTTTTGAATCCTTGAAGCACTGTATATAAATGCTAATTAATATTTTTTGTTTACTCAACCAGCCATTTTTTCTTAGGAAACTAATGCCTCCTTGTAATGTAATTTCACCAATTCATCTAATGCTGTGTTTTTATAAAACTAATTAATGGCAGTAAGTGAGATATTCAGTAAGAATGCAAAGTTTTATTGTTATCCTGTTTTGAACCTTTTCAGAAATATTCATTTAGTTATGAAACAGCCCTCTCTATTCTACATAGTCACTCTTAGTTTAGATAGAAGAATGAACCTTTTGTTTTGTTTTACCCATCATGTTAAGAAAACCATGCTGTTACTATTGAGGGATACAGCTTTAATGTCATTTCTCAGAAATGCATCCTCAGACCCCTTAAGCATTATCTTTCTTCTGTGCATTGTCAGCTTTAGTCTACTTCCAATTAGTTTTGCCTGGAAACTAAACTATGCCTTCTTATTCTCTGTTAAATGAGCTTGGTAGCTAATGAATGAAATGCTGGTTTTCCTTTAAAGAATATTGGTTGCTTTTTTCTCCAAACAAACAAATATCATGCTTAATTTGCAGTGGAGGCAGGGGCTTAGTGTAGTAGAAAAACCCAGGGTCTAGAATCTTGCCCTGACTGTCACTGTTGGCCATGTGGCCTTGGGCAAATTGCTCTATCTTTCTGGACCTTAGTTTCCTCGTTTTATGAAAGGTAGACCAGTGGGGTGGCTAGATGGAGCAGTGAATAGAGCACCAACCCTGGAGTCAGGAGGACCCGAGTTCAAATGTAGCCTCAGACACTGAACACAAAAACTAGCCATGTGACCTTGAGCAAGTCACTTAACCCCAGTTATCCTACCTTCCCCCAGTTCAAATTTGGCCTCAGACACTTAACACAAAAACTAGCCATGTGACCTTGGGCAAGTCACTTGACCCCAGTTACCCTACCTTCCCCCCTCCAAAAAGTATAAATAAAAATAAAATAAAATGTAGACCAAGTGACTTAAGATCTATCATGAAAATTCTATAATTTTAAAGCTGAGCATTAATTTATGTTTGCATATTTGAGAACTTCAGATCCTTTTGAGGTAAGAATAGTAGAAAGTCATATCTTTCTGTATATGCTGCCATGTATTTGAGAAAGAAGAGGTCTTTTTATTCACTCATGGTTTTTGTTGTGGTTGTTGTTTTGGAGGTTATTTTTTTTTCTTTGACTTGTTGATTTGGCCCCTGGTGTAGATTTACCTTGTGATTTTGGTGGGACCTAATTTATTTTAAGTCTTTAAATCTTTATAGTTTTGATGTGAGAAGAATTAGGAAAAAAAGTGCATTTTATACCCTACTAATTCACAACAATTTCAAACGCATTTTTTAATTTAATGCATTTTTTTGCCTGTATAAGACAGAAATTCTTATCTTGTGTTTTCAGAGTTTTTGTCAATTTCTCCAACCTGTGCTTGTGCTTGTATATGTGGCAAGCAACAGATTTTGTACATATTCCTGTTCTTCATAATTTCATATTTCGTTTTCATGGTTCATGCTCACCATTTACCTTCAATACAAAGTGATTGTGAAATTAAGTACTTTTTTGGGCTTAAAATAAATATTTAGTGGATCACAAAACTTCTCTAATATTTGAGTGATAATATTCTCAGTTTTATGTTCTTTTTCCATTAGTGGTATTACCTATAATTAATAGGATACTGCTAAAAATTATAAATGAATACATTTCCCCACAACTTATAATCGTTTTTTTCAATTCAAAGTGTATGCCTAAAGGTAGATTGGATTAAATATGAATTTATATAAAACAATAAATTGTGACTGAAATTAGAGTAAGGGGAAGATTTTTGTTTTTCTTGACTTTGTATTTGGGTGAAT